>NC_050073.1:16768667-17079334 GCF_009764565.3 Dermochelys coriacea
GGAGACGACAGCTAAGCCTCCCTCCAGACCTCCCGGGGGATGACAGCTAAGCTTCCCCCTGCCCTGCACTTCCTGGAGGGATGACTGCTAAGCCTCCCCCCCTTTACTGCCCGGGAGGGATGACTGCTAAGCCTCCCCCGAACCTGCTCCGAGTCGACTATTAAGCCCCCCTCTGCGGTCCTCATGAGAAGTACTGCGCTGCCCTGGGAGTGGGGTTACAGCAGCTGAGAATCTGGCCCAAAGAGTTGATTCCTTTACTCAAGACTCTCTGCTTCCACAGTCTGGAAGCACCTTGTTCGTTAGGGATTGCCAATGGCTGACACAAGGACTGGCTGTGATGGGCCATAAAGGAAGCAATGGTGTAGTCACCCCTCTACAGTGAAGAAAGTTTCATGGCAGTATAAAGGGGGTACTAGAGGAGGACAATAAGGAGAAGGAAAAACCAAGCTTCTGTGAAGCCAAACCATAGAACACAGCAGGAAGTCTGCAGGTTTTTAATATATCCCATGGCAGGTGGTTCCCTGCCCCTCTGGGAGTATCTGATCTGCTTTCAGGCTGGCTACTGTACTAGGCCAGTTGGGTTTGGTTCTGATAATGATGTTAGATTATTCTGCTCTCCTCCTCTAAGGGGCAGAGAGAACCTGCTGGGGCAAGAGATCACTATTGCTTTATTGAGGGTTTAAATGTAGCTGCTGGAGCCAGTGGGGACCAACCCCTGCCATGGGATAGGGTTACAAAAGGCCAATACCTATGCCTCGTGATGAGCCAAGAAATAAAGATGACAATCTTATCTGCACTCCTGGATGCCACAGCTTTATTCCAGAGACATGTGTGATCCATTTGGCTTAGCATGACCGCGATCAGAGAGCCATAAAAAACCCACCTTGATCATCCTCTAAATATGAGACAAGGAGTCTTCTACTCACTCGTGGCCCAGGTCTCCTCTCATTGGCTCAGGTGTGACTCCCACTGAAGAACTTTGTATACCAATGTCCCTGTGGATCTGGGAAAGGGCTCTGTGAAGGAGATTTTACCCTCTTCTTACCCCACCAGTAGATCAGATCAATGAACAAACTAAGTACAATACAGTTACCAAAGCAGAGGGCTACTTTACAGTAGCTGCAGGTGGCAGCAGCACATGCTGAAATCCTCTGTAAATTGATAGGTTCAATTCTTCATTGTGGTCTTCATGGTTAGGAAAATGCTGGATAAGGCCCAGGTCCTGCAAATACACTGGCTTTGCACTATTGACTTCATTGGGACTATTCCCACGCATAAATGTAAGCATGTGCCTAAAAGTCTGCAGGACTGGGGCCTGGCTTTGGACTCGCTAAGCCACAGTGGGTCACATTCCTATTCTAAATTACACCAGTGGAAATCGGGAGTAACGGCCTTGATATCACAGCGGTGTCCCCGCAAGAAGAATCAAGTCTTAAATTAAAAACAATAAAGAATAAAATACTCCATTAAAGTGTTATCAATTTGTGCAAATAAACATTCCTGATGTAGGGAGGAGATGACTAAGCTATGCTAATAACAGGAAATGTAATGGTATTTCCCACTATGCTTATTTCTATGCTCTCTAGCTTCTGTGGGTGGAATGAGCTTGTAGTGAAGCGGGAGGCTGTTAATTTTACCTGGGGGGTGAATGAGGCTCATTCAGTCTCAGTGGGAAACTCTGTACTTTCCTTAATTTTGTGCTATTAAATGGTGGTGCCTCAGTGGTGTAACTAGCACTGGGATTTAAATTAGCCTCAAAGCAAACTTCTGTGGCAATTGCCTGTTTCATGTCAAAACCAATTAAAACAGACTCTCTGCGTCATTTTGAAGCAAAACCTGAAGTTGTCCCTGGGAGCTTCCCCAATAATTAACTTGGGAGGGGTTCATCTGTAGAGAAAGCCATAGGAAATTCACATCTATTCAGCCATTTCAAGGGAGGATTAAGGGTATCTAGATCACTTCCATAGAGTTCTCCTGATTGCCCCCCAGAAAAACTGGAAAGAGGGGATAGAAGTGTTTTTGGAGCCCCCTGGCTGAAGTAAGACCTGGGCATAGTGCCGGTGGCCTAATGGCTAAGGCACTGGCCTCTGAAGCTAGGAACTGTGGATTGGACTCTCCTCTGGAGTAAGAAGATACTTGATTTTAAATCAATATCAGCTCTGAAGGAGATGGTCTAGCTTAACCCCAAGTTATTGGGCCCAGTGCAGGCATCAAGTGAAGTTTTATGGCCTGTGCTAGGAAGGTCAGACTAAATAATCACAGTGGTCCTACCTGGTCTTAAAATCTGTTTACTCTACACTAGAAGGCAGAAGGGGATCATGGAGAGTATGTTCGTGAAATCTGCCAGCCACCTGTTTGCTAGCAGGCCTGTCTCTCACACCACAAAGAACCTGGGACCTTTAGAAAAGTGGCTTCAAATTACCACAGTTTCCACATTGGCAAAACTCACTTTGCTGAGCCTATTACAAAATGTTGTCTTCTGTGTCTGCATCCTGATCAGGTTTGAGGTTCCCATTCGTTGCTTGGAGCTGAGCTCTCTCTAGAATGAAGGACACCACTGGGTCACCGTGCTTGACTGCCCTGCTCATCATCCTTATCCTCCTCATTCCTATCCCTGTCCCCATCACTATCATCTTCCTCTTCAACCTGGTCTTCAATCACTCCAACATCATCCTTGGTGTCTGGATCAATATCATCCTTAAACCACACAGCTTTGTATCCATCGTCCACTGTCTTCCTGTCCTTTGTGAGGATAGATTTCACTTCTTTATTGCTGTCTGTGTCCTTTCCCTCTTTGTCCTCCTCCCCGCCCTTGGTGGCAGTGGAAACTGTTGCAATGCTGTTCTCCACTGTGGGCTCCAGAAGAGGGAAGCCGTCTGACTGCTGCTGCATGACAGGGGTACCGTTCTCCAAAGTGTCACTTCTTAGCGACTCATTGTCTTTCGTGCTCCAAACATGATTTTCATCATCTTGGTAGCCTTGGTTACTTAAATCCTCAATGGGATCCTGGGGGAATGGCAAGAGCAGAAATGTCTCATGATTATGGGGGGGGGAAATGAAATGCTTGGGCACAGCTCTGCGGACATCAGGATCAGGTCAGTCGAGGGGGCCCAGACAGGAGGCATGCGATACTCTAGTGGTAACTTTTGAGATGTAATTTCCCCTCCCTTCCTTTCTACCATCAGAAAAGTTGAATCAAACAGTCTATGGCATGAGTGCCAAAACTTACTGACCCTCTGAGCCGCATATGACAATCTTCAAAAGCCCAAGAGCCAGGGGGTGCCTGTGGGGGCTCAGGGCTTCAGCCCAGCTCCTGCTGAAGCCCAGAGCCCTGGCAGGTGCATCCCACTGGGCAGAAGCCCTGAGACCTCCACTATCCCGCTGCAAGGCAGAAGTCCCAAGCTTCCCCCACCCCAGTCTGGTAGGTGGAGAATGGGAGGGAGATGTAGGGGGCTCTGTGAGCTGCACTTTAATAGTAAAAGAGCCTCACGTGGCTTGTGAGCCACAGTTTGGCCATCCCTGCTCTATGGGAAAGGACAAGTTTAGAACAATTCAATTGGATTAAGGATGGGTGGGCGGGATGCAAGACAGTCCAGTGAACTAATCAACAGCAGCCTCGCCTCCATGACTCCTCCCTTCTTCCATCAGACCTTGAGGAAGAATGATTTTTTTTTTAAGCTGCTCCTAACCCCAGGTAGTCTGGTGAATTATTGGGACATTTATTCCTGGCAGGGTGATTGTCCAGTAGCACCATTACTCCATTTAGGTGTTATTAGCATTTGCTGGTGCCCATTTGTTCCTATGGAAGCCATGACTTGGGTCAACATGTCTCATCTCGGAGGTTTGCAGCAATCGCCTGAGATGCAGGTACTTGATGCATCTCTCAGTACCTCCTCTGCAGTCACAGAACACCCATAAGAAGTGTATCTAATACTTTGCACTTCTAAGGCATCTTCCATCTAAGGGTCTCACTTTACAAACGTTAGTGAATCTAGCCTCCTGACACTCCTGTAACAGAAGTATTAGTGCCATTTTGCAGATGGAGATAATGGAAGCCCAAAGACATTAAAGCCAACATTTTCAAAAGAGGCCACTGATTTTTAGGGTCCTCCATTTCTGGGTGCCTGACTTTTAGATATCTGGGGACTGACTTCTCACGTTCTGAACACCTGCAGCTCCCACTGGGCTCCTACCCCTATCTCTTTGAATCCACCTATTGTCTGGCCTCTTATTCTTTGAATTCTCTGGGGCATGGGTCATCCTGCTGTTATATCTGTACAGTGCATAGCTCAGGGGCTGGAGCCTCAATGTGCTATGGCAATACAAATCATAATGACCGTGACAGTGTGTGACATTTGGCTCACCAAAAAATGGAGGCCTGCATACTCAGTGCTACGCTTAAACTTGGCCTATGCGACCTGTCACCATCATGCAGCAGGACATAGAACGTGGATATCCCAGCACCCTGGTTGTTTCTTTAACCCCAAGACACATAGGTGCTGACTCCATGGGTGGAGAATCCATGGAGGAGAATAGTGGCTGCTCAGCACCCATCAGCCACAACTGATTGGGGGGGGGAGAAAGAAGGTCGGAAACGGCGGCACTGATCAGCGGAGGGGGGAGAGCAGTGGGTGGGCAGGGTCCTCGAGGAAGGGACAGGAAGAGGCAGAGCAAGAGCGGGGCAGAATAGGGGTGGAGCATCCCCCGGGAAAAGGAAAAGTCGGCACCTATGTCAAGGCATCATTTCCGAGCTCTAAGGCAGCCCTGAAACGAAATAGTTACAAATTAACCACTTACTTTGCCGCTCTCTTTTCCAACCAGACGCCTAATTGTGTTTGCATAATGCTTGCAGACAATCAATCCAAGCAACAGGAAGGCGATTACGAGAAATACCGCCAATGTGGCGCCTAAAGCAGCCATGTCCTGTGCAGTGTATTGCAGGTTAGCTCTTGCGTCTTTTGTACCTACGAGGGAAACAAATGGATGTTACATGTCTAAGAATCACTCATACGTGGCCTTTAATGCAAGACTTGATTGTAGGAGAAGACAAAATCGCTTTTCTAAGATCCAGGGAAAAACTCTCCTGCGGAGTGCAAGTGGGGAAATGGACCCATTTAATCTGACAGGGTGCACTGCAGTGGCGTGCTTGAGGCGTCGGCTTTTGGAAGGACACCGAATGGGACTTCAGAACTTTCAATCAATAAAAAGAGGCTGGGACTTACAAAGGTGAATTTCCCATTTAAACAAATGGAGAATTTTTCCTGAGAAAGAATTGCTGGACTGCGACAGGAGTGTGGTGTTGACATTTTGCTTATCACATTTAAACCCCAAAGCGTCCTTTCCTTAATCACAGCTCCTCATCATGGACCTTGAATGAGGTGGGAGCTCAGGTGCCCAGTGCTGTGGGGATCAATACCTGTGGCTTAGCAAACATGTCTGTGGCACGTTCTGTACAGTGCTAGACAAAAGTTTACACCCATTGTGGGAAGGCAGATTGTGGCTGGAGTTTATTACTTTAAGTTTCAAATGATTAAAAGGCAAATAGGATCCATTCTCATCCCTGTACCTGCTTATTACTGTCTAGACTGTGTAACTGAATGAGCAAATAAACAGTGGTGTTTCCCAGAGCAGACCTCTGTGACAATTTTTGCTTCACAAATTTCCACCAGCAAAAGAAAACATTTTTTTTTGTTTTCTTGTGGAAAAATGAAGCATCCTTTGTGCAGCGTTCTAGCCCAGAGATTCAGGGCCAAGTAAAAACAGGGAATAAAAACTTGACCAGAATAGCATTCTGATCTCTGCAATTTGCACTGACGTCAGTGGGATCTGAGAAGCATCTTCTGCCCTCTTGTCTATTAACAGATGGACTTATTGTGCCATATTACAGCTGTCATGTTGATAAAAGCTACGATACTGGCCATTGTGCTTGTTGCTATGCTGCAGTAAAGCGCAGAGGAAAGTGACTGACTTGGGAGTTGCATTAAGTTGCACTATTTTAAAGTGTCTTTAATCCTTCGTTGATGATAGCATCTCACTCTGATTCTTATATTCCATGCCTATGGCAAATTGCCAGCTTTTCCTGGCTGTAAGTTTGGGTTACACTTTCAGCACTTAGCAGGTACAAGAAGCCCTTACCAGAATCAGCATCAAAACTGAGATACAGTACTATACTCCCAGAAGATTCGTCTATTTAGCTTGCCTCTAGGAATATTTGTTTCTCATTCCATCCTCATTTTGAATAGTAAACCAATTTCTTTCAAGTTTCACAATAATTAATAGCGTGTTTTGCCCTTTTACTGGCATGTTTTAATTGTGGACTTTGAATATTACCTGGGCCGGTGATAGTGCCAACTGTTTATTATTAATGTGACAGTGAAGGACTGGCACTTGTATGAAATTTTACTACTTAATTGTGTTTGATACCATGATTAGTGATGGGAAATGCAGTCTGCAGAACTGATGCAAGACTCCACTCTTTCTGACGTCAGTGAGTGTGAAGTTACCCCGTTAGTGCACATGTCCTAGAAATTAAAGTGTAGTTCAGCATCAACCTCCCATAAGTTGAGTATTATTAAAATGTACTGTAACTTTCCCACTGACTTCTTCAATGGGCTTTGGCTCACATCCTTAAAGTACACTCCAGTCCTTGGCATACAAATCCCTTGACACCAAAGAACAGCCTTGAGGATAGGAGTCAGAGCATTTAGACACAGAACAGCCTATTGGCTCATTCATCCTTGCCATAGTGCTGACTTGGCCCTCTGAAATATACTGTGTATACAGGAAAATAGGGCAATAGTTCTGTCACTTTAAGTGCCCCAAGCCAACATATTTTTCATACAGCGGTGAAACCATTTCCTTGCCTAGTTACCAGTATGTTGTTTGTTTGATAAATAGACACGAAGGGCCAAATTTTTAAAGTCACATCTATGTTTGGGTGCCTCAGTTTCTGGGGTTTCAATCTCAGATACTATAGGTACCAAGACTTGAAAATTTTGGCTTAATTTTGGCACTTAATAACTTGCCAGGGGATGGAGTGGTGTTTTTCTTTTTCCCTCAGAGAGGCTGAAGCTCCTGCAGCTCCCTCTGAAGTCATTGGGAGTGGAGGTGCTCAGCATTTCTGAAAATAAGGCCCCATCAGTCTAACTGTGGGCATCCAGAAATGGAGGTACCCATTCTAGCCTGGATCGAGGAGGGAAACATTTGGAGAAGGCACCAAGAACCCCATTTGGGTGCACATGGCTAGATGCTAGCTGCAGCACCTCTGCAAATAGTTCTCTTACTAAAGAGCCAGTTTAGTTTTAGAAACATGAACTCCTCATATGTTGTTACCCAGAATGCAGTACGTGAAACCATGGTGACAGCAGTCAATCTAGTGAGACCCACAACAAAGAGAGTATGATTAACAGGCAAACACAGCAGCACCTAGAAATGCAGCAATCAGGTAGCATGGAGGGACTGGGAAAGCTGGATTTCCACACACAAATCTTTGCACGAGCAGGGAAGCAGTGGAAGCAAGAACTGATTCATATACAGAGCTGACCATGGAAGATAACTATGAGAAAAAGAAGATAAAGCTTTTTTTACTACCTCTTTGGGGATGAGACATGAGTGAGACATTGGAACAGCTGATGAAAGTATTTCTGTACTGGGGTCTCAAGCAGAATGAGATTGTAGAGCTAGGTGATCGGGTTTTTTACCCCAAACCAAGAAGCCGAAAAGAGAATAGATGCATACACTACAGAGCTGAGAACTCTGGCATCCACATGTAACTTTGTAGCCATTATTTAGAGACAGAGTCGTTTGCAGGACACCTGATTCCAGCTTACAGGAGAGATTGTGAAGGGAAAACAGTCTAACCTTAGAGAAAGACTTCCAAATAGCAAGAGCAGCTGAACTGTCCAGGGAAAAGAGCAAAACAGTGAGAGCCATTAGTGCAGAACAAATACACAGACTCGGGAAGCAGGACAGAGACGGACGGATTGAGAACGTAGGCATCATTGTCCAGCGTATGTACTGTGCAAAGCAACATAACAAGGAAAAAAGAAAATGCCCAGCCAATGGGCAGTGTGGCAAGGAATGTGGGAAACAGAACCACTTTGTCCCAGAGCTGCAGTGACCCTGGAAAGAAAGAAGCAGCAGGACATGCAATGATTTGTGGATGTAGAGGCTTCCAGTGAAGAAAAGTATGTCTGCAGTGTGACTTCAGCAAATCCAAAGGCTATCTGTGTGCACTGCCAAAGAAGGCGGTCAGCCATTCAGCTGCCGTATTTGCGACTATGCTATTAGCTCAATGACCAATTTGATTCCAGCTGGATTGTGGGGCCAGCAGCAATGTAATCCCAGCAACGGTGACACAGCAATATTAGACAGGAGAAATGTGGTTTCATTGTACGTCACCAGGACTTGGTCATTCTGAGAACAGTAGGCTGTTGATAAGAAAACGTCTCTTGTTTTGTGGCTATCACTTGGAGTCTATAGTAATTGATGCACAGTAGCACCAGCTGCTACTAGGTAGCAGGGCAGTGTAAGCCATGGATTGGATTGTAGTACAACACTAGAATACCCTCTGCACGAGAGAGGAGGAAGAACAGTCAGTAAGGGCCCTGTCCAGCATTTTAACAGAATATAAGGCCATATTTGAAGATGGGCACCTAAAGGGCAAGCTGAAGTTAGAAAACCATCCCCACATGCTGCCTGTGAGATCTCTTAAGCAGAGTTTAACTGCAACTGGCAAGTCTGAAAGACACAGCATGCTCAGAGGCATCGTTACACCAGTTGAAAACTAGCACAAAGTGGGATCAGCAGACCTAGTAGGTGAGAGATCTTCAGGAAACTGAGGATTTGCATGATCTAGAACTACTTAACAGAGCATTGAAAAATAAGTTATCCGATGAGGACCTGCTGCATGACTTATCCAGGGCAACATCGTTCACACTTTGTGATGTTTAGAATGGGTTCTGGCACATTGAGCTAGATAAGTTTCAGAGTAGCAGCCGTGTTAGTCTGTATTCGCAAAAAGAAAAGGAGTACTTGTGGCACCTTAGAGACTAACCAATTTATTTGAGCATAAGCTTTCGTGAGCTACAGCTCACTTCATCGGATGCAGTGAGCTGTAGCTCATGAAAGCTTATGCTCAAATAAATTGGTTAGTCTCTAAGGTGCCACAAGTACTCCTTTTCTTTGAGTTAGATAAGCCATTCAGCCCCCTGATCATGCTGGCATGAAGCTACGATCTGACAGATTCTGTACTGTGGCTCTATATATATATATATATATATATATATATATATATATATATTTAAAATCCCTGTTAGTTCGTCACTCTAAAACACGGAAAACCAAAATATGAGAAACTGAAATTTTTCAGAAAACTGAAAATCTCTGAAAGTGAAAATTTTCAATAAATTTCTTGTTGGGGGGGGGGGGGAATGTCAAGCCCAGAGATTGTTCCATTTCCAAAACCAGCAGAATTGAATTTTTTTCACAAAAAACATTAACCATTTTCTAAACAGCTCTATTAAAAATACAGACTATATTGCTCCCTACTAATAATGTAGATAATATAATACAAAATTTAAAAAATTCAAAATTAAAAGTTTCAAAACAAAAAAAATCAAACCATTTTTATTCCAAAAAATGTCAAAACGTCCCAGTTGGACTGTCGGAACCATTTTTTCTAATTTTTTTTTCTTCTTCTGAAATTGAAATTCTGACAAAATGTATCTGATTTTGCAGTGTTTTTTGATTTTTGACAGAATATGGTTCCATCAAAGTTTCTCTGACCAGCTCTGGTCAGCAGCAATGAAGTGCTACCCTCCTGAGTACTGGTAGAATTGAATTGGAGAGGGGTCTCTGAGCCACAATGCCCTTCACGGCTGCATCTGGGGTGGAGCACCTTACACTTAACCACCTTCAAAGGGCTGTTCCTAAAGTCACAATCTATTTAGCATGTTTCATCTGAAAGAATTCCAAAGCAATTTACAAACTAAATAGGCATTGGAGTCCCTTTCCCCAGTACTGAAAGGCAGCTGCCTTCAGAATACAGTAGTTTAACAGCACGGGACAATACCATGCAACATTTGAGAACAGGAAGTGAAGAAGAATGCTGTATCCAGTAAAAGCTGCACTGGGATTTTAGTTAGGCACTAAAAAGTAATTATCCAGATTGGGCTTTCCCCAGGACATGGGGGTTTAGCCCCCCCCCCCTTGCAAAAGGTGCCATGGGACCTTGATGACACCATGTGGTCAGAGCCTTGCTGTGCACCACAAAAAAGGGCTATCTTCAGTAGTGCAGTGTTCCCCAATAGCATACTGCTATGTTGAAGAATATTGATCCCAAAGAGGGAGTACATCCTACTGAGTCACCAATACTGCAGCAGTTCTTGAGACTTCCTTGGAAACCTCTCCCATTCGTAAGAAGGACAAATCAGAAACGGACAGTGAGAATGAAACTGAATTTGCTGAGCGCAGAGCTATTGCGGGGGGCGGGGGGACGGGACGACTTGATTCTGAGTAGCACACACATCTATCTACCTGTCTGATGACTGCTTGTGAAGGATGTTTGAGAAGACACAGGGTCTGATGGCCTTGGAGATCTGCTTGCTACTGGAGTTGATGTAAGATGAGGGCTGGGCCCACCAGATGGGGAAGATGGCAGAGCAGTGGATTGAACAGTTCCACCTGGGTTTGTTCCTATTATGGGGAATTTGGTGATTCCGGATTCTGAAGACCCCACTGGATGCATGCTGGATACTGCGCTGGTAGAAGACTTTGTGGTAGCAGGCTTCGTTGTGGTTACAAGAGGAGGGATAAGTGAGCCTGAGGGAGTACCTGTCACAGGCTTTCCTGTGGGCCCAGATGTGCCAGCATTGTTGGTTGTCATGTTCACTGAAGAAGTGGATTTTGTAGGTCCTGAATTGGCTGTAGAGGCCGTGTTAGTTACTCCAGGTGGTGAAGCTGATGATGAACTGGAAGGTTTTGGAGTGGTGGTTCCTGTCCCAGCAGCAGCGGAGGTGGTGGTAGAGGTAGGAAGAGTAGTTGTCCCTGGAGACCCAACAGGTACCCCCGGTGGTGTTTAACTTTTAGCTACAATTTCATATTACTTTATTTTTGACAATGGCAAAACATTTTATTAATCAGAACAGAGCAAAAGTAAAGCAGGTGATGATTGATACAACAAGCCATACAGTTTCAATATAAATAACGGAGAAATGTGTGTGTTCTACTGGCTGGAGGAGAAGGAGCTAAAACTTCTTCCTCCTTGCAACTCTTTAAAAGTGGACTTATGTTAATGGGCAGGCAGAATTTTAAACCTACTCAAATCCAGGACTGGCATGAATCTTAAGAATCAGCAGAAGACTTGTGAAGCCATATTTTAAAAGGGCCTTCAAAATGCACCAGCAATATTTGTAAGTGCAGGCAAATCTGCATTCATAAGGGGACTCCTTCTGTTTTTGCACATGCAAATTCTTGTCTGCATGTGAAGCTGCAGATGTTTGCCCACACAAATGGGTGTGTCCTCAAATATAATGGACATGTTTCAGGAAAACTTTTTGCCACTTGGCCTGTTTTATCTTTCTGTGCATGTCTAAGCACCATTTTGCTGGTGTTAGCCAAACATTGTTATAGTGGTGAGGTAATGCAGGATATCAACTGCTACATTCTGCAAGGTGTAATAGGATATAAACCAAGAAGGATATTTGGCAAGGTGGCCTGGGGTTTCTGACCAACTCCGTGTATTTAATGCGCAATGCAATATTGGTCTGCCTTCACGCAGACTACAAGGTGCTCACCAAGCTTTCAAATCTGATTGATTTGTAAATTCTATCCAATAGCAATTGCTAATGAGTATGGAAGGCACAAACTACCTTGTTCCAAAGAGGTTCTGTGATGGCCAGGGGGCCATGTGAAGAGTTCTATGCATTGCCCTGTGGCTATCCTGTTCTGCATGAGTCACAGCTCCATCTTAGTAAGAGCTAAAGATCCCAGAAGTTAATGTTCCATCTTGACCTGAGTGGGAGGCTGCTGGGAAAAAATGAAGCACTGTGTGCTGGGACCTCTTGGCTTCCCTTCTCTTTTTTAAGATAAGAGCAGCTGCCATCTGCTCCTTTTTAAGCAAACTAGGAAAAACCCGTTAGCAAGGTACTCTTGTGACTCTCACTTGTGCCAACACTCAGCACCCCTCTTCATTCTGACCAATAAAATGAAGCATTACATGATCCTAGCTCTAGTCACATGTATAAAAAACCTGGGAAAAGGAAAGTGAGCTGGCAAAGGCTAAATCCCTGGCACTTTGGGTGGGGGGAGGTTGAGAGTGCAAAATGGCTGTTGTGAGTGTTTTAAGGATACACCTGGAGTGCTCTAGGTGGAGGATAGAATAGAGCCTCCTATGGGCTATGAATAGGTTTTGAATTGGGACCATAGTCTCTAATGTGTGATCTGTGTTCTCTAGATTGCCTGGGGCAATGTAAAATAACTCTTTGAGAACCATAAAACAATGGGATGCCCAGCGTACCTGTGGAAGGTGTGACCTCCACCGTGATCACAGTGTTTGCCTCCTGCAGACTCTCCTCATCGGTAGCAGTAGCCTATGCAGACATGAGAAGGACATGACATTGGCTGCTTGCTGCATTCATTCATTCATTCTCCGAACATCCCCTGAAGTAATAGTACTCTGTACACTCCCACAGCACCTCTCGCTTGAGGCACTCAGAGATTTATACACGTTCTATAACAATCCCTTGCAGCATCCTTTGCAACTATGAAGTGGGGAAGCATTTTCTTTGCCACTTTACAGATGGGAACTCTGAAGCATGAAGGGGTAAAGTAACTTGCCCAAATTCACGCAGGAAGTCTGGCAGATCTGGAATCAGAACTCAGATCTTCTGAGTTCCAGTCCTGTGCTTTAAACACTAGACCATATTTTCTCCAGAAATGCAGCAGGGAACAATCTGGCACTGGCAGAAGGATACACAATGTGACAAAAAAGAGCTATCCTTTAAGAAAACCTGAAGGCATAAGCCCCCTTTCTTGCTCAGAGGGGGGGAAAAAACAAAAGGCTTTATCAGAGGATTTCAGAGTCCCTACAGCTGGTGCGTATACCAAATCACCAGAAGTCTTTATCTCTCATCAGTCCCTTTTGGACGTAGCTCCCAGTTAAGTCATTGGTGACTTTGTGTGTCCACGGAAGGCAGATTCTTAATTTTAAGAATCATTGTCCCTCTTTGTGTAAAGCCTTCTGTTTTTTTTCCCACTGAATGCATCCGATGAAGTGAGCTGTAGCTCACGAAAGCTTATGCTCAAATAAATTTGTTAGTCTCTAAGGTGCCACAAGTACTCCTTTTCTTTTTGCGAATACAGACTAACATGGCTGCTACTCTGAAACCTTCTGTGTGCATGATCATTTGGAAAAAGCCAGCTCAGAGGAAAAATCCTACACAAAAGAGAGCTCTTAACATTGTTACGACAATCGCAAATAACTTAAAATATTAAGTGCCAGAACCTCAGCTGTTGGAACATGGCACAGCTCCACTGATGCTGATTTACATCTGCCAAGGATGAGTCCCTTAGTATTTCGTCTTCCCAACAAGAGCTGATCTGTATCCTAAATGGGAGCCTGGTAGATATGAATGGTGTTAATTGTACAGTCAACCTTTTAGCTGGGTCCTAAAGTCTTCCAAGAAGACAAATTTTGTTTTCTTTTTGTTAAATTCTGTGCATATGTAACATCAGGTTTGCAATGATTAGTAGACAGCGGAGCTCACTGAAATCTTTGTCAATTTTTTTCCTGTGGAAAACTGGATTTTTGACTAAACAAAACATTTTGTGAAAAATGTCTGATTTCTTTTAAACTTGTTAACTTTTCATTGGAAAACTGAAAATTTTGTTTTGTTTTAAATGAAAAGTTGAAATTTTCTCCTGAAAACTCTGGAAAACTTTTGTGTATGTGTGTGTGTGTGTTCGTTGAAATTTTCCATGGATGAGAGGGAAAACCCATTTCTTGACTGGCTCTAGCAGACAGTCCTGTATTTTGCAGGCTTCTCAGGCATGTTAGCTCTGTGACGGGGCGGGCAAACTTTTTGGCCTCAGGGCCACATCAGGGTTTCAAAACTGTATGGAGGGCTGGATAGGGAAGGCTGTGCCTCTCCAAACAGCCTGGTCTCCGTCCCCTATCCGCCCCCTATCCGCCCTCTCGTACTTTCCGCCCCCTGACTGCTCCCCTAAAAACCCCCCACCCATCCAACCCTCCCTGCTCCTTGTCCCCTGACCTCACCCCCTATCCAACCCTCCCTGTCCCCTGACTGCCCCGACCACTATCCACACCCCCGCCCCATGACAGGCTCCCCGGGACTCCCACACCTATCCAACCGCCCCCTGCTCCCTGTCCCCTGAGTGCCCCTGGGATCCCCTGCCCCTTATCCAACCCCCCTGCTCCTCACCCCCTTACCATGCTGCTCAGAGCAGCATGTCTGGCAGCCGCACCCCCCCCGGCTGGAGCCAGCTATGCCACCGCACTGCCCGGCAGGAGCTCGCAGCCCCGCCGCACAGAGCGCTGGCGGCATGGCGAGCTGAGGCTGCGGGGGAGGGGGAACAGCAGGGAAGGGGCCGGGGGCTAGCCTCCCTGGCCGGGAGCTCAAGGGCCCGGCAGGATGGTCCTGTGGGCCAGCTGTGGCCTGTGAGCTGTAGTTTGCCCACCTCTGCTCTATAATCACTATTACCTTGAGCTCCCTATCACCCCAGCTGTTGTCTCATCATCTGTTTCTATTGTAAGGTCTCTAGGGTGGGACTGCCATTTTTATGATGTGTCTAGCTCTGATCGGGAACCCCAGATACTCTGGGAGCTACTGTAATATAGATTACTATCCTCTGCCTATCAGGAAAGATGACATACCAATACTGTTATAGTTGCGGCTGACTGCAGCACTATGTTTGTCAGGACAAGTCCGTCTCTGGTTACAGTGAAATCGCTGCTGTTTTGAATGTTGTATGTGATTTGAGGGTTGAGTTTCTGAAAAATTAGATAAGAAAATGAGTTAAGTGTCTGCATTGGCTGTCTGTGTTTTCCCAGAAATTGTTGCCCATAACGATGAGCGGAATCCTTACTCCTATAAAAATGGTTCCCTTAGGGCGAAATTTGCTCCCATGCAAAGAACCAGCACAAGTGAATCCTGTTGGGAAGGTTTAAATGGGACAAAAATGTTGCATAAGCCTCTTGCTGGGCTTCTGGACTGGGGTGATTGTTGCTGTATCTCTATATGTTGTTCCATCTATATATGTCCTGTTCCTGTCACAGGCTGGCTGGCCCTTTAAAGCAAGCTAGGCTGAGCAGCTGAGCTATTCCTCAGCTTCACTGGTGATGCAGTGAATTAGTGATTCCAGCTGGGTGTGATGGAGCTTAATTACAGTGATAGACCCCAGAATGAGGACGATTTAAATGGAGCTGTGAACTCAGCCTGGAGAGGAGACCGGAACAAGGGGAGTTCCCTCTCTGGGAAGGGCCTGGGGGAGTCAGGCTGGAAGGCCCACAGGGAGTAGGATAGGTTCCTATGGGGCAGCCTAAGATGCGGACTGCAAAGAGCAGGGAGATCCCTGAGCAGGGGACCTGCTAGAAGGAAGCAGCATAGGAGAAACTTTGTGGAGGGGCTGAGGGAAAAGGCCAAGAAGCAGTGAACATCAGTGGAACCCGAGTGGGTATTTATTTGGACTTGCAGAGGAAGGGTCCTGAACTTAAGAGGAGACCTGACTGGAGGGCCAGGCCATGGAAGACTTGGAGAGAGACAGGCCATCACAGGCCTGAAGAAATGGTCAACAAAGGGTGCAAGAGAGACAAAGCCCACCCTGTGCAATGCTGCATCCAAGCCTCAGAGAGTGCCCCTGAGGTGACGGTGCACCATAACAGGTACCCATCCTATGTTCCTGGCTGCCCTACACCAATTAAAATTGTCAATCTCCTCTCTTTACCCAGTATCAATCACTCCGTTGCAGTCAGATAAATACCTATCCTCACTTGCTCCTATCAGTAAAGTCCCCATCAAGTTGAGCCCTCCTTCAATGTCTGAGGAAATGATGGGCCTTGCAGTGAGACTGAAAGACTATGAGATCCAGACTTGGGATTTCTGGGCTTTCCTGTCACAGTGGATGCCATCCGCAGCTTTCGATAGGCTTGATCTGGTTGCCTCTCAAGTCAGTGGCAAACCCTTCCCTCCCAACCCCCACCCCCAATCCAGATCCACGCATGAAGTATGTAGAGTAACAGACCAGACCCTTCCAGTTCCTTACATTAGGGAAGTCATCATCAACTGCAAAGATCTTCAGGGGTATTGAAGGTGCTTTAGAGTCCATGACCAGACTGAGAGTGGCCAGCCCGGCAGACACCGTCCCTGTGTACCTGGAGTTTTCAAAGTATGGTGCGTGGCTACTTTTAGCAATGACCTTGATCTCTACTGTGGTGAAGGAGTATCTCAGTGCATTGTTGGCCTGGGTGGCCTATAGAGAAAGGAGACAATACAGACACATAACTATTCCCGTTGTTGGTGAAACACAAGAGGACGTGGGGCCAGATCCAAAGCCCATTAAAGTCAAAGGGATTTTTTCTATTGATCAAATGGGCTTTGGATGAGGCCCATGATGGGAGGCTGGGATAGGACTAAGTTAACATTTAGAGCAGAGGACTAATGGTTAGAACTGCTGTGTTCTAGTCTAGTCTCTGCCACTGGCTTTCTCTGTGACCTTGAACAAGTCTCTTAACTTTCCTGTGCCTAAAATTTTCCCACCTATCACATGGGAGGTGCTTGAGGCTTAATTTGTATATGTAAAGTGCCTTCAATTCTTCAATGTCAAGGGCTACAGAAGGTGCAAAATATTACTAGGATAGGATGATCTGAGCCAGCAGACACAGCTATGCTGCATAACATCAAGAGGTTCCACCAGCAGCTGTGTTTACAGTCTGATAATCTAGAGCTTGGCACATATTTTTTTCCCAAAAATGGTTTAAAACTCTTAACTTTCCTTCGATTATATTCTAGCTGGAAAATGAACTTGTTCATATGGGCGGATTAAATAATTGCTTTTGTGCCCACACAGTTCATGCCCAAGTCCCCAGTACCAGTCCTTTCTATTAAGTTATGATAATTTTAACCCAAATGGATGGCTCTTCAGTTAAGGTTGCTTCCTACATCCTGATTTGAGGGCACAATCCAGTCATCTCTACGCAGGTCAAAATTCCCACTGAAAATCCCAGCAGGAATTTTGCTTGTAGGAACGAGGCAGGATAACACCCGTTTCCAGACCCCTGTCGCACACTGGATGCTTCAAGAAGAAATCCTGTGTTTAATTACTCTTCATCACAAGCTGAAGCGCTGTGGTTTCCTTGACTCCTAGCACATGTAAAGTCACTGTCCTCCTGGCCAAAAGCTCTGGAGCTGAGACCTGGGGTTCTGGAATGTCAACAGACTTACCATGACATGCAAAATGAACGTGTCTGTAGTATTTGCTGCTTTGTTCATAGTTATATTCCCTGTATCACTATTCAATAAGAATACATCGTCCTTGTTTCCTAAAGACAATGGGAAGGTTAATTAGGACTAGTGTTGACCATAAGATATACTTTAGTAAATGTATCTAGAGCTTTAAGAGATTTCGCTGTGGCTCATGTGTTTTGCACGTCGGATATTGCAACCCATGACATCATCTCCTTATCGCCCTTGCCAGGCTTTAGGACTGGGGACACATAACATGGACACAGTGTTACCTCAAAGCGTGGATTCAGCCTGATGAGAACAACAGGAAGACACATGCAAGCCTGATAGGAGGTAGGAGAGCAACGCTTCTTATTTATTTCTATCGCAGTCGCACTTCAGTGGCCCCAACTGATGTATGAGCCCGACTGTGCTAGTACATACATAGTAAGAGCCAGTTCCTACCTCAGAGAGCTTACAATCTAAAAGGACAAAGGAGGTGCTCCCCTCATTTTACCAATGGGGGGAACTGAAGCACAGAGAGACTAAGTGACATGGCTAGAGTCACCCAGGAAGTTTATGGGGCTGAGCCAGGAGTTTAATCTAGGTCTCCTGGGTCCCAGTCCAATGCCTTAGTGACAACACAAGCCTTGGGAAGGAATGAAGAGATTTTTTTACAACACAGTGGGACACGTTTCTCACTGTCAGCATCATATTCCCTACTCAGTTCGGCATTGCCATATGGGTATGCAGCTAGGCCACACCTTACAGAACAAATAAAAAAGATCAGAGAACTAACAATCTGTCTGATATGGATAAATTGTATTTGTCAATCAACTGACCTCTTTTGTAAAAAACAAAACAAAACAAAACAACATTGACTGATATAATATGCTATTTGATCATGGAGAAATCAGCTGATTATAGTCAAGCCTTTATCTTTTGAAATCAAGACTAATGCATGAAATCCCAGTCAGAGCTTTTCGCAATGTACAGTGGTACAAATACAAAATTCTCAACTAAAAATGAAAACACAGAAGATTTCAGGAATTTTTGGTTCAGGCAGGCTAAAGACTAGCTGGAATCAGTGTGACTGGAATGGAAAAAGTCAGCCCCAGCCATTAGGATAAAGATCTGTTTCAGCTGAGAGAAAAGAGCTCCCCCCTCCTCCCCCTCAAACAAACACTCTGCACTGGGCTCTGGTTGTAGTGATATGTTGCTCCTTTTCTCCCCGTCTCTACAGTCTAAAGAGACAAGAAACCTATGAGGTTCCTACTATGTGTCTATACAGCACCTAGCACAACGGAGGCCCTAATTCTATCCTGTTGGGGCCTCTAGACACTACAGGAACACAGGCAATTAATTGCAATAATTATTTTTCTGATCTAGAGCTATATTGCTGTGACTAAATATTAATTCTGAGGTTTCCCTCCATTGGTGGGGGAAATTTGACAATATTACCAATGGAAATGAATGTTTGGGAAGATAGGAACTTTACTCACCATCAACAATGCTATACACTATTTTTTCATTCAAAGTGTAGTCAGAGTCGAAAGCATAGAGGGGCCCAGGTTTTAGGATCAGTGGTCCAGTCTGCAACAACAAGGCAAGACTCTTAAAAACAAAACACTAGATGCCTGCAGAACTTTCCAGTCCAAGCGATACTTAGCTCATGTGCACTCTGTTACTGGAAAACACAATGCTTATTGCCAGGGGTTGACTATTGCAGGACAGAGATGACAGAGAATAGGATTTGGGGTTGTGTAGGTCCTTCCTTGCTCTAGGCATGCATCAAAAGCAATGAACCCTCTGCTGTTGGGAATTTTCAGTCTCAGTGGTTGACTCAGACTTGCCACTGCACTGACTTTGTCCTCATTTATGACAGGAGTCAAAAGCCTGCTCATGACTCAGTGATATAGCTGGTACTGGGCATGGTCCTTAGGGGAGAGGGTGACTTACTGTTCAGTGTAACCAGTCTTGTCCCAGCCTCCCCAACATGCATTATTCTGCTGACCATAGTCTCAAATGGTTGCTGGGGAAAACAAACCATGTTTGACTGTAACCTTCTTCCGTGTGGGGTGTGAAGATATGCAGAGAGCTGTCTCATGGAACAAAGCTGAGCAAACCCCACAAAGGATCCAGTCCTGCAGCCCGTCCTCGGGCAAGAGGGAGACTAGTATGTACCAAAAAGAAAAGGAGTACTTGTGGCACCTTAGAGACTAACAAATTTATTAGAGCATAAGCTTTCGTGAGCTACAGCTCACTTCATCTTATGCTCTAATAAATTTGTTAGTCTCTAAGGTGCCACAAGTACTCCTTTTCTTTTTGCGAATACAGACTAACACGGCTGCTACTCTGAAACCTGTAGTATGTACCAGTATCTGATTCAGAACAGATTTTCCAAACGCCTCATGAACTGAGTTGATCAATGCTAGACAGGGGTTCAGAGTTGACGTTCTAGCATCGTTATTATTGTCCCTCGATATTGAGAGGGAGCTGCCGGAGCTCGCATTACAAAGCCTTCATTTCCCAAAGGACTTTTTGAGTAACTGTTTTGCTAAGCACATCCACACTGACTCTACGCCAATGCTCTCATCTCTCTTAGGATGGTAATACCGTGCTGTAAACTCAAGCAACAAGCACATCTGGTGGAGTATGGTGATGGCATAGATATGGGCTGCATCACATGGGTGCAGCAGAAGGCATCTCTCCTGAGCAGACAAACAACTTTTTCAAAGAAAGGGCACTGTATTGAGGGCTGGATTGAATCCCTAGGCACACCCCGACATTGGGGCTGTTCCCATGGCCTACACCCCAGTAAGAGGGGTGAACTGGAGGGGTGGTCCCCTCCATGCTTCCAGCAATGAAAGGCAGGGTGGCAGGATGCCTGCCAAATATGGCAAGCCCCTTCCCCAAGGAGTGGGCCTGGTCCGCTCCCTGATGGTGGCTGCAGGACCAGTTGGCTTCCTCCCCGATGACTGTGCTGCAGACTCAGGGGGAAGTCACTACCTTGACTTATGCCTGCCTCATGTTTTCAAGGTTTTCTGCACCACGATGGGAGCTAGGAACATTGTAATTTAAAGCTGAGGTTCCAACATCACGTGAATCCAGGAACCAGGGCCTTAGGCTTCTGCTCCGATCGGGCCTGGACCATATCTGTGATGCTAAAGACCTGTCCTGGGATACAGACTGAAAGCATAAGCTCTTGCGTGGGCTGCCTACCGTTTTCTCTGAGATGTTGACCCGTCCAATGTAGCCGCTGCTGATGCAAACTTTCTTGTCCGCATTAAGGAAAGTACACGGTTGGAACCAGGGCGGTTTGGTGTCGGCTTGTTGGATGTCTATGTTTATTGTTGCAGTGGCTGTATTACCATCTGGGTTGCCAGGTGCCCTGTCCTATACAGAAAATCAGAACATTCCTGTTAGATGCAAGGCATATTTCCAACCTTAGAACCCCCTTCCCAGAAGCCCCTGCAAAATCTAATGGGCTGGATCCTTAACTGATGTAAATCAGTGTATCCTCATCATTTTTTTTTCCAATGGAGCTATGCCAGTTTATACACTCTGAGAATCTATTCCTGCAACTATTGTTAGTATGACAATTACAGCTATGCTGGTGGATAGAATACACACCAGGATATGTTTTGCTCACATATAAAACTCACCCTTGCATACAAGATTAACTGCATAAATTTATATTTTTCATAGTCCAGGGTTTTGTGCAAGTAAATGCTTGGGTTATTAATTCCTTGTATGTTAAAGTAGTCAGTTGCTTCCTGAAAAACAAGAGGGGTCGGGGAAGGATGATAGCTGTCTCCATCACACACACTCTGAAATGCTGTTAGCTGCTTAACATATATAACATCCAAGGCTGGGTATTTATAGGAGAGATACACGCATAGTTCATCTGTTGATACTTTGAACTCTTTGGTCTCTTGCTAGTAAAATGGAATCATCTCTGGCGTTTCAGTATGGATCATTAGTGGAATTTTGAACATTCTTCTCTCAAAATGATCATAGGGCTGAATTCAGATTTAAATTAGTGGAACAGAGAGCAAAACTTGGCACATCGCCTTCTACTGTAGTTGGAAATAACAGGCTTGGCTTCGCTCTCACTTACACCAGCACCTTTCATAGCATTCTTCCTGATTTACACCATTCTGAGGCCAGAATCTGGCCTGATGGGTAAAATTCTGAACTCATTTACACCTGTTCAACTCCATTAAAATCAGTGAGGTTTCACAAGTGTAATTGATGCAGAACTTTGACCCCCATCAGCCCTTGACATGATTCTCTTCTTTTTTTGTTTGAAAAAAAAGTTTTTATCCATTCCTTTGTTAATTAAAACTTAAAACAAATCAAACAAAATGACAAAACACCATCCTTTATACTCCAGATTGGCATCAGTTTAACTGAATATAAATTATCCATTGGTCTTTCAACAAAATCCTTAAAAATGAAGGCTGATCTTGTGGCTAAGGCCCTGGACTGGGGCTCAGGGGATCTGGATTCAGTTTCTGGCTTTGCTCCAGACTTCCTGTGTGACCTGGGGCAAATCCCTTAATCTCTCTGTGGCTTAGTTCCCTGTCTGTAAAACTGGGGTAATCATACTTCCTTTCCCACTCTGCTGTCTGCTGACCTATTGAGAGTCTAAGCTCTTCAGGACAGGGTCTCTCTCTTACTGTGTTTGTAGTACAGCCTAGTACAGTTCTTCCCCAAACTTGTGTTGGCTTCTAGGCGCTACTGTAATGTTAATGTTGAACAGGTGCTCTGGTAATATATTTTTTTAAGTGTGAATTTTTGAAAAATTCATTATCTAAAACATGGATTTCTCTGTTTCACTAGCGCCTTTCTTGCTCTGTCCTTGCTTTATCTTTCTGGAAATCTCACATGTACTCCAGCAGGTGAAATAACCAACTTTTGTTGAATGTCCCGCTTGTCACCTGTCTCAAAGTTGGTGCCAGTGTAAATCACTAACAAAGAGTTCTATGTTTTTGCAATGAACATACTCACCGGGGTGATCGCTGTAAGTTCATATTGTACATTGTCCAGATCAAGGTCGCTAGCAGTTGCGCTCTTCTCAGGTATAATGATCGTATTCACTTTTGTATCCTCAAAACAAATATACATGATTATTTTTTTCCATTTTGGCAAATGGTCACATGCTGGATATAGCGTCCTCACTGGTAAATCCTTCCTAGTCCCCTTGTGCTGTATGAGTCAGTCCTCTGGAATTAGAGAGAATCCTCCCACTGCCACCTCTGACCAAGTTTGACATGGTGGTAAAAATGCTGGATGCCCCCAGAGCAGTGTCTACACTAGGGCCCTTATCGGTATTGGTGTTGCTGAACTGAGATGGTGCCAGCAGAAGTGTGTATTCTAAAATTCCCTAGTGTAGATGTGACAGCTGCCATCTTGGCTGACACACCAGGGACTTAACCAGAGCTAAAAGCAGGAGCTGCTATAGCTTGAGCTAAAGAGCCAAGATTTCCCAAGCTGTGGCTGCAACAGGTTCCTATCCTCTGATCAGTGTGATCAAGAATGGCAGGCCTCACAAGAGAACCTGAAGAGAAACCTGCCAGGGTCTCTATGTGGAAGATGGGTGACACCTGGTAGCTAAGCCTGCATATAAACTGCCTGTTTTTTTTAAGCTACATCTTCTCTGTGCAGTGTTTTTGTTCTGACTAAATAGTACTTTGCTTTATGAAAGCTGGCTGGTCGCGGATGAACTTTGTCCTTGCCTCTGAGAGAACAGGACTGCAGGTGCTGAACTAAAGTCAGTTCTGCTGAGGTGATCACAGTGAATTGCAGAAATCTGCAGCCTAAGTCTGAAGGGAGAGGATAGTGAGATCCTGCTCCAAGAAAGTCGACCACTGGAGGCCTGAAACTTGGGTGGGATCCCTCAAGGCTGCCCATAAGAGGTCAGAGGTGCAGTTACCTTAGGAAATGTGACAGTCAGCACAGAGGGGGACCTGTAACATGTACTGAGAAGTGGGTTTCATAGACAAAGCCCCTGGAGAGCTGCACATTAAGGAGTGCCACTCTTGGCTTCAGTTTGCTTTCCTCTGTGTGCTTTGATTTTGGCTAAATAGGTTAAGGACTGATTTCAGAAGTACTGAGCACCTACAACAAAACAGCTGAAGTCAACAGAAGCAGCAAAGATTCAGCACTTTTGACAGTCAGGTTTTAAATGACTTTGACTGCACGGACAGTAATTCTAACCTGAAATGTCAAGGAAGCATTGTCTTCACCTCATGCACGTTCTCTAATTTTCATGGACGAGAATAGGTTGCATACATGCTTATAAATCACTTTCCTCTTGCCAAATTAGAGTCCCACATGAATTGGAATGATCCAATCTGTAATCTTCCCTTTATTATGACAACACTTTAATAAAACCCTTACCTCAGGAACTTTTGCAGTGATATTTGTTTCCTTGAATACCGGGCTGTTATCATTCAAATTTTCAACTTGTACTACAACAGTCACAGAATTAACCTGGTTGGGAGGTAGGAAGAGGGGAGAAAAATCACAAATAAACTAAGACCGTTAGGAGCAGCACTGACTGGTAGGCATAAACTGAGAAGACAGTGTGAGGATCAGAATTGGATCTGGACTACATGTGCATTTGGGCTGTAGGCTGAATAAAGGCTTGGGTTTGAATTTGGATATGATGGCACTGAAATCTCATGGGCAGTGGGTTTTTTTTTTTGTTTTGTTTTGCTCTTTCCAGGAGAAGACAACATTTTAACCATGAGAATGAGCAGTTTCTCACAGGGGTATGTGTTGTGAATAGTTAACATCCGAGCCAAGAATGGTGTCCCATTTCTAGTTTCTATCTAGCAATATGGCAGCATATTAGAAATTATACTCACCTCGACACCCCCTTTCCAGCAAAGCAGGGTTACTAGTAATACATTTTCTGTCTGTGTTTTAAAAACAGAAACAAAAAGTCTGTCATTTTAAAAACATCCATTGTGGCACCAACATTCTTTTCAGGTGTGGCTCACTCCGGTCCTGATGCAACAAAGTAATTGAGCACATGCTTTTGTGCATTTTAAGCACGAGCTTAAATCCCGTTTACTTCAATTGGGCTTTAGGGACAAATCTTATTTGAAATCAATGGAATTTAAGTATATGCTTAAAATAAAGCTAGTGAATAAGTGCTTTGCTTCGGCTGTGTTTATACTTTTTTTTTTTTTAAGATATTTTTCTTTCTTCCTTTTACAGGCCTTCAATTAGCTTCTGATCTCCGTTACACTGGTGTCAATGTGAAATCATACCATTGACTTCAGTGAAGTTACTCTAGATTTACACAGCTGCAGATAGGATTGGAGACTTCCCCCCATGCATGATGTTAGGGCTTGTCTACCCTACCCGCCAGATCGGCGGGCAGCGATCGATCCAGCGGGGGTCGATTTATCGGGTCTAGTCTAGATGCGATAAATCGACTGCCGAGCGCTCCCATTAATTCCGGTACTCCACCAGGGCGAGAGGCGCGGGCGGAGTTGACGGAAGAGCATCAGCCGTCGACTCACTGCAGTGAAGACACGGTAAGTAGATCTAAGTATGTCAACTTCAGCTATGTTATTCATGTAGCTGAAGTTGCGTAACTTAGATCAATTCCCCACCCCTAGTTTAGACCAGGCCAAAAGTGGGGCAGTGAGAGAGAGTTCTTTGAGGCTGATGCTCAGCGAGGTTTCTGTTTATACAGATACCAATTAGTCCAGCTCCTTTCTTCATGGCTACATCTGTTCCCATAGCCAACACCCTGTCTATCTGACTGCAGAATTAATATCCACCCTGCTATAGTGCCCCTTCATTGCTCCCGCATTACAGTGAGTCTGGCTCGAAATTCTGCAGCAGATCCAGGTAAATTAAACAGAGGTTAATATTGAACAGTGAGTACAATGTTCCCCACAGGGTCTGTTTTTACAGGAAATCTTTCATTGTTCGATATGCTGCAGATTTGTACATTGGGAAAAGCAGGACTGCATTGCAGAAACTATTGAGAGGGCGGGAAGGAGCTGGAGGCTTTTGTTGCTGGGGTCAGTTTAGGATTGGCACATTTGCTGGCTATTAAAATAATCAGCAGTGAAATAGTTAACAACTCTGCCATTTAAATTGCTATTCAATTTCCAAATTAGAACTCCACTAAGGTGAACAGAATCATCTCACAGCTCTAGACTGTTGTCATTTTGTGTATGTATGTGTATGATATTAAACCAGCCATGGGGAGTATCCAAACTCCACTGAAGTGTATTTACAAGTCTCTGCTTTAAAACCTGCACCGTATTCTCCAACACACCTTATGGACCCCTGGAATAGACTCTGAGGGTGGGGAACTTAAGAATGGCCATACTGGCCAGACCAGTGGTCCATCTAGATGAGTAGCCTGTCTTCTGACAACGGCTGGTGCCATATGCTTCAGAGGGAATGAACAGAAAGGGCAGTTATTCAATCCCAGCTTCTGGAAGTTACAGGTTTAGGGACATCCAGAGCATGAGGTTGCGTCCTTGACCATCTTGGCTAATGGATATTGATGGACCTATCCTCCATGAACATAGCTAATTCTTTTTTTAACCCATTTGTACATTTGGCCTTCACAAAATTCTCTGGCAAGGAGTTCCACAAGCTGACTGTGCATTGTATGAAGAAGTACTTCTTTGTTTAAAACCTGATGTCGATTAATTTCATTGTTGACTTCTGGTTCTTGTGTTATGTGAAGGAGTAAATAACACTTTTTTTCTCCACACTAGTCACAATTCTATAGACCTCTATCATATCCCCCCTTAGTTGTCTCTTTTCTAAATTGAACAGTTCCAGTCTATTTAATCTCTCCTCATATGGAAGCTGTTCCATCCCCCTAATCACTTTTTTTGCCCTTCTCTGTACTCTTTTGGAGATGGAGTGGGTGAACAGAAGTGAATGCAGTATTCAAGTTGTCGGTGTACCATGGATTTATACAGTGGCATTATGATATTTTCTGTTTTATTATCTTTGCACCTGTCGGCTTTCCCTCAGCGCTCACTTGAAAAAGAGAGAGTTGGTGGGGACAGAAAAGGTTGAATTTACGCGTACAAGTTCCCTGTTCAGGATACCGAACGTCAGTAAAATTGAAAAGCTGACGCCATTTTAAAAGCCAGTTGTGCTGTGATTGTCGGAGGTATTAGTTCATGTCTCTTTCAGGTGACCTGTACTCTATGAAGAGTGTTTTACAATATTAACTCATCTGCTAATTGTCTCTTTTTCCAAATAAAAACTTACCTCATAATCCAAGGAATCGGTTAGAAGCAATTCTGTGTCATTAATGGTAAACCATCTGGAGTCAGCTGAGTTCTCAATTGTTACTGTGACATCAGGCTGCATTGTAATGCGGGTAACAAAAGCCCCCGGCAGATTATTCTCATGTATTTTTAGGTTCTTGTTTCCTACAGAACATTCTGGAAGAAGCACACAATCATTTGTATCAGCGTTGGTACAAAATTGTCAGCCAGTTCTCTTTGGTTGTTGGAACAATCAGACTGGATCAGACTCATGGTCCAGCTAGGTCAGTAACGTGTTGCCAGTAGTGGCTAGCACCAGCTGCTTCAGAGGAAGGTGCGAGACACCCTGCAATAGGTTGTTATGGAATAACCTGCTCATAGGAAAAATTTCCTCCGTGCTCGTAGGACTCAACAGATGCGGACTTACCTGTGGTGCTCTGTGCAAGAACTTGTGTTAAGGGCAGCAGCAAAAGGAGCGCAACAGCAGGGAACTGATTAGAAACCGCCATGCAGGATGCAGATGGAACCCCACGTCTTTGGACAAATCTAATCCACCACTTTTTTTTCTCTCCGTATTGTCACTGAAGCGTGCTCACCCATTCACTGTCCCAGGAAGAAAAGAACACTGCATGTCTGGAGCAGACTCCCACCTTCTGCACTTCAACCTTTGCCTCCCTGCTTTATTGTTTAACTTATTTATGACTTATTTACTGGTTCCTGTTTTCAGAATGCGATAAGCTATGAATTTTGCATTCTTCTTGGCTCTGGATCTCTGGATTTTTAACTGTGTTAGGATTTGGTGTTGAATACCCCCAAATAATTATAGTGGAGGGTGGGGGAGGCGTTGGCACCAGTTACGTTGTCTGTCTCTTCCACTGCTCCTCAGTGGCAGGTGCGATTGTAATCACAGAGTGCATGCTAGAGTGTTGTACTGAGCCAATGATTTGGAGCAGGGCTGCACTTCAGATGTACCATAGTGACTCTCTGCGTCATGGTAGGGTCACCAGATGACCTGTTTTTTTAAAGGGACTGTCTCTTTTTTGGGGGACTTTTTCTTATATAGGTGCCTATTAGCCCTCACCCCCGTGTTTTTTTCACAGTTGTTATCTGGTCACCCTACTTCATGGGGATGTTTCATGGTAGAAATAATATGGGCTTAAGCAAATCTTCTGTGTCAGATCTCAACTCGCTACTGATCAGTACTGTCCTATGCAGCCCACATCAGGTCTATGCTCAGCGCCATAGCAAGCCGTGTTCTCCAGCACATTCTCTATGCTCTCCTCCTGCTTCTCGTTACAATGTGTTTCATAGCTCTCTGGGATGTTTAACTACAATGAAAGATCTTGGTAGTGCAATGGACTGGGAGCTAGAACTCCTGCTTTGTTTGGACCAGCAGGAAGCCTCTGTTCTCCTACTAGCTCCACTGCTTCTTTCTTTGGTGGCCTGGAGCAAATCAGGTCCTCTTCCCTCCTCCCCCCCCATTTGTAAAATGTTGATAAAACTTCTCTACCTCAGAGGGATGTTAGAAGGCCTACATTTTCAAAAGCAACAAGTATTTTTTGGCTGCCCGACCTGAAACGCCTTTGAGGGAGGCTGATTTTCAGAGAGCTGGTGCTTAGCACTTTATGAAAATCCGCGCTCTTTAAACTGTTTCAAGCTGGGTGCCCAGAATTGCCGATCACTTTTGCAAATGCTGCAGGCTGCCGTATCTACAAAGTATTTTGCCATCCTGGGCTGAAAGGCACTGGAGAATTCAGAGTATTCGAATTCTATCATAGAACGTTTCCCTTTGTCTCTCTATAAAACTACTGGAGTGTGAATAGGTCAGTCGATTCCCATATGATCATGCACCATGTCAGAGCCTAACGAGTGATGGAGGTACTAACAAAGATGCTATTTAGTGAGAAGATTGCACAATAGAGGAATATGTGCTTTAAAATCTCATTTGTGTAAAGAGGCTCATGCTGCATTATGGTAACACCCTGTTAAATAGAGACCTGATATTACTGTATGATAGTTTCTCTGAACAAAAGCTCACTGTTGTAATCATTATTGTTTTGTCTCTTATATTTACTTGGCAAGGATTTGTAAACCTAAAACTTTCTAAATAGGTTTTAAAAAAACCTTATTAAAAGGATCATTGAAGTGAAAGGGTGAACGACTATAGGCTGTAACAGAAGAATGCATGGACTATTGATTTACTGCAGTGGTTCTCAACCAGGGGTATATGTACCCCTGGCGGAATGCAGAGGTTTTCCAGGGGGTACATCAACTCACCTAGATATTTGCCCAATTTTACAACAGGCTATATAAAAAGCACTAGCAATGTCAGTACAAACTAAAATTTCATACTGACAATGACTTGTTTATACTGCTCTATGTACTATACACTGAAATGTAAGTACAGTATTTATATTCTAAATGATATATTTTATAATTATCTTGTAAAAATGAGAAAGTCAGCAATTTTTCAGTAATAGTGTGTTGTGACACTTTTGTATTTTTGTGTCTGATTTTGTAAGCAAGTAGTTTTTAAGTGAGATATAACTTGGGGGTTCACAAGACAAATCAGACTCCTGAAAGGGGTACATTAGTCTGGAAAGGTTGAGAGCCACTGATTTTACTGCGCTTGAAGAGGAGGACTGGTCTTGTGGTGAAAGCATTGGACTGGGAAAATGAGAGAGGATGGCTCTCTGTTTTAAGGCCCTGGACTGGCACTCAGGAAATCGGGGTTTAACTCCCTGCTCTATCAGAGTTCCTGGGTGATCCTGAGCAAGTCACTTAAACTCTCTGTGCCTGTTCTCCATCTGTAAAATTGGGATAATAAACCTTTCTTTGTCATGTCTATTTAAATTGTAAGCTCCTGAGGGTAGGGACTGTCTCTTACTATGTGTATGTACAGCACCTAGCACATTGAGGCCCTCATTGCAGGCCTGGTCTACACTAAAAAGTTAGGTCGACCCAGCTACATCACTCAGGTGTGAAAAATCCACACTCCTGAGTGACGTATTTAAGCCAACCTAACCCTGGGTGTAGACAATCTTCTGTCAACTTCTCACGGAGGCGGATTACCTATGCCGATGAGAGAAGCTCTCCTGTCAGCGTAGGTAGTGTCTACATTGAAGTGCTACAACAGTCCAGCTGCAGCATTTCAAGTACAAGCTCTCAGGTGAAATCTTGAGGTACCACCATAATACAAATAAAACAACTTCTAACTTGTCTTCCCTGCCTTTCCTTTGGATTTTCATCTGATTGCTTGTGACATTACTAGGGTACAATCTGGACTCAATTCTCCAGCCTGGGATGCCTTTTACACTGCTTTGCTGTGAGAGCAAACACTGCTGGTCAGCTCACACACAGCCTCCAGCATGTAAATTATGCCCAGCTATTCTGTATGAGTGCTATGTCCAGCTGTTCATGAATTACACTCAAGCAACACCAGCAAATTCCCAGCCCCAGATGTTCTCCCAGAAATGTGCATTTTGTACAGCCCAGCCCTTTCCCAGACAACACACGCTCATATAAATCCATCATTTAATTAATAGAAAATGATGTGTACAAATTCTGTTCTCAATGGGATTTCCCCAAACACTTCAGTCCCAAACACACCGGTTTAATAAAATAATAAAGCAAGTTTATTTACGACAGACAGATTTTAAGTGGTTACAAGTAATGAGGCATAAAAGTCAGAATTGGTTACAAAGAAATTAAAGGTAAAACTCAGCTAATACCTAACTTAACAAGCTAAGTGAATTCAAAGCAAAAGGTCTCTCAGCACATGCTTCAGCTGTCTTACTGGCGGAATTCATTTCAGACAGGATTCCTCCCTCAGTCCAAAGCTGTTACTTTGTTCCCTAGGTGTTGTGGTTGCCGAGGATGGAGAGAAAGGGAGGAATGTTTTGGGGGCACCTGTTCCCCATTCTTATTCCCTTCTTTGAGAATCATCTCCAGCTGGGGTTCAGGAGACAAAGTGTAAATTTCTCACTCACACCATTTTTCCTGCCAAAGAATGGCCACTTAACCAGATGATGGTCCATTTGATTTTGTTGATACCTGGCTGAGGCATCAGTTTGCCTTTTTCTCTGAGAAACTGTTTTGTGGCTGCTTCCCCAGATTTGGAATATGTCTCAGTAATGTCATACAGTAGAATTTTTTTATAACTTTTCATACAATGTTGCCACACTTATTTTATCAGGGCAATAATGACCAGTTACTTCTCCGTTTTCAAATGATACCTCAAAAGGCATACTTTGTACAGAATTCACCATAGTCTTGTAATTGCAGTTACAAACCATCATACTGCACATGGCAAAGCTTTCCTAAGAGGAATTTTACAGTAGTGTTTAGTGGCTTGGCCTTGAAGATCAGCAAAGATTTTTATTATCACTTGATAACCTGTCTGTTCATTCCCTTTGGGGCAACTGCCATTGGCCATCATCAGAGGACAGGATATTGGGCTTGATGGACCTTTGGTCTGACCCAGTATGGCCATTCTTATGTTCTTATTATACCCAGTATCTTGCACTCTCATGATGAGCCATTGTCCTCAAGCTTTAATTCCTTTTGATGTTTCTTTGTGTGGCACACATTGGCTAAAGATGTTTAAAAGGATTGATTGCTGTAGTGAGCCGGCCACGAAGCAGACTGGATTCTTTGTGGGATGCAAGGTCATTACTTAACAAGACAAGGCTGCCACTTTCAGGATAGAAGTCTTGAGGGCTGCAGAGAATATGGTGGCTTTTATTAGTAAGGTATGATTCACTTATGAGAATCATTAATAGAAAAAATTTACTGAGAATGAGACTAGATGAGTGTGAAAATAGGTTTAATCTCCATAACAGAATGGTGAGGTAACTAAGTACCTTACAAAGCAAGGAACTTGAGAGCTGTCTGTGAAATGATTGATGGATAATTTGTAGCTTGTTACTTTCCTGTCTCTTTGCAATTTGTATTTTAGGATGATATCTGTGACTAGGGACATAATAATGGTTCTCTGCAATCAGTGTCCCATTGTGCTGGGCAATGTGCATACACACACAATGACGTACTCTCAGGGCCAGATTAACCTTTTGTGGACCCTGGCACCTGGACTGGGGCCCCGCCCCCACACTCCACCTGCGTTCTGCCCTGAGGCCCCATCCCCACTCGGCCTCTTCCCCCAAGGCCCTGCCCAGCACTTACGCAGGGGGAGTGGGCGGAAAGGAGTGAGCGATGGGTGTGGCCTTGGGAGGAAGAGGCTGAGCAGGGGCAGGGCCTTGGGGCAGAGCAGGGGGTGGAGTCACAATCTGGGTGCCCGGGCCCCGTCTGAGTGTGGGCCTGGCACCATTGTAAACCCGGTACTGGATACTCTGACCTGAAGAGTTCATGTTCTAAACAAAGTGGGAGAAAGGGAGGATTATCTTCCCCTATTAAACCTGGGGAAATAAGGTGCAGAGATGGGATGTGGGGGCTGGTTGAAAATCTTTGTCTCAATACACTTTTTCCATGGAAAACTGAGATTTTGATTAAACAAAACCTTTGGAAAGTGGCTGCTATCTCCAAATTTGATTTTTTTGATAAAAAGCCAAAAAAAAAAAATGTTTTCAGCACTTTTGTGGTTGTATGGAAATTTGAAACTTTCAGCTAAAATTTGAACAAAAAATTCTTGTTTTCATCAGTCTTCCGGGGGGTGGGAACTCATTTTCCAATGACTTCTAAGGGTCTGTCTTCACAGAGAGTTAACCAGGCCTCTTACTTGGGTGTCACCCTTAACCTGTCTCCCTTCCACACACACTGCACACACTGGAGTTTAGTGGTGCTTTCAGCCCAGACTGGCTGACTCGCCTAGGGCTTTAGGCTAAAACCTGAGTGCTGCTTTACCTCTGGCTGGTAACACTGCCCACACTGCAGTGAGGATGCAGGCTAAATCCCTGAGTGCTGATAGTCCTCCAGTGCCTTTCCACAATTCCTCCCCACCGTGTCCCCAAAGGACGAATTCTCTCCTACAATTCACTGGGGAAGAATCAGAGTGGATCAGTTTACTGCAGCGCAGAGAACTATGGGATGTGTCCGGAGAAACCATAGTGACACGTGGGTGGGCACAGCACCAGTGAGGGCATGGTAGCTTGGGTAGGGGTTTGCAGTGGGGCTGTTTAAGCCTGTGTAGCAAAGACAGACCCTTAAGTGACCTCCCCAAGGTCATACAAGTAGTCTGTGAGGTTTGACTAAGGAGAGTATACGCTGTACTAAAACAATCAGTTTAGCCAATCTGAACAAAATCCAATCACTTTCACAAGCGGTGGACTTTCTTCTTGCTGAAAAGACCAGGATCTCTGCAGACTCCACCCCCCCACCCCTTTTTGGTTTGGTTTGGTTTTGCTCGTGGCTTTGTGAGATTACATTTCACCATGTCTTTTACCTGCAATGATTGCGTCACTTCTTATTTTTGCTGTGGGGTTGGAAAGCAATTTCTCATAATGGCGTTTTCAATACAGAAGGGAGTGTAAGAAATCTAATCTGAAATGCTCTTCTCGATATTCACCCCACTTGGCAAACCTTATGGGCATTCTTCTGTGTTGAGGATTATTTTCAGGTGGGAAGGCTGAATAATACATGCTTTTTTGCTTTGTGTTTTGCATGGAATGCTCTGTTCCTTTACATGCTGCTACTAGTGATTTCCAATCTAACAACAATTCTGAAGCTGTTATTTGCTTCTATCACCTTAGTCCTTGTTCTGCTGCTTGGCAATATAACAGCACACCATTTTTTACATCATTTTTCTTTCTTTTCCTCTGTCTCTTAGGTGCCTGCATCATCCAAAACTCAGCTTGTCTTCTGGTGGGAATCAAAGTCATATAAAGAGGAATGTAACTTCGTTCCCTTTGAAATGGGTGCAGAATGACAATGCCTTGTATTCACTGCTGTTCAGCTGGGCCAAAATGTTCAAACCTGGGGACCTAAAGTTAGGCCTTGGCTACACTTGGGGATAACCCTGATTCGTACATCAGTAGCTAGCACTAGTGCTGACCCTTAAGTGTAGATCTAATCAGGATAATCCTTGTAATCAGGGTAAACTCCAATAAGCGCAGCTTGTCCAAATCCCAGCTACACTGAGGCACCTTCCTCACTAGGAATGTAATCATATTTTAACTTTGCTTTTTAGCCATTGAGTTAGCTGGCACAGTGCTGAGTGCCCAGTTTACGGCAGTGCAAGTCCCATTCAGCATCATGTCTGGCTGGCACAAAGCAGAATGTGACTTAACTGATTGATCACTCCAGACAAGGGCAAGGTTAGCATTGTGCCAACTAACTCAATTGTTAAAGCATGTTTAAACATGATTACATTTCCTAGTGAAAACAAGTTCTTAGGGGTTAACACTAGAACAATTGCTGGACTCTGGCTGAATTGAGGCTATGTCTGAATATAGGCAAGATTTGAAGAGTCCAATTCCATATTTTAAGCACTTAATTAAACATGTAGGGCTGAATTTCAATGGGATTTGGGCACCTAATTCACTTAAACTGCTCTGAAAATCCCAATCAAGGTGCTGTCAAAGCCAGGTTTGAAAATTTTAGCCATGCTGCTTTTAGTGATTTAATCACATAACAATTCTTCCAGATATTCCTTTGAGATTTTTCTAATGTTTTTGTAATAGAAAGTGACAACAGCATGGTTTCCCACATGCTGCAATAAATGGAAGCTGGCCTGTGAGATGTGGAAATGGTTCTTTAAGTGCTACATTAAGGGAAAGACCTATGTTTGTGTGAGACTAAATGCTTTGTAGATGTCTCTGAAAGAAAAATGAATAGTAGTTTTCTGATGAGCTACATCATAAACAGTCTTACAGGCAACATGGAACGATCTCAACATTGTTCTTTAGCTGCCTTATGTTTAGAGATGATAGTTGAATCTAATACTTCTGCATTAGAAGTAGATCCCCTGATCTTTACAGGAAAGAGCATCAAAACCATGCAGTGTGAGTAGCATGTACAAACTTGAGTATTAAGAATGAATTTCTGCTTTTTGGTTGGCTACAGTGCCTGTCTCTTACTGCTAGAAGACCAGTCCTGTAAAGAGAAGGGCAGAATCTATTGGAAATTGATCCATATGTAGCTGCCATCAGTGTAGTATAGTTCTCACGGAGATCTTTGTCACAAAACCCACCAGCCACCTGACGTTTTCTGCTTAAACAAAAACACTGATCTCTTTGTCTGTGTGATGTCTCCTGCTCTGTCTTTCTAACATCCGGGTACCAGAGTAGTGGTGAGACTCTTGCTGAACAAAGAGGACCAGATCTTCAGCTGGGCTAAATCCACTGATTTCACTAGAGCTATGCTGTGTGATGTCAGCTAAGGGGGTGTGTGTGTGTGTGTGTGTGCGCATGCATGTACTTACACACATATATATATATATATATATAGATATGGGGGAGAGAGGGAAGGACATTTCTTGCCCTGACCTAGCAATCCCCACAGTGCTATGCATAGCAGCCTTGCTCCTGTATTCTCAACTCCTTTCTGGTGCTTGACCAGAGGAACCAAAATACAAGCCAAAGCACAATAGCTGCTGAAGAACTTTTATTAAAGTTTAGAAATACACAGGCCTGGAACAAAGTATTGTGTAAGCTGCTTCCATCATTCATGCACCATCTACTAACCCCACCCTCTATTTTACACTAATATACACAGTACCCTTGATTACATGCTTTACTGTTATTTTGGCAGTTTCTGATCCCATCATTTACGCTTGAACCTGATTCAGTAGCTTCCTTATTTATTTGTAGGCTGCACACGGAACCCATCCCATCATGCTGTAGTTTATGGAGAGGTTTGGCTGCTGTTGTCCCCTTCATCCAGAACCGACACGTCTTCTTTCATCTCTTCAATCAGTGGTTTGGAGGCTGGGCAAATGTATTGGCCGGTCATCTGAGTGGCTTCTCTTGCATCACTCTCTGACAGGCTGTAGTAGGACAAACAACAGGGAAATAGTCCAGGATTCCACAGGGAAAGTGGACTAGAGGGTAGCGATGAGACTGAGTTACAAAGTTAAGGAAAAAAGTAAAATGAAACACCTGCCAGTTGCCCTAAATTATCATCATCCACCTGATGGTGGTAGACTACAGCCAGAGTAGGTCTCGTTGTACTAGGCCAGTACAAACACAAAATAAGAGGCAGTTGCTGTCCCAAAATACTTACAACCTAAAGGGACAAGATGGACAAAGGGCAGGAGAAGGCAAGTATTATCCCCATTTTACAGATGGAGGAGCTAAGGCACAGAGAGATTAAGCCCATGTCTACACTGCAGGGACTATAGCGGCATAGCTACAGCATCATAGCTATCCTGTGAAAACCCTGTAGTATAGACACATCCTACTGAGACAGAAGAGGCTTTTCCACTACTGTAGGAACACCACATCCCTGAATGACAGTAGCTAGACCAACTGGAAGCATTCTTCCATAGCTTCGGCCACACTGGGGGTTAGGTTGGCATAGCTTTGGCACTCTGTGGCTGTGGATTTTTCAGACCCCTGAGATCCATCACCATGGCGACCTGAGTTTTGAGTGTAGACTGGGCTACATGACTTGCCCAAGATCACACAAGAAATCTGTGGCAGAGCCAGAAACTGAGTGCAGCTCTCCTGAGTCCCGGTCCAGTTCCTTAACCACAAGACCATCCTTCCCTCTCCTAAGAGGACCAGGATAGCTGATTAAATGCCAATAAGAAAAAATAGTGAGACCACCTTTGTGGCACTGTCAGTAACTTTAAAAATTAAATAATGACCTGGCTCAGAATATTTCAAATTCAGAAAAACTAAATAAAGATGGTATAGAAAATGAGTTAGAATAGTTAGACTTTTCTACAAGAAGTAGAAGATGGCTTGGTCCAGAATGTTAGATCCAGCCTCTCTACAATCAGAGAAATATTTTATTTTCCCCCATAATACTTAGTTTTAATAACTACCTCAAACAGAGGTTTTTTTAGCCATCGATCTCAAAGATAGGTAAGTGTCAGAAGGTGAAACTGAGTGTTGTATGCGCTTAGATCTCCATAAGCATAACATCAAAATTATCCTGAAGAATTGCATAGAATTTAAGTGCATTTCTATGATGATAGCTCCATGCTAACTTGTGTTTCAGCTATGGTATTATCCCTGATCCCTATGCAAACAACCTCTCATACATGCAAGTCTTGGCAGGATGACACTGGGTATAAACATTTGTGACAGACCCAAAATAAGAGACAAAGCAACAATAAAACGCTTCAGGAAGAGATGAGGAATGATGTAGGTTTGATTTAGTAAAAAATGTGTTTAAAACTTTCTCTGGATCAGCTGCTGTAAGTCCACGGAGGTCAACTGAGCTATTTTGATTCACACAGCTGAGACTCTGTCCCGGTAGCTTTAGTGTTAAATGTCACTGATGATGTTAGTGAGGTACACCAAGGTTCTATGTAAAGTTAAGTCTGTGATCCTGTGAATTCTTGCTTGTGGGAATAGTCCCATGGGGATTCATGTGAACAGGACCCTTGATAAGCATTTGCAGGATCAAGCCACAACTTTGAGTCTAAAATGAGTGACCTATAGTACCCAGTCATGAGATGTCACCATGTAGCATGTACAGAATCCAGTTCATTTTCCTCTCTCATACATTGTCTTTTGAGGCTAACCATTACCTTTATGAGAATTTAATAGAGATTCTATCGCAGTATCACATTTATAACATTAGACCTAAGGAACTGGCGTCAGTTGCATTATAATTAATCCCCATTATTTCAAAACACTACAAACCTTAATTACCATCCCTTGAGTCCGTTGGCATAGAACTTGTCATCTCAGCTGTGCATTTTCCCCCTTGTGTTGAAGCTATGAGCTAAAGACCTAGTTTTGCAAAGCCCATAAGGGTAGGATTTTCCAAAGTGACTTAGAGCCAGATTTCAAAGGTATTTAGGTGCCTAAAGATGCAGAGAGGCTCCTGGTGGGATTTTGAAAAGTGGCTAAGCCTAACTCATAACTGAAATCAACAGGCCTTAGGCATCTAATATGCTCTGAGAATGACTGAGGTGCCTAGGCACCTATCTGCATCTTTAAATGCCCAAAGAACTTTGTAAATGTGGCCCTGTGTCGTGTAGTCAATAGGATTTGTGCTCCTAAATCACATAGGTGCTTTTGAAAATCACATGCTAAACACATGCACAGCTTTGCTCATGTGAATTGTTCCATTGAAGCCAATGGAAGGAAAAGAGAAGTGTAATAAAATTAGACATGTGAGCCTGGCTAGCCCATTGACAGAACATCAGCCTTTGCCTGGGTTCAAGTCCCTGTTCAAGTAAACACTTTAGCCACTCAGGTGCTATGATAATGAAGGCCATAAAAGTACTACAATCAGTCCAGGTTATTCTTGCTGATAGAGTAGAAACATACTGTACATACCTATCGTTCAGAAAGCTCTGGTATAACCACATGAAGCAAAAGTCATCGTAAGAGCTGCCGGTCTGATGTGTCCTTGGTATATCTGTATGGATTAATCCTTCAGAGCCATCCACCTCATCACTGATTTGGAGGAGAGGGGGGAAGAATACTGTTAATGTCACCAATGCCACCTGCTTTTGGGGAATGTTTTTCCAAGCAAAAGCTGAGCTACTGTGAACAAGATGTTGTGATTTGACACTTTGAGTAAGCCAGTTCCTGAAGGTTACACTGATTCCCCTGTATCTTAATATACAGTGACAGCCTGTTTCCTTCTAAAAAAGAAAAGGAGTACTTGTGGCACCTTAGAGACTAACAAATTTATTAGAGCATAAGCTTTCGTGAGCTACAGCTCACCTTCTGTGTTTCCAAAGGGTGTCATGTTATATGGCACCCTAGTGTTTCTTAAACCAGAGAAGTTTAGTAAAGAAAACTGCTACAACAACTGATACAAACAAAACAAGTTCCCGTACAGCTTGAGTCCCAGTTTTGGCTCCCTTATTTAGCAAGGACTGCATGCTGCCTGGAACACTATGTAGCACACAGAGACATTTAGTGGCTGAATAATATACTGCAAGTAAGCATGGCATTACAGGGGCTATCTCCATCGTGTTCACAAATTGGCACAGGTTGCCTTGCCACCTTCTGCTAGGCTGCAGTTGTGACATGTAGAAGCAGTGACTTCTGTTGACATGTCAAACCGACCTCCCACATACTTCCCTGCCTAATTATTAATGGGACGTGCTACAGCTGGGTGTGAAGGCTTATTGCAGTTGTGACATAGGTGAAGGCACATGTGCCATTGAAAATTATATTAATTTTCTGGGCAAAATATTTTGGGCCTTTAATTAACTTGCTGCTGCTATTCTGGGAGCTCAATTCTGTTCTAGGGAGAGGAAGCCAATACAACAAAGACAAACAGAAATGCCGGTAGATGCTTCCTCTCCAACAGAAATCCACTTTGTTGATCCTCTGAATAGGGGCAAATTGTGCTCTGATCTCCTTCCTGGCTGCTGATGGCAGTATATGTACTAGCCAGCTGGGGTAGGGGGCTGTATATGCTCAACAATTAAGCCGGCATTCCTTCCAGTGCATTCTTGTGTAGCGTGGAAGGATTCTGCCTCATTTGTAGTATTGAAGCAAGAGGAATGATTTTTCCTTCTATGACCATCTTCCCCTTGCATATTAGCAGAGAACAGGCTATAGTTATATAGCTGAATCCTGCTATGCTAATGATTGTATTGTACAAAATATCACATCTACTTCGGGTACGTATAGGTGCACTGTAGGGGTCAATGAACGAGACAGTGTCTCTAGCTACACCTCAGCTGGGGAACAGAAGTGGCAGCAGAGAGAGGCTGTTAGAGTTGTTTTTGGGTGACTTATCTGTCCCCTAATATATAGGACACATTTATGTAAATATGAAATTCGAGACGTGGAAGTGAAATCCAGGATTATCATAACCTCATCTGACACAAGAGGAACGATAAGGCAGGGAAAAAGTGGCCTCAATCTTGCAACATCTCTTTATAAACTGACCTTCTAATCCATTGTAGATGTTAGCTCTGGAGAAAGATGCACAGTATCCTTGAGCTTGGTAGCTCACCACCTTGGCTGATAGAAAAAGACAGTCCCTGCCCCCTGTCACTGAAAATTGATATAAAAGGCAAGACTTGACAGGTGGGGCAATGGAAAGGGCATTGGACGGGTATTTGGGAGACCTCTGTTCTGTTCCTAGCTCTGCTACAGACCTGCTATGTGACCTTGGGCAAGTCATCTCACCTCTGTTTGCCTACCACCCACCCTGTGTCTGCCTGGTTTATTTAGATTGTAAGCCCTTCAGGACAAACTCTCTCTCTTACTATCTGTGAATGCACACATGTCGTATGATGAGATGTGTAGGGCAACCTTAATAGGTGACGCTACACAAGTGGGCAGGGTCATGTTGCAGAGGGGTGTTTACATGCTTGCGACTGTACATCAGACACGGGCAGTCAAGGAAGGCTCAGCAGTCGTATTGAGTTGGCAGGGAACAGTACAGAGCTAGCGCTGGTGTCTGAGGCTTTCAGAAGTCTGGGAAGTACACACTACTCTCTCTCCTTGGAGTATGGGGACTGTCACTCTGCATTCTGGGTGCCTATTTTCTAGCTGTAAGCTGACACCTGCGACAGGTTGAATGGCCAATAAGTCACTTTCCTTTCACAGTGTATATATTTGTTACCTGCGCTTGTAGCCCACCAGAGACTTGATTAGTTTCTGAACCTGAGTATTTCCTCTCATCTTGCTGAGTTCGCTGGTGAACATGCCATCAGAGTGCCTCTGGTACCTGTGCTTCGGGAAAGAGAGAAAAGGGATGTACCTGCCCTGAGGCTGCTTTCTCTGTTCTAAGGGACTTCGATTACATCTGTAATTGCTGCATATCTCGGCCTTTCCTGCTCAGATAGGCTCCTGCTCCCAGCACTGTGTATTGGGATTGATCCACAGGATCAAAACTTAAAGGAGAGACAAGCTGCCTCTCATGTGTGTAAGAATTATGCACTGGCATAGGTAACTGAAAAGGAACAGTTCTAGATGGGCATATGGCTTACTCTAGACAACATATGATCAAGCCAGCTGTTCATATTTAGAAAGGATGATCAATTTTTTTAAAATAACGGTGCTGTTCTCCCCCCACCCCCTGGCAAAAACATCATCTAGTTACATGAATTTTAAGGGAGTTAAATGGTGTGTCGCTTCCACCTGTTCCTTAACGATAGCTTTGAAATTTTGGCATCTGTATAAAGTTACAAACCTTGGTCTAGATCAGGGGCGGGCAAACTTTTTGGCCTGAGGGCCACATCAGGTTTCTGAAATTGTATGGAGGGCCAGTTAGGGGAGGCTGTGCCTCCCCAAACAGCCAGGCATGGCCCGGCCCCCAGCCCCTCCCTGCTTCTTGCCCCCTGACGGTCCCCCTGGGACTCCTACCCCATCCAATCCTCCCTGTTCCCTGTCCCCTGACAGCTGCCCCGGGACTCCTGCCCCATCCACCACCTCCTGCTCCCTGTCCCCTGACCACCCCTGGACCCTCCGCTCCTGACTGCCCCCCACGGCCCATCCAACCCCTCCTCTCATTCCTGACTCCCCACCCAGGATCCCTGCCCCATCCCACCACCCCTTCTCCCTGTCCCCTGACTGCCCCCAGAACCCCTGCCCCTGACTGCCCCTGCCACCCTATCCAACCCCCCCTTTCCTTTCTGACTGCCCTCCCAGGACCCCTGCCCCTATTCAACCCCCCTGTTTCCCACCCTCTGACTGCCCCAACCCCTATCCACACCCATGGCCTCTGACTACCCCCCCGAACTCTCCTGCCTTCTATCCAACCACCCCTGTTCCCTGCCCCCTTACCGCGCTGCCTGGAGCACTGGTGGCTGGCAGCGCTACAGCCAGGCACTGTGCAGCACAGAGCACCAGGTCAGGCTGGGCTCTGCAGCTGTGCTGTCCCAGGAGCTCGCAGCCCCGCCGCGCAGAGCATTGCACTGGTGGCCCAGTGAGCTGAGGCTGCAGGGGAGGGGCCGGGGGCTAGCCTCCTGGGCCAGGAGCTCAGGGGCCAGGCAGGAGGGTCCCGTGGGCCGGATGTGGCCCGCAGGCCATAGTTTGCCTACCTCTGGCTAGATTGTCACTTTACCACCTGCCCTGGGTAAGTGGTCATGCGCAGCTGTGCTGGCCCAGGAGCACACCAGGGAGGAAATTGAGACTTTCAGACTTGCTCCAGGGGGGAAGCCGCCTGCTACCGGACTACACCATTAGAGCAGTTCCCTTCCCACTTCGCACCAGCTCAGCTCAGCCCATGGCTGCACCCAGTCCGTGCTCCTTCCCATCCCACACCCGCTCAGGAAGGGGAGGACTGGCCCTGCAGAAGCTGCTCTCCCACTGGTGCTGCGACCTGAAATGTGGGTGTCCCATGCAGGGGAGTAAGGGAGCACCGTACCTTATTATTTGTATTGCAGTGGTGTCTAGGAGCCCTGGTCATCGACTGAGACCCCATTGTGCTAGGCACTGCCCAGACAGTGCAACAAAAAAAATGGTCCCTGCCCCAAGGAACATACAGGGTAAGAAAACCTTCTAAGCAATAACCTTTTCCTCCCAGGTGTGCAGGCACGTAGGGTGAGTGATGATTTACCCCCTTAGTCTGACATGCAAGGAAGAGGAGAAGGCAGCAGACTCTCTCTGCTTTTTCACTTGTTACCTCAGGCTTGGAATTGTAAGTGTACAGCGACACACCACACCTCCATTGGCATGGACACCCCAGGGGAAAGGGGAAGTCCTTATTCCAGCCTTCCTCAGGAAAAACTCCCTTCCAGTGCGTTCAGAGGCAGCTACGCCTGAGTGATCTCTGCCGGGCTGATGAATGAGCTCTCTAGAGCATGCAAGGCAGGGTATGTTCCTGAAGCGCTAGGGCTGGATTCTGCCCCATGCTGGCTCCCCTTTGGGCTGCTCTGGCTACCAAAGATTTCACCTAGACAATTTGAAGCTGCCTTGAAGCAGCAGTTGTGGATTCCTGTGTGGAAGGTAATCACCTGTGGCTTAGCTGGCTTTATGCCACTCACTCCTAGCCCCCCTCTTGTTGGAAGTAATGGGCCATTGGAACATCCCCTTGGGGGGGTGGCATTCCAGTGTGTGCCAGTTAGAGCAGCCCTGAGATGGCTTTATCTTTTGCAGCAGCTGAGCTGGCTTCTGGGTGCCGTCAGGATGGACGGTTCAGAAGCTCAAGGTGCACCTGAGGATCTGGCCCCAGATTTGGAATCAGGCTCCATAGAAGGCCAGGCAGTTTGCTTGCTAGTATGACTAGTTTGATCTCTAGAACCAGTCTATAGTCTCTTTTTTTTTGAGGCTCATCATGGTCTTTGTATACTTTGGAGTTCAGAGGTCACAACAGCACCAAGCAGGGAAGAACCAGTATTTTTTACCTTTGATTGAGGCCCACAAGAGATTTGACTAACTTCTGCACATAGGCATTTTCATTCATTTTGCTGAGTTCACTGTTAAATACCCCGTCGGCATGTCTCCGAGCCCTGTGAGTTTAGAAAAGAAAACCAAAATGGCTGCAATGCCATGCTTTGTATGGGGTGGGTGTTTAAAACCATCCCTTTGGGAGAGGGGGGGATCCTGGGAGGCAGGATCATAGCTAGCCATTAATAGTAATCATAATTACCTTGACCCAAAATGGGAAACCGGAGCGTTCCAAGTAGGGGTGGGGGAAAGATGGTAAAAAGGCAAAGGTTCACAGCATAGAAGGAGCAAATGTTTAAAGATTTAAATATATTTTAAACTAATCAGAAAGTAAAAATGTCTTATTTTCCTTTCTAGCTAGATTTAGAAGAGCCTGCCGATCATATATAATGGAATACACCCCTGTGTTTACACCCTACACACTAGTGTAGTAATCTTTTTTCAAAGTATGCCTTGTAACATATTGTTTGAAAACTCATAATTTGTGGGTCAGTATTGTCCTGGTAAAATGTGTGTGGCAACATTGTATATGAAGTTATAAGATTCCCCCTGTATGATGTTATTAACACATGTTCCAAACTCCACAGTACTGCCCAGGCAGAAGTCAGGTCTGTCCTAAACAAAGGAATGTGTGCTTGCCTGAATTTGCATTTAAATGAATTTGCATTTAAATATCAAGCAGGGAGGGAAAACAAAGGAAGTTCAAACAGGCGGTTTCAAAACCAGAAGGGAATATCCTTCCACATAGACTGTTGGTGTCCTGGGTCTCAGCTGGGAATGTTTTTCAAGAGGGGGACTGAAATTATAAAAAGGAGGGACAAACACCCCAAGGTTTCCTGTGTGATATTGGGCAAGTCACTTAGCCCTTCTGTGCTGTAGTTCCCCATCTGTAAAATGCGGAAGGTACTGTCCTATCTCCACAGGGGTGCTGTGAGGAGAAATACAACAAAGACTCTGAGGTGGTAGGGTAATAAGGTACATAAAAGTACCTGAGAGCAGGGGTGCTGGAACAGTTTTTATAGTGGGGATGCTGAGAGCCATTGAACCAAACTGTAAGCCCTGTATATAATGGAACCCTCTTCAAATCAGTGGGTGCTGCAGCACCTATGCCTGAGAGAGATGGGATTTGCAAGACTGGGCCACTAGAGTGTCTCTTTGGGGCAAGGATCTCTATGCCTACAGGTCTAATAAAGCACCTAGCATGCTTTGGCATTGTGTAGATCAGGTAATGATACTTGGTGTAGTAAAGAACTTCTTCAAAACAAAAAAGACACCTCACTTAAATGGATGTTTCACTGAAAAGAAATGTCCAGTGTGCACATAATATCACTCCTCAGAGCCTGTAAGGTCAGACTCTCAGGGGCTCTACTTCAGTGGAGTCACACTGATTTACCCCAGCTGAGGGCCTGGCAGTACCCATGTTTTGTCAGCAGTTGGTTGGACTAAACTAATCTATAAAAGGAACTCTTAGTGTGGAATAAGAATATGCACACAGGGAGCTAGTGCAGAATAGCTATTGTGCTTTAAATTAATACCCTAGCTATTTTGTACTAATTTCCCCATGAATTTGCTATGTAGACAAGCCCTAATTTAGTTACACTGTTGCAAACTTGTGTGTAGACACTTAAAATGGTTGAAGAATGAGTGGGTCATTTCAGTTCAGCTTATTCTGTTCTGACTGCCAAAATAAGAGTGTCTACACAAAAACTTGCATTGGTTTAGCCAAATCAGTTTAAAAACCAAACAAACAGTTGCAACTTCTGTATGTAGACTAGACCTTAGTTTTCTAGCTGCTGGAGCCTTAGAACAGAAAGTCATGGAAAGAAGAAGGGGGATGGAGTCCCAAAAAGACTCTTACCTCTCCAGAGGAGGAAGTGTTGCTGAGAGTTGAGACAGGACAACCACAGAAATAACTAGCTGCCAGAGTCCAGTCAGCAGGGAGGCCATGATGTCTCCTGAAATGAAGGACTAGGTTTTGTGAGCAGTAAAATGAATGACCCTGTTATTTGTTTGGAACAATTTACCAGTTGCACAGCACCAGATATTGCTATGTTACTAACACGATTGTAATTAAATAAGTAATTTAAGTAATGAGTAATAAGAGAGAGCATTCTGTGAAACATAAAAGATGAGCAGACCCAAATAATTTGCCCAGCCAGTAAATTACAAGCTGTTTGTACTCTATATGCCCCAGTGAAGCCACGGTTTTGATGTTTTAATGTTGGTATTCAGTGCAATATAGAATGAATAGACTGGTAATACATCTGGGGCAAAACACAATGGAGCAAATCCCACTCTGTTGCAACTCAATGCAAGTCAAAACTCCATGGATGAATTTGGCCATATATTTAGAAATGGGAGGATTAAAAAAAACTCACCACCACCACTGAACACATTCAGCTGTCAAAATACCTATAGGAAATCCAAGTCTAATATTTCAAACTGTCAGGCAAAAAAGTATATGCAACACTATATTTCATCCGGACAAGCTGGGGGCTTGCCAGTGCTTATAGCCATGTGCAAGCATCCATTTGATACTGGAAAGGAGTGAGTAGCTAGTCTCAACATCTGCACCTTCAAGGAAAATCTTCAGGCAGATGTTTATATATGTATTTTTTTTAAAAAACCCTGAAAGATTATCACCTGCAGTTGGAGCATGAGATGTTTTATGGACATTGGGGTGTAGCCATAGCATAAATAAGGACAAATCCCCCAGAGAGGGCAAGATCATAGGAAAGCAGTGGGAAGAGAAGCATGTTCTACTCCAGGCTGATGGAATGGAGAAGGAGGAAGTGGACAGTGGCAGCCTGCAGTGAGTACTTGCTAAATGAGAGGTTCCTTTCAGTGAGCTCTGTCTAGGCCGGCTAGATATGTACTGGCCTCCCTGTTCCCCAGAATCCCACAGAAAGAATATCTAAACTTCACTAAATTCCAGTTTGAAGGATCACCCCTGAACCAGCAGACCCCCAAACAGCTCCTTTCCAAGCCCATGCCATCAGCACAAATTATTTTAGCCTACTGCACATCTCATGGATGGGAATGTGACTCTCATATATGAGCAGTGGCCCATTCCCCTTGTGCATGCTTATTTTCTGTTGCCTGCTTCTCCGGCTGTCCCCATCCTGAGCTGTACTTGTTATGCACTGCAGGTGATTTCACAACCTCATTGAACTTACACATTTATGAATGACAGGTTTCAGAGTAGCAGCCGTGTTAGTCTGTATTCGCAAAAAGAAAAGGAGTACCCGTGGCACCTTAGAGACTAACAAATTTATTAGAGCTACAGCTCACTTCATCGGATGCATTTGGTGGAAAAAGCAGAGTGTGTATATAAATCTCTCCTCTACTTTTTCCACCAAATGCATCCGATGAAGTGAGCTGTAGCTCACGAAAGCTTATGCTCTAATAAATTTGTTAGTCTCTAAGGTGCCACGGGTACTCCTTTTCTTTTTACATTTATGAATGGTGTCACATGTTCTTATATGCCAGTAGATGGCACCCTTTCTATTAACTATACACATATCTCACCGTTATGTGGGTCTTTCGCAAAGAACTCATGAAACGTTTCCCAGTCTCTTTCTGCAGCTTGGTATAAGAGGGTACAAAAAAGAAAGTAGACATATGCACTAATCTAGACTTTACATTCATCATCAATGGAGATTAAAAAGGAAGGGTGGTCAAGGGGTTAGGGCTTGGGAAACCTGGAGTCAAGTCCCTGCTCCACCACTGATTTCCTGTTGTGAACCTGGGCAGATTACTTCCCTCTCTGTGCCGCCGTTCTCATCTGTAAAATGCAAACAGTACTTCTCTACCTCACAGAGATGAGCTGAGAAAAAATAAAGATTGTGATGTGCTCAGGAACTGTGGTGCCATATAAGTCCTTTGGATAGATAAATTAAACCACTATCCAGATCAAAGATATCATGGTTTTCTGCTTGCAAAGAAATAGATCCTAAATTTCAAAATAACACACACAATTCTCTTCCAAATGTCTTGGTTCAAAACCCTCAGTGCATATCTGTGCATGTGAGAGCTAACAGCAGAATACTTCTACAGAATTCAGGGTCCTCATGCTTGGATGCTCAAATCAGAATCTGAGCAGACAGTAGGAAAGATATTACTTAAGGTAGCATCCAGTTTGTTAGGAGAGCTGTGAGGAGGACAGAAGTTCTGTTTCACAAAGGATTTTGAGATTCTTAAATTTGACTTTGTTCTGAATCAGAATGAAAGCCAAACATTTTTGAAATAGTTTCTGAAGGAAACTGATAATACAAAATTTTTAAAAATTCAAAACAAAAAGTCCCTTCATAACAAAAAATCAAAATGTATTGTTCTGAAAATGTCGACATGGGACATTGTTGGAACTTTCCCCCCATTTTTCTTCTGAAACAAAATTCCAGCAAAATCAGCCTCGTTTTCAATTTCGACAGAACTACGTATTCTGACAGAATATGGTTCCCCTGCAATTCCTCTGAGGAATTTATTATCCAAGGAGAGAGAAGTAGAGAGAACCAAAGGGAACATGAACAATGGGATATTTGCATGCAATGTATATGCAAACTAACTAGATTCACCATAAGCAACGCAGCATCTGGAGAGGGGAGGGGCTTTGCAGATGAGTTCTGGGAGGTTGTACTCTGCACAGGGAGCCCGATGGAAGAAGACACAGAGGTGACTGATGAGAAGCTGACAAACAAGGATCAGATGTCATTAGCCTCTTCACCTCTTCCCATGCATACAAATCTTGCTATTGGTCAGAATATTCAGCCCTCTCTAAAACCCTGATTTTTGGCATTTGACTCACTGCCTTGCTCTGACCCTACCATGTGTAGAATTTTCATTTACCTAACATTCATTTTTAACAGCTGACCCATTATTCTCTTACTATAACCAGGGGGAATAAAAGTCATGAGCTAGGGCCACTGGATAACCATATTCTACATTGCAAAGAAAGAGAAAACACTGAGATTCAATAGAAATGTGCCCCTCTGTCTAATTCATCTCCCATTCAGCACCATTAACAAATGTCAACATAGATTTTCAGTACTTACTGTGCTATGTTCACGCAGGGCTTCTTCACTCTCTCACACCCACAATGTGCCACTAATCCATCCTTGCTTGCACCCCCTATAAATATTCAGCCCTTATCAGGTACACTAACTTAAGTAAAGATGGAAATGAGAGTAACATTTATTAATGGCATTGATATCCTGGCTGAAATGCATTTTTAATTGCACTGTAAACCCAAGCAGGTAGGTACAGCCATTTGACTGACCATTTTGCCAATGTATGTTGGTTCCTGTTTCGGGGATGTAATAAAACTAATTTGTCAGACAAACATCCCTGGACTGATACTGATGATATTTGTAATGACTAATTGGTTTTGAATGCCACCAGCATGACCTCTCCCCTAACTTTAACTATCTGCTTGATGGGATTTTAATATATTTCCCCCGTTTTTGTTAGGGTTTTGTTTTCAAATAGCTGAGAGAGAGAGTGTGTGTGTGTGTGTGTGTGTGTATCCATACAAGGAACGCTCTTGATATTTGGATGTATATTACAATAATATGCATGCAGTAATTGTCGAGATTCAGTATCTGCACAGTGGGTGAGGTTCTGGAATACCCTACCAGTAGGAGTTGTGGAGGCAAACAACCTAACTGAGAGCTTGAAAAATTTATGAGTGCAGTTGTCTGATGGAGTTGCTTGTGACAGTGGGGGGCCAGGATGGGATTCCTAAAGCTCATGCTTCAAAGTTTCAACTGGCCACCAGCAGGGATCAGGAAGAGATTCTCCCCCCTCCTTACCCCCCAAATGTTTTCTGTGAGGGATTTTTATGTCCTTCCTCTGAAGCATCAGGGATGGCCACAGCTGGAAGTGGGATATTGGATGGGGATGGCTGGGGCTCTGGGGTGGCACTGAGGTGCTGGGCTGGCTGGTCCCTGCTCACATGTGCAGGATCTAACTGACGGCCATAGGTGGGGCTGGGAAGGAGCCTCCAGATCAGCTTGGCAATGACTGTGAGGTTTTTTTCATCCTTCTCTGCACCATGTGGGTGGCTCACTTGTCAGCATTGTCTGGGTATATCTCATTTGCTCATTGCCCTGCCACTGTAGGGGCCTTGGGCACTGGTGCACCTTGATCCTTCCTATTCTCTGCCTTTATCACATTGTAGTCTAATCTCCTATGGGCTGTAATACTTTGGACTAATTTCAGTTGCTGGGTTTAGTGTGCAGCTGCTGGCTGGTGTCGGCGACCTGTGATACACAGGGGAGGTCGGACTAGATGACCTGGTGGTCTCTTCTGGTCTTAAACTCTGACTCATTTTAGGGCAAACCTTGACTGGTTTTAAGTAGGAATAACCCTGGCTTTAGAAAAACAAGGCTGATGCTGCTGAGATTGGAGTTGCCTGGACAGACCAGGGAAGAGTCATTTCCTGGAATAGCAGAGTTTGCTGCAGCTCAGCAGTGGGCGGCCTACTTAGAATTGTGTGGGGAATGGGCTGGGCCTAATCAAAATACACTGACGTCAGTGGAAAGACTCCCGTTGACATCTGTGGCCTTTGGATCAGGCTAGGTTCAGTCAATGTTCTTAAAGGGCTGGAAAGAGAGAGAAAATAGAATTATGCCCTTTCCTTGCATCTTCATGACATATAAGATAGCTTGAAAGTATTTTTCATTAAAAAATGAATCTCCTTGTCCTCTACCATAGAAGTTTGAAGAATATTAAGTCTTGTCTTCCCTGTTTTTTTCTGGAGGATTCTTTGGAGGAGTAGAGGATTGGAGCTTTCTCAGCTCTCAGTTAAAGAGATGGAAGGGACCTGAATTTTCACAAAGAGATCTTTTATCCTGACTGTTTGGCATACATTAGAGTTAAACGAGAGTTAACAAAAACAAACAGATAACAGAGTTATAAATAATCTGACGGAGGGCCAGAATGTGACTATAAGGGACAGCCTTGAACAAGGAATGGTGTGTAAATTTCACCACCCTAGGAGGAGTCCCCAGAGGCATTTTGACTCAGACACCCTTCTTAGGCACGGGAGCTGAATCATGGATGTTCAAACCAAGAAGAAAAAAGCTTTCAGGCTTCTTTTAACATCATAGGTAGCTAAAAAGGACCCAAGGAATTTTCTCCTTTTGCAGGGATCCATTAATAGTCCTGAATTTCATACCACCTTTGATGGAGCTCGATTAGTGTTTTGCAAAGCCCTTTGAAGCACTCAGATGAAAGGCATAAGGAAAAGATTCATCATGATGATTAATTAAATGGCCCCATGATGGCAGCAGAGGGTGAGTAAAAGGAGAGAGCTTTTGGATGCTTGAAGAGTGATGGCCTCTGAAAACTGGAGTAACTGGACTCACCTACCTTCCTACTAAAAATACATTTTCCCTTCTCACCAGCACAGAATGAAAGGGCTGTTGAGAGCTGGAGAATGCAGAGCGTTCTTTCAGCATCTCTGGATTCGAAGGAAGTCTTTAAATAGAGGGGTTTTCTCTCCTTTAAAAGTTCCCCTGTTGTAGGAAGCTTTCTTTATAGCACGAAATCCCCTAGCTTTTCTGAAATGGCCTCCTCTCTGGGTAAGACTAGTCCCCAAAGGGCGTCCTAGAAGATGTGCCAAACCCATGGAGAACTGAAATGCCACCTGTGACCACCACCCTCATTTTTAATATGGAAGTGCCACTCCCAACTTGCAGCATTCCAAGTTGAGGTGAGAGCTCTGGCTCCATTAGACTGTAATAATTAGTGGGATTTCTGTAGCATCTTGAGGCCCCAAACTAGATCAGGGCCCCATTATGCAAGGTGCTATACGAACATATAATAAGACACTCTCCCTGTCCAAAGAGTTTATAATCAGAATAGACAAGACAAAGGGAGGATTGTTTTTCTCATTTTACAGAGGGGAACCGATGCACAGAGAGATTAAGTGACTTGCCAAAGGAGACACATGGAATGTGGCAGAGGCAGGAATTGAAACTCACATCTCCTGAACACCAGTCCTGTGCTGTAACTGAAAGACCCTCCTTCCTCTCATGAGTATGTGGTACAAAGATTTATGCAGCAGAAAAAGTACATGTGGCTATTTGAATGGCTGTAGGATGCCATTAGACACAAGGACTTGTGCAAAGTGCAATGGATACATGAATAAAACAGATCCCAAAATCAAAAGCTTACTGACAAGAAAAGAAATGACTTCCTACTCCAAAATTAACACCCAATCCTGCTCACACTGTAATCAATGCTATAATTCCCACTGACTTCAGAGGGAACACTAACAGGACTATACTTCCACAGAGCAGGGATTTAAAGATGGGAGAATGTACCAATCTAAGCCATGGCCAGATCGTTAGCTGATGTAAAATGATGTAGTCAATGGGACATTGCTGATTTACCCCAGCTGCAGATCTTGCCCCATATCTTCCTCTCCCCATTTGAGTAAGCATTCAAACTTGGGGTGGAGATTCCCAGTGAAGCACATGGAGTTTGATTAATTCTTGGCTGTAATCACCATAATCTAACCCAAAATCACTGTACAGGCATCATTACAGTGAAAAGCTTCCACTCATTTACTTTAAAGAATGAAAAGGAAATGAAAATTATAGCCCCTGATTGATTCCTGCTCTTCAAATACTCATCGTGCATGCTAAGAAGCATAAAATCTGCAATCTGTGGCTAGGGCTGAATTTATACTTTCTTGATGACTGTCATGCATATCTACAATCCACTTATCAGGGTCCAACCAGCCTCATGTCTGCCCCAAGTCAGCCTCTGTCTGGGAAAAGGATGAAGATGATTTGCTTGGAGATTTCACATGGGAGGGCTTTTCTTATCTTTTGCAAAGAATAGGGTCAAAAGGTTCATGTCTTTTTTTATGGGAGGCTGGTGCTAGCGGAAACTGACCATAAACCACTGATTGCCGTTGCCAGAAGGGACCTGTCAAATACGCCCCACCCCCCCACCCCCCAAGAATACAGAGATTATTTTTTCAGCTACAAATGCAAATTGAACACAAACATGGGGGAGATTTGATGGTCGCAGACACATGATAAAGAATTTGATTTTAGCTAGGTATAGTACATGTTAATCTGATTCAACAAAACCTGTTCGGTCTCAGATGAAATGTGGACTGTGATTGCTAGGCCTACATCTCATGCTGAGACCCTGGAGAAAATAATTGAGGCTATTACAGCATGTCCAGGGAAGTATATTCCCGGCCCCTATTATCACTTTACGGTGGAGCTCTCAGTACTAAATGGATTGTTATTTAAAGTCACTAGTATGGTGTTACAAAAAAATGTTTAAAGGGATCGATTAAGGTAATTTAGGGATTGAAGAGAAGGTCCAAAGACATTTTATACTAGCCTCAAATGAACAGCAACTCTGAAGAAGCTGTCAAGGCTTGTCGTATATGCCAAAAATACAGGCCAAATCAAGCAAGAGAGCCCATATTAGTGGCACAGGAAAAATTGCCCACCATGGAGCAAAGTAGACATAATTTGTTTACATTGGCTGGAAAGAAAAATATGTGCTTGTCCTAGAGTATTATTCTCACTTCCCTGAGATAGCGTCACTGGACGATACTACAGTTAAACAGGTGATTATACATGTCAAATCTGTTTCTGCGAGACATGGTATACCTGACGTAGTAATGTCTGACAATGGCCCGCAGTTTAGTGGGCATGAGTTTAAAGTGAAGTATGGGTTTCAATATGTAATCTCTAGTCCCCATTATTTCCAGATCAACAGGTTGGTGAAAAATGGTGTCAAAATAACAAAGCACCTACTGGAAAAGTCAGTGGAGTCAGATTCTGACCCCTATTTAGCCCTGTTAAATGATCGAACGGACCCAGTGAAGGATGGGTTGTCACCTGCTGACGTGTTCAACAGAAAACTGAAAACAAAAATGCCTGCACTGTTAGAAACTGATGCCAGAGCACTGGGGACTTGAAAACATATACATGGATACGGCTAAACAACAACAATATGATTTTATGTCCTGGGAGCTGCCACCACTTAGTGAAAGGTTTCAGAGTAGCAGCTGTGTTAGTCTGTATTCGCAAAAAGAAAAGGAGGACTTGTGGCACCTTAGAGACTAACACATTTATTTGAGTATAAGCTTTCGTGAGCTTGAGCATAAGCTTTCGTGAGCTAAAGTGAGCTGTAGCTCACGAAAGCTTATGCTCAAATAAATGTGTTAGTCTCCAAGGTGCCACAAGTCCTCCTTTACTTGGTGAAAATGACACTTGTGCATATCTATAGCAGGAAATGGTTACAAACACCAGTGGTATCACATGAGGCAGCCCCAGGATCATATGAGGGTTGGCACCCCAGACGAGCACCTACTGTAGTGCAATAGACGACACCGTCTCCAAATTCCAGAAGGGAGGGAGATAAGCAGCACTGAGTTGGCCATCTTGCCTGAGAAAGTCTCAGACAGATGACAACCACAGCAGGTTGAGATGGCTAACCCCAGGAAACGGCACAACCAGAATTCATGGACTCACTGCTGCCGTACAGCAATGGGGCTGATGTCTCAGGGGAGCCCAACAGGTCTATGCAATGGCACAGCGCACCTCAGAGTCTATTGAACATTACTACTAATTTAGTTAGTAGACAGACTATAACTATTTGGCATTCTGTATTATGTTAATGTTGATTGTTACATTTGTCTGGGGGAGATATGGGGAACTGTACCTTCAAGAGGTTCTGGCAAGAGCCCATTGGAACCCATTGTGATTAATAGATTTATAGATTCCCAGGCCAGAAGGGACCATTGAGATCATCTAGTGTGACCTCCTGCATAGCACAGGCCAGAGAACTTCCCCAAAATGATTCCTAGGGCATGTATTTTAGACAAACATTCAATCTAGATTTAAAAATAGGCAGATAAGGAGATTCCACCATGATCCTTGATAAGTTGTTCCAATGGTTACTTTCATTGTTAACAATTTATGCCTGATTTCCAGTCTGAATTTTGCCAGAATTCTATCTTCAACTTCCATTCACTGGATTGTGCGATACCTTTCTCTGCTAGACTGAAGAGCCCATTATTAAATTTTTATTCCCTATGTAGATACTTATAGACTTTAATCAAGTCATCACATAACTTCCTCTTTGATAAGCTACATAGATTGAGCTCCTTGAGTTTATCACTATAAAGGCAGGTTTTCTAATCCTTTAATCATTCTCGTGGCTCTTCGCTGCGCCCTCTCCCATTTATCAACATCCTTCTTGAATTGTGGACACCATAAATGGACACAGTACTCCAGCAGCAGCAACACCAGTGCCAAATACAAAGGCAAAATAGCCTTTCTACTTCCACTCATGATTCCCCTGTTTATGCATCCCAGGATTGCATTGGCCATTTTGGCCACAGCATCTCATTGGAAGCTTGTGTTCAGCTGATGATCCACCATGACCCCAAAATAATTTTTAGAGTCATTGCTTCGCAGAATAGAGTCCTCCATCTTCTAAGTATGGCCTACATTCTCTGTTCCTAGATATAATCGTTTCCATTTAGCCATATTAAAACCATATTGTTTGCTTGCACCCAGTTTACCAAGAGATCCAGATCACTCTGTGTCAGTGACCTGTCCTCTTCACTTCATTATTTACTCAATTTACCACTCCCACAATTTTTGTGTCATCTGCAAACTTTAGTGATGATTTTATGTTTTCTTCCAGGTCATTATTAAAAATGTTAAATAGTGTATGGCCAAGAACCAATCCCTGCAGGATCCCACTAGAAACCTACCAGTTTGATGATGATTACCTGTTTACACTTACATTTTGAGACTTATCAGTTAGCCAGTTTTTAATCCATTTAATGTGTGCCATGTTAATTTTATATCGTTCTAGTTTTTTAATCAAAATGTCATGCAGTACCAAGTCATATGCCTCTCAGAAGTCTCAGTGTATTACATCGACATTGTTACCTTTATCAACCAAACTTGTAATCTCATCTAAAAAAGATCTCGTTAGTTTGGTGTTATGCAGAAGCTCATTTTACATGATGCTGATCAGTGAGAACTCACAATATGTCTAGACTGAGAGAAAAAACCTGCAGCACCGGGGCATCTGACTCAGGCTTGTGGGGCTTGGGCTGTGAGTCTAAAAATTACAGTGTAGATGTTTGGGCTCAGACTGCAGCCTGGGCTGTGAGACCCTCCCACCTCACTGGATCCCAGAGTCTGGCTCCAGCCCAAGCTCAAATGTGTACACTGCAATTTTAGCCCCACAGCCCGAGACCTGCGAGCCTGCAACAGCTGACCCAGGCCAGCCACAGTGGTGCTGTGTGTCTTTTATTGCATTGAATGAAGCACGGCTCTGTCAGACTCTTTGGCTTGGAGTGACTACAGGACACAACCGTGGGTTAAATTCCTGGCCCTGGGTGACCTTAGGTCAGCAGTTTGTTACTTTCAGTAAGCCTTAGGCAGTGCCTAACTCACTTAGGCATTTTTGAAAATGTGAGCCTTGGTGACTAAATCCCCTCTCATTTACACTGGAGTGATTTCTTTTAAGTCAACAGAGTTATACGTGTGTAAAACCAGCATAATTGAGAGAATAATCAGGCTCAGTCTGTTTCTCACTTCCCCATCCGTAAATGGAGTATTATAATACCTGTCCACTTGGACTGCAAGCTCTTTGGGTCAGGGACAGTCTCTTGCTGTGGGTCTGTACAACACTTAGCACGATGAAGCTTTGATTCCATTTGGGGCCTCCAGGTGCTACTGTCATACATGTCATAATTGCTGCCCTCCCTAACTCTCAACCAGACTGGATGGAGCCTGCAGTCTTGTTTGATGATTAGAGTCCTGTATTTAATCTGGCTGTTGGGACAAAGCATCATGACACAGTGAAATCATTGCACACAGCAGCATGGGGACGTGAAGGTGCAGGTGACACAATATGTTTATTGTGCCATCCCCAGAAAGAAAATTAATTTGATGATGGGCTTTTGTGGCACTGGGTGGCTCAGTGCCACAGCAGGCCAATAATAAAGAGATCCTTGAAGTCAATGGAAAAACCCTCTTGATTTCAGTGGGCTTTGCATCAGGCCTTAAATAAAGGGTGAGTTGTTTCTGTGTTGGCTACAAGGGAGGTTACCATCTGTAGAGCAGCTGATAGCTTTGCACAGTCTCCTCCGGCATCCTGCCCTTGCTTGGATTGCTGACAGTTTGAGCACATGTACCAAAAGCATGAAGAGACCTGCCGTAATCTTCATTACTTAAATCCAATTAACGTGGGTGGGGAGCTAATATGGTTGCAAATGTCTGGAGCGCTGAAGCTGGCTTCCCACTCAGCCAGAGAAATGGGGCCCTACAGCTGAGCCAAGGACCAGCCTTGTTTGCGTGGGGAAGAAGCAGTTAAGTGGAATGGGAGGGTGGGTCAGGCTGATCAGAGAGAAAAATATTGCTCTGTATTTCTGTAATGAACAGCAAAGAGAGGGTGCTCTCAACAGAGAAGGAGCCTGTCTAGTGATCAGAGACATGGGGCTGGGGGGGCTGGAGAGCTGGGTTCTATTTGCAGCTCTGACACTGGCTCATTGTGTGACCTTGAGCAAGTGACTTTGCCTCTGTGCCTCAGTTTTACCATCTATAAAGATGGAGTTGATGATAATGATTAGTATTCTTGGGATTTTAAGTTCCACAGGGAGCATCTTCCACCACAGACTATTTAATGTCCCCTCAGAAGAATGGCATGCCGACAGTTCACTACCCGCTACCTCCCCCAGGCCAGCACTGCCCGGCAGTGTCAGCGTGTAGGGGGCAGGCTAAGGTCATTAGCCCAGCTATAAGGGGATCGAGCATTCAGGCCATGGCTACACTCGGGAATTTTACTGAGCAAACACTAGTGCGGGCCCTAGTGTGGACATGGCTCCGGTAGCTCCCAGGATTTTTATCACTATGTCAATTAAACCTGCTATATTAAAATGGATCCAGCTACAAGAACCTAGCATGGACAAGACTGAAGAGACTGAGTGCAGGAAGGAGCTAAATATTTAGGCAGCTACGCCAGGAGAGTTAGAAGAGGGGGAGAGAAATGTCATTCATGGAGCAAAGAAGCCAAAGAGAGAAGAGGGTCAAGACTAATTAATAAAAAAAAGTACTGTAGCCCCAGCAAGAGGCCTGATTCAGCTCCCATGGACATCTATAGAAAGACCCCCCACTGGCTTCAGTGGATGTTGGATCATGCTCATGGTAGGCTGTCAGATGAGGAGCAGTGGCTTAAATGGGATGTTCAGTCCTGAAGATAGCCTGCCCCCTGAAAAGCCCTCACCCTGACACAGAATGGAAGGTAATATCCCATCCTGATTCACGTGCAGGACTGTACATCCAGGAGAGCGGCTTTATGTGTTAGGCTGCATCTGCGGTTCACATCGGGACTCGGCGCCAGTCCTGCCAGCCCTCGCTTGTGTGTACCATTCCTGGCCTTGGCGTGAAGGGCAGCACAGCCATCAGTCAAGATGTTTAAGGCTGTGTGACCCAGGGAAATCTTGATGCCAATTAGCAGAGACCCCAGGAATCATAGGGGTATAGGGATCCCCTGGGTTCACCAAAAGGATATTGTGTACGGTCTGTAATGAAAGCCTGTGTCACACCGATCATCACATTCACTGCGAGATGAATATGTGAGGAGTTATGGATATATGTTGGAAAGTTATGTGCTCTAGGCCTAGTAGTTAGTTAAAGGGAGGTCACTCAAAGGTATGAACCCTGTGACAAACTTCTCCGGAAGGGAGGTGGGAAACACTTATCTCCCTGCTGGACCACAGCGTATTGTATGTCTCACAATAGAAATCTATCTGCATACTGAGCCAAATGCTGCTGAAAAGCTTGGAGTGACTTCAAAAGGAAATGATCAGGAAGAGCTAAAAAGTCGCGGGGAGGGAGGCTGTTTTGAAGTGAAGGTCAGTGGTCCAGTCTGGTGTATCTGTGGGTGCACAGAGACACTCTGGCATCCTTCAGTCTGTGACGACAAGCTGCCGGTGGCCTTGATCTTATGAAAGGGGATTCTCAGCCAACCTAGCTGAGAATATGGGGAAAAGGACTTGGAGTAAGCTCTCCTGTAGGAGACAGGAGTTAAGTTGAGGCTGTAGAAAGTGTGTTATGATTTTGTTGTATATGTAACTGTTTGTTTCCAGTGTTCCTGTTTACTGTCATTTGAATCTCTCTGTTCTTTCATAATAAACTTATTCTCATTTTCACTATAAATATTGCTAAGCGCTGTGTGTTAAGCGGAGTGGTCATCCCAAGTTAAAACCTGTAAGCTGGTGTGTGCTGTTCCTTTGGGAGGAGCGAATCTGAGAGCTCTGTGAGTGCTCAGTGGAACCGGGGCTGGGCACGCCAGGTGGACGTTTGGAGGACTTGGGGGTTGGTGGGTGCCCCTTGCTAACCTGTGCAGAGAGGACAAGGCCTATTGAGGCCTGGAAGCCATTGCTTGTGTTGCCAGAGGCTGGGGGTTTCAGGGATCGGACTCACAGCAGGCTCAGACAGGACCTCCTCATGCTAAGGGCAGGTGGTAGCGAGGTGCCTCACAATCTGCGGAAGCATCCCAAAGGCCTTGATGCTGCTCTCATTGAGCTTCTCTTGAGGCAGGAGGGAACAGGAGTGGGCTCTGAAAGGGAAACTAAAGAACAAGTGCGGCAGCAGGCTGGGTTTGCAGCCTCAAAAGCGGGCATGCTGCCAGTCCTGACTCGAGCAATAGAAGCTTTTTTGCAGGATGCAATGACCAAATTATATAGTGCATTGGGCACGGCGTGCTTCTGGCTGAGAGGAAATTCCATGCTGAGGAGTCCCCTTGCAAACCTTGACATTGACCCAGTTAGTTGGTCTCACATTGGAATAGCGTCTGCTGGGAGTGCTGAGCCCAGAGCAGAGAATGTGCATTTTTGCCTTCCTCTGCAGCATGGGGCACTGGTCACTTGCTGGAGGATTCTCTGCTCCTTGAAGCCTTTAAACCATGAGTTGAAGACTTCAATAGCTCAGACATAGGTTAGGGGTTTCTTACAGGAGTGGGTGGGTGAGATTCCTTGGCCTGCATTGTGCAGGAGGTCAGACTAGACGATCATAATGGTCCCTTCTGACCTTAAAGTCTATGAGTCTATTCCAAAAGGAAGGATGGCTCTGTGCTGAGTGCACTGGATTGGGACTTGGGGAAAACTGGCTCTGCCCCAAGCTTCTGGATGACCTTGGCCTAGCCATGTAGTGTGTCTTTGCCTCAGTTCCCTGTCTGTAGTATGGGGATAACAATACTTCCTTTCTCAGTCTTGTCTATTTAGATTGTATGGTCTTTAGGGCAGGGACTATCTCTATGTGTTTGTGCAATGAGTTCCCCAGTCTTGGTGAGAGCCTCTAAGATCATAATGAACATGACAGCTGTGAATGGGGACACACTGTCATAAACAAGGGTTACCCAAATGTGACTGTCTAGCATCACCCAGTGCAATCCCAATTAAACTGGCTGTCATGCCACTTGTCCTATTATATACAGCTGTGCTTCTTTCATGACAGAAAGATCATCACAGCTAGAGATGGAAAAGACCTATTAGATTATTGAGTCCATCTTCCTGCAAGATTAGGATGCAGTCCCCAAATAGAGGGTGTATTTGATAATTACTCTGATACCATCCTCTGACTTCAAATTAAAGGTCAGAATGTAGTGAGAGAAGCAGTATTGACAGACCCAAGCATTCACAGTTAAAGAGTCTGATCTAGAAAATTCAGGAGATCAGATTAACAATCGTGATTTTTACAAAATAACGAGTGTTGGGTTCTTTTTCTTTTCCTTCTGGTTCTGAGTCTTTAGGGTGCACTTGGGTCATGTTTTCAGGGTAGAAACTTTGCTTTTAAATGAAAGCTGAGATTCTCCACAACCATTGGAGCTGGGGTGATGAGAAAAACACCAACTGTCATCAGGGGTGAAAGTAAGTCGAGTGACTTATCGGTACTCTGGGGCCAGCTCTGGCCCCCGGAAGGGGTGGGGCCTGGGGGGGAAGGGGCAGGGTTGAGGGGGTCAGAGCCAGCCCCAGCCCACCTTGTAAGGTAAGTGCCCCCCCCACCAGGGTAGCAGCAGCAGCCTGGGGCTCCGGGGGCTATTTAAAGGGCCCAGGGCTCCCCTCTTCTACTGCCTTGGCCCTTTAAATAGCCACCGGTACCCTGGGGAAGCGGTGGGGCTCCAGTGGCTATTTAAAGGACCGGGGCAGCAGAGACAGCTGGAGTCCCGCCCTTTAAATAGCCCTTGGAGCCCTGCTACCCCAGGGCTCCAGGGGCTATTTAAAGGGCCCGCGGCTCCCCTGCTTCTACCGCCCTGGTCCTTTAAATAGCCGCCGGAGCCCTGGAGTAGCGGCGGTGGGACTCCAGTGGCTATTTAAAGGGCCCGGGCGGTAGAAGCAGGGGAGCCCCAAGCCCTTTAAATAGCTGCCAGAGCCCTGCAGCCACTGCCCCAGGGCTCCAGCAGCAGGGCTCTGGAGGCAATTTAAAGGGCCTGGGGCTCCAGCCACTGCTGGGAGCCCCAGGCCCTTTAAATTGCCCCCGGGGAAGCCGGGCTGCCTCAGTACGGTGCACCAGCTCTTGCCGGTACGCCGTACCGGGGCGTACTGGCTTACTTCCACCTCTGACTGTCATGCGACTTGTAACAAAATCACTGGAACTGGCAACACTGTGGATGCCCCGCCTATTTCATGAGCAGCAAACCAGCTGGCAAATTAATGCTGCAGCTTATTGTTTTCTGGCAGCAGCATGATGTAGACTCAATCTCTGCCCCTGCACAGAGGCTTTTCTTCAGGCCCCTCTGGGCTGCTTGGTGAAATGGTCCACCAGGCCACCTAGTCAATAGCACACCGCTGCCAGCAGAGTGGCAAAAGCACAGTCCTCATCAGTATTTCCTTCCAGGCTGCTGTTGGCTTAGAGGGACTGAGAGTATGTCAGAATTAGACACCTGAAGCTGGCAGGCCCGGGCTAAGGGGCTGTTTAACTCCTAAACCACAACTGACCCCAAACCAACACACCTGAAACAAATCAGCCTTCAAAGTGCATTAATGGAAAAAATGTAAAACAAAAAGCCTCCTCCAAGCAGGGTTTTACGGTGAAAGGGGAGAAGAGCTAGAGATTCCATGGAGAGTCCACTAGAGACTTGGTTATTGCTAATAGATTTAACATGGAAGGCGCCCAGATGCCATGGTGATGGGTGGTAGTATAAATCCTCAAGACAGACAGAAAAATATGGCCCTCATTACCTTAGCTCCTGAGCACCTCCTGCTACTTAAAAGATGACAGTTCTGTCTCTTTCTTCCCTGCCACCAGGAAGAAGGCTTAGAGGATCTTGTTTAGAGCCAAATGTGAGACCCCCCTCCCCTCCATGTCTTGCATTTTCCCTGAATGCAGTGAGGGCAGGGGCCATCCTCACTTTGTCTGGCAGAGAGTTCTATATCCTTCGTCTGGCTCCAGTGACGACTCTGTCTCTGACAGTCACGCGCCTCCCCCAACTGCTCAACAGAGACATCATTCCATTTGCATGTAGCAGTTGCAGGAGGTCCTGGCCACAGAGGGAGAGACGTCTCTTTGGCAGCCAGGACCAATCCCAGCTGCCAAACTCTCCCACGACCCCCCAGAGATGAGCAGGTACAACCTGCGCTTTCTCCGTCATGCAGCCTCGAGGAGACGTCCCCCAACCTGACCCTTTTTCCCGCTCCGCATGTCAATGTCTTCCTCCTCCCTCAACTGCCAACTATTATTTATTTATGATTTGTATTTAGTAGCACCCATGCACCCTAGTCGTGGATCACGACCGCACTGTGCCAGGTGCTGTACAAACGCAAAGAGCTGACAGTCTAAAGAAAGTTAGAGTTCAAGGTTTTCTTGTTTCAAAAAACTGCTTTTCAATTATCTGTTTAAAAAAAACCCAGCCACCAGGCTGGTTTATTTATAGAGGAAGTGACAGCATCTGTTAGACAATTCGTGTTAGTGTGAAGCTGTGGATCAGGATGCAAAGCAGTTATCTCCTTTAGTAATATCTACAAAGGTTAGTTGCCAATAATACTGCCTGAGTGACAGCACCTGCTGAAGGTGTTACAGACTCCAACAATGCTGTGCAAAGCACTTAAGAACAGGGGTGCTGGAACAATTTGAATCGTGAGTGTGCTGAGAGCCATTGAACCAAACTGCAAACCCTGAATATATGACAGTTCCAGCACCTATGCTTAAGAAACATGGCTTTAAACACACACACCCCAAAACCAAAACCAAGCAACCTACATGGATGATAGACACAGCATTACTCTGGCAGTGTTAAGGGGGAGTTAACTGGTGTAAAGAGGCCTTAGTGCAAACATCAATCAGCCCCAATGGCCACATAAGACAGATGCATGCAAGATCAGAATTGGGCTGACAGTCACAGTGCATGAATCTATACTGACACCGAAGGCACAAATCTGGAGTTCAGAATGGACTCTGCGCAGAACTCAAAACCTTTAAAGTGTCTCTCCAAAGCAGGGGTGGTCAACCTGAGCCTAAGAAGGAGCCAGAATTTACCAATGTGCATTGCCAGAACCACAGTAATACATCAGCAGCCTCGAATCAGCTCCCCCCACTCCCAGCGCCTCCCGCCCACTGCCTGCCCCACCAATCAGTGCCTTCCCCTCCCTCTCTGCATCTCCTGATCAGCTGTTTCATGGCATGCGGGAGGCTCTCAGGGGGAGGGGGAAGGAGCAAGGGCACATAGGCTCAGGGGACGGGGTGGGAAGGGGTGGAGTGGGGACAGGGCCTGTGGCAGAGCCAGGGGTTGAGCAGTGAGCTCCCCCGGCACATTGGAAAGTTGGCACCTGTAGCTCCAGCCCCGGAGTCGGTGCCTATACAAGGAGCCGCATATTAACTTCTGAAGAGCCACATGTGACTCCAGAGCCACAGGCTGGCCACCCCTGCTCCAAAGAGTCTGAGGTTCAAGTTGCCATTAAAATCGGTTCGCCCAGTAACTGGCAAGAACCTTACTGTGCTATCTTGGTGGTATGTTCTGAAAAAGTGAAAGTTAGTTGGGCAAGGGTGGTCACATGGCTAAATCCCTCGCACAGTTCTGAAGATGTGCCCTATTGGGTACTGAGGAATCACAGCAGCTGCTCTCACTTGGGCTCCCTTGGCCCCGAGAGTCCAAAGAGCACTCAGTACAGCAGACAAAGCAGCTTTGAAGCCTGAGCGTTTCTCCCTGACATCTCTCAAACTGATCTTCTGCATGACTTTGTCTCCAGCCATGTTAATTAAACACAGCTGCAGGCCAGAACATTAGTTGTAACAATGTACATGAGAACATAAGAATGGCCATACTGGGTCATACCAAAGGTCCATCTAGCCCAGTATCCTGTCTTCCAACAGTGGCCAGTGCCAGGTGCCCCAGAAGGAATGAACAGAACAGGTAATCAATCAAATGATCCATCCCCTGTCGCTCATTCCCAGCCTCTGGCAAACAGAGGCTAGGGACACCTTAAATCAGGGGTGGCCAACCTGAGCCTGAGCAGGAGCCAGAATTTACCAATGTACATTGCCAAAGAGCCACAGTAATATATCAGCAGCCCCACATCAGCTCCCCCCACTCCCAGCACCTCCCACCCACCAGCAGCCCCACCGATCAGCACCTTGCTCTCCCTCCCCACACCTCCCAATTAGCTGTTTTGTGGCGTGCAGGAGGCTTGGGGGTGGGGAGGAGCGAGGGCATGGCAGGTTCGGGGAGGAGGTGGGAAGAGGTGGAGTGGGGGCAGGGCCTGTGGCAGAGCCAGGGGTTGAGCAGCAAGCACCCCCTGGCACATTAGAAAGTTGGCACCTGTAGCTCCAGCCCCGGAGTCGGTGCCTATACAAGGAGCCGCATATTAAGTTCTGAAGAGCCGCATGTGGCTCTGGAGCCACAGATTGGCCACCCCTGCCATAAATGTATCACCTTAAAGTTCTCCAGCGATTCCAGCCAGCTGGAACACAGGACAGCGGATCGTGCAGACCTGCCCTCAGCCCATGGTGTTCCTGTGTTGTGACTGCCCTGATGCTGCTAGTTTGTGGCTTTGATTTTATCAAGGTTAAATGAACTTTCAGAGATCTAATCAATGAGATTAGCTGCACGTGGAAAATGGAGCCGCATGATGCGCAGCCCCATAGTGGTGATTTGCAGTGCCACTGTCTTTCATTTTTCCAGAAAGCACTGAGCAAATCCAGACACTTCAAAGTGTCTCATGCTGGACACCTAAAAACATTAGTTGCTTTTGAAAATGTTGGCCTGTTCCTCTATGAGCGAGCCACTTTCTTGTCTGGCTGACGTATTTTTATAGTAATTTTTTGTCATCTATCAGGTTGTCTCATACCGATCCCCTTCAATAGAACATCTAAGTATTGGCAATACTCACCAGCTGGCAATCCTTAGACTTATCAGCTGTGAGTTATTGGCAATACTTGCCCAGCTGGCAATCCTTAGACTTATCAGCTGTGAGATCATACCAATTGGACAAGCTGCAGTTTGAGTTCAGAATGACGGCTCAGCCCCTTTTCAAGTCCTGGGTTATAAATCTTTGCTGTGATTATTCTGATGACAGGGTTGCCAACTCTCATGATTTTGTTATGCATCCCATGATAATAACTGTTTTCCTTAAAGCTCCAGCTCCTGGAGTCAAGTGGCTAGGTGATGATTTCAGCCTTCATTCTTAAGGAAAAAGTAAGTTTCTAAACATTGTGGCTGTGGAGAAAGCTTCGAAATGTGAACCCAGTGCACCCTAAAGGCTCAACAAGCCAAAGGCAAATAAAAAGATCACCACATCTGTTATCTTTACATAATCTCATGATTTTAATGCCAATCTCATGATTTTTGGTGAGCCTGACTCATTTGGGGTTGGCAATACTGCAGACCCCAGACTGTGCATCTCAAATATCCATTATTTCAAGGACTCTCACTCATTTTAGTCCCAAAGTTACCAGACTAATTTCATGCAACCCTCACTTTTATTGCTGAAAAAATATTTGCCGCAGAAATCATCACACAACTCGGGGTATGTAAAGCTATCTGCACTAAAGGAAGGGATCCCCCACAGTATTTTAAGCTTCCTACCTGGATAACATTTGTGTTCCTTCTTTTGGGTCTTTGTTTCATATTGCACCCTGTGTTTGGACTTTGGCAGGTTGAGAGGTAACACCCAAGGCACTGGGCCATTGTAAATCTGGGGTAACTCCACTGGAGTAAAAGTACTCTGGCTTTACACTTTTGTAACTGAGATCTGGATGTAGTGCTCTGTGTTTTAACTTGTGCTCAGTCACTGCTGGCCATCATTGTTCCTCACGCTCTCCCTCCATTCCCTTATAATACAGTATTCTGCTGAAATGTCTACCAATTCGACAGCCCTCCACATTCCAGTCATGTTTCTGTGGTAGTCGGGCCATTGGTACCATGCTGGTCTTTGTGGTAGCAGCGCAGCTGTGTGGGGAAGTGTCTTGCTAACCAGGAGCCACAATAATACTTTGCTGTGGAGTCTATCCCAGCATTTGGCGTCACCCTGCACTACTCTGCTTGGCTTGAGGGGTGTGTGCCTGCCTAATCGGAGCATTTGGATTGTACTTTGTCATGATTTCTAGGGAAGGTTTCACTGGTCTTTCAACAGAAACCAAAAGGGAGGATGGATGGTCTGGTGGTTCGAATGCTAGTCTGGGACTTGAGAGAGCTACTTTCAGTTCCTTGCTCTGTCCCAGTCTTCTTGCGTGATCTCAGGCGAGTCACTTAGTTTCCCTGTAAGTGCCTCAGTTCCCCATCTGTACAATGGAAAGAACAGTTCTTCCCTGCCTGAGGTGCTCTGATACGACACTCATGGGGGCCATAGAAGTACCTTACCCTAGACAGATATGGTCTGGTCCTTGTGCTCCTGCCATCTGTTTGCCAGATCCAACTGGTGTGTCTCTTGTTACTTAGATGATCAGCTGTTTGAGGTAGGGACTCTGTTTTCATCCTCTGCGTGTACATCTCCTAGCATAATGGGGCCTCAATTCCTGACTGGGGCCTCGGCACTACCGCAATGCAAATACTCCATAACAAGGTCATGACCCCCAGCCTAGCATTGTGCCCATCAAATGCCAGGCCATCCTATTGAGGTCAGATGTTACTAGAGACTGCCTGGCTAAATCCTTTCTACGTAAAAGTAAAATACCCTTTAATCAGCTTAAGAGAAGTGGGGAGAGGAGAAGAACTTTATTTTACAAAAAGCCCTGCAGGAACCTGCCCATGACTGTGCTCTTGGCCAGGAGCAGATTGCACTCATTTTCAGAAAAGCTCCAGCAGCCACATAAGAAAGGACCCTAACTGGAATAAGGGGATTGGAGGATTTAGCTTTTCAAGCGCGCCTGTATTGCACGGGATGGTTTCAGGAGTGGCATTAATCTTTAACACTTGATTTCTGGGTTCAGCTGCAGTAGTGGGCGGAGTGGGTGGAAGGAAGAAGGATGGGAGAGTGAACAGAGAAAACTTCAGGGATGTCGAAGGATAATTTCCACTAGCCCTTGCCTCTGCTCTGACCTCTTGTGACACCAAGGGTCTGCAGGGAGGATACATACAGGGCAGACCAGACTCCAGGGGAGAAGGGATCTCACTAAACTGGGTGCCTGAGCAACAACATGGCAGCTGAAATTCAATTTTAAGTTCAAAGTAATGCTAATTGGAAAACAATCCCAACTATACATATAAAATGATGGGGTCTAAATTAGCTGTTACCAATCAAGAAAGAGATCTTAAATCACCATGGATAGTTCTCTGAAAACATCTGCTCAATGTGCAGTGGCAGTCAAAAAAGAGAACAGAATGTTAGGAACCATTAGGAAAGGGATATAGATAAGACGACAGAAAATAGCATAATGCCTCTATATAAATCCATAGTACGCCCGCACCTTAAATACTGTGTGCAGTTCTGGTCAGGTTACCCCATCTCCAAACAAGATATATTAGATCTGAAAAAAGATGTGAAAAAGAGAAGGGCAATAAAAATGATTACGGGTATGGAACAGCTTCCAAACAAGAAGAGATTAAAAAGACAGGAACCATTCAACTTAAAAAAGGGATGACCAAGGGGGGATATGATAGAGGTCTATAAAATCGTGAATGGTGTGAAGAAAGCCAATAGGGAAATGTTATTTTCCCCTTCACATAACACAAGAACCAAGGGTCCCCCAATGAAATTAACAGGCAGCAGGTTTAAAACTAACATAAGGAAGAATTTCTTCACACAACACGCAGTCAACCTGTAGAACTCGTTGCTGGGGATGTTACGAAGGCCAAAAGTAAAACTGCGTTCAAAAAAGAACTAGATAAGATCCTGGAGGATAGGTCCATTAATGGCTACTAGCCAAGACAGTCCAGGATGCAACCCAGTGCTTTGGGTGTCCCTAAACCTGTAACTGCCAGAAGCTGGGACTGGACGACAGGGGATGGATCACTTGATAATTGCCCTGTTCCGTTCATTCCCTCTGAAGCAGCTGGCACTGACCACTGTCAGAAAACAGGATGCTGGGCGAGATGGACCACTGGTCTGAGCCAGTATGGCCGCTCTTATGTTCGTAAGGACTGAGTTAGGGATGGATGCACTGGGAAATAGTGTCTTGAAGGCTTTCCTTCCCTCCATGCTGCTGGGTCTCCATGGGGATTATTGCAATGTGCCATGTCCCAGCTGTGAGCTCTGCTGGAAACTTCTTCCTCCAAAGGATTTGAATTCCAGCAGGTTAGGGGGCATTTCCCTCCCTTTCTCCCCATCACCAGTAGCATCAGATTCATGTTCAGGTCTTTCGGTTGTCTTAGCGCTGAAGAGGCTGCACTGCCTTCTACCCTGTGCAGTTTAAAATTGCAAGCGTCATGCTGGAGGCTAGGCCCTCCTGCTGGTACCTCCCTAATGTGTCTGTTTGGGAACAGGAGGGGAGGAAGACTGAATCCTGGTTTCTTGCACCAAGTTCCTCCCTGTAATGTTTTTGCAGCCTTTGGGGCTTCTTTTGGTGCAGAGATGCCTGATCCTGCTAGCAAGAGCCAGGCATTCTGTGGGTAGGAGCTGTGCAAAGTTCCCACACTCGACTCTGGATCATGAATCTTGAGTCCTGGTCCTGAGCCCCAACACAGCTCTGCCAATGCGCCTCAGCCTTAATCCCTCTTGCCCTTCCTTTTGTGGCCCCCTCACAGCTCTGCCATTGTGCCCCATTACTATTTGGCAGCTCCCGCCTACTGCTCCCATCCTGGGCCCCTACACAGCCCTGTGAATGCCAGGCCTGCAATCCCCCAGTCGCTGCACTCCTGAGTCCTGTCAGTGTATGGGCCTGTGACATGAACCAACCTCTGCTGAAGGACAGGGCTCTCAGTGCAGAAGTGTGGTGGGTTGCACCCCCCACTTGCAAGTCACACAACAGGAACTTCATCCACCTGACTGTCCCAGTGCCTCTCAGACCTTCCCATCTTCTCTTGTTCTTCTCCTCAGCCTTGGAAGCCTCTCCCCTACTTCAGTGACCCTCCCTCTGGCTGAAGAAGGATGGATGCTGTTCCCAACATGACCAGCAGGGTCACTGCCAGCCCAGGAGAAAATGGCCAAGTTTAAGCGCAGATCATGGTCCCCCTTGGTAGCTCGCAGTGCCACAACTATGGGCTTGTCTACATTTCAAATGCTACAGTGGCACAGCTGCACAACTGGAGCATTTCAGAGTTCTCCCTTCGGCATAGGTACTTCACCGGAAAGGCCGTCAATGGAAGAATGCTTCTGTTGGTCTAGCACTGTCTACACTGGCTTAACTACATTGCTCCGTGGTGCAGATTTTTCACACCCCTGAGTGACAGTTAAGCCAACATAATTTTCTAGCATAGACCAGGCCTAGATCACAAATTGCAGAAGGCTTCAGGGTCCTTCACACAAAAGCTGCTTTGCACCAGCTCGGGAATTTAGCCTTTGATATTTAGGGGTAGTGTCATCACCTGAGAGCTACTCTGCTGAAACTGCTTAAGTGGGGTTTGGTAATCCATCTGGGTGCCCAGAATGCAATTACAACAGATAGTGCCGTGTTGTTTTCCATTGTAATTCTGAATGGCTAAGGAAAGGAGAGGATGTGAATGCAATCTCCTGTAACAAACGGAGCTAACTGTGTGATGGCACATGTATAACTCAGTGACATGTACTTAAAAAGACAGATGGTGAAAGCAATCAGGATGTGCAGGCAGCAGGCAGAGTTAGAAGGGCTTTGTTATGAAGAATAACAGCCGTGTGGAAGTAGGGCTGGAGGGAAGAGTGGTGCTTTGACTCCGAGGAGGTGAGTGAAACTCTGGTGACTGCTCCAAAGCTGCTGTCAAAAGCACCGTTGTGCGAAAGGCAGATTTGCCCAAATTGGTCTGTTCTGTCATGGATGGAGTGTATTAAAGCCGGAGGAATGGGCTGTCTCACCAGACACGTAGGAAACACATAGGTGGGGAGAATTCATCCCTCTTTTACCTCCTCATTAATGAAATCAGTGCTACTGTTTGTGTCAGCACTTTAATGTCTTTGCCTGCTGGCCATTCTGTGTTCTGCTCTGGCCTCTTTGCGCTGCTCCAATGGCATTAGAGGGGCTGTGAAGGTAATGGAACCTGCCCCCCAGGATTACCCCAGTGCAAGGTCAGGGAACCTATCTGGGATGGCATGGAATTGTTATGTCTGCTTTATACCACCTCCTTTTGCAGTCCCCAGTATAGGGCAGGGTGCTAGTGAACAGAAAGGTTTGGGCATGGCCAGACCACACTGCACACCAGCTAATCCAGCTGGTGCAACAGCTTCTAAGGGGTAGTTACAAGCATGGAGACAGCATTAAGTTGTTGTGGGGGGAAAGCAGTCCCCCCAGCAGGATTCTGAATATGGGAGGCACAAAGAGAGAAACCCCCAGATGTCCTGTCCAGCCCCTTTTCACTGCAGATGTGACCTGAATTGTTTAAAAATGGGCTTACCCAGTTTGGTCTTATTTCCACTTAAAAGATGACACCAGGTGGGGACCATTAGAAGGGTGTTTTTCTGAAGATGTAGAGGGGAATTATTGATTCGGAAGCTCCATGGATCCTGATTTTGAAGCAATGAGGCTGGATTCCCTCTGCCGTTGAAGTGTTGTGCTTTTGACTTCTGTTGCAGTAACGGGATAATGCTTTTATTTTTCGTGTTGAAGGTGATACTTTGTTGCAACATGGCTGTTCAAATGTGGGCTTTTGTACTCCTGATTTGTTTAGGGATTTTTGGTTGTGCTCGGCTTCTGAGCTGTTCTTAAATTTGCTCAGCTTCCTCTTTCTTTTTCTGCCTCTTTAGCTCAGTGGTATTTCCCCTTGGTTTTGGTCCAGGTCTTTAGACACGGGAAATATTAAAGGGAAGCACATATCTGATGTGTATGTAGCACAATCCTGATTCTCCACTGGTACATTTGCCTTCTTTATGTCCATGGATTCAGGTTGATTTATTTTTAAATCAACAACAAAAAATGTTAACTGGTGAATAACAGGGAAAAATTGCTTCTTCGCTGCAATGAAAGGGCAAAGGTTTGGATTCTTGAAAGAACAGCTATTCACTCTGTAGTATCAAGGAAACAGAGTGTTAGATTTTTGGTGAAATGCTTTTATTATAGGTGGGGCAGGTTGTGCTGCCTCTAGTTAAGTTTTCCTGACACTTCCCATTCTAAGATCCTGTTTTCAGTTTCATAGATTCATAGATACTAAGGTCAGAAGGGACCATTCTGATCATCTAGTCCGACCTCCTGCACAGCGCAGGCCACAGAACGTCACCCACCCACTCCTATGAAAAACCTCACCCATGTCTGAGCTATTGAAGTCCTTAAATCATGGTTCAAAACTTCAAGGAGCAGAGAAGCCTCCCTCCCGTCAACCATGCCCCATGCTACAGAGGAAGGCAAAAAAACCTCCAGGGCCTCTCCAATCTGCCCTGGAGGAAAATTTCTTCCCAACCCCAAATATGGCAATCAGCTAAACCCTGAGCACATGGGCAAGATTCACCAGCCAGATACCCAGGAAAGAATTTTCTATAGTAAATCAGATCCCATCCATCTAATATCCCATCTCAGGGGATTTGGCCTATTTACCCTGAATATTTAAAGATCAATTACTTACCAAAATCCCATTATCCCATCATACCATCTCCTCCATAAACTTATCGAGTAGAATCTTAAAACCAGATAGATCTTTTGCCCCCACTGCTTCCCTTGGAAGGTTATTCCAAAACTTCACTCCTCTGATGGTTAAAAACCTTCGTCTGATTTCAAGTCTAAACTTCCTGGTGGCCAGTTTATACCCATTTGTTCTTGTGTCCACATTGGTGCTGAGCTTAAATAATTCCTCTCCCTCTCCTATATTTATCCCTCTGATATATTTATAGAGAGCAATCATATCTCCCCTCAACCTTCTTTTAGTTAGGCTAAACAAGGCAAGCTCCTTAAGTCTCCTTTCATAAGACAAGTTTTCCATTCCTCGGATCATCCTAGTAGCCCTTCTCTGTACCTGCTCCAGTTTGAATTCATCCTTTTTAAACATGGGAGACCAGAACTGCACACAGTATTCTAGGTGAGGTCTCACCAGTGCCTTGTATAACGGTACTAAAACCTCCTTATCCCTACTGGAAATGCCTCTCCTGATGCATCCCAAAACCGCATTAGCTTTTTTCACAGCCATATCACATTGGCAGCTCATAGTCGTCCTATGATCAACCAATACTCCAAGGTCCTTCTCCTCTTCCGTTACTTCTAATTGATGCGTCCCCAATTTGTAACTAAAATTCTTGTTATTAATCCCTAAATGCATAACCTTACACTTCTCACTATTAAATTTCATCTTATTACTATTACTCCAGTTTACAAGGTCATCCAGATCCTCCCGTATAATATCCCGATCCTTCTCCGAATTGGCAATACCTCCATTGTATTGTATTGTATTGTAATTGTATCATCTGCAAACTTTATTAGCACACTCCCACTTCTTGTGCCAAGGTCAGTAATAAAAAGATTAAATAAGATTGGTCCCAAAACCGATCCCTGAGGAACTCCACTGGTAACCTCCCTCCAACCTGACAGTTCGCCTTTCAGTAGGACCCGTTGCAGTCTCCCCTTCAACCATTCCTTATCCACCTTTTGATGTTCATATTGATCCCCATCTTCTCCAATTTAACTAATAATTCCCCATGTGGCACGGTATCAAACGCCTTACTGAAATCTAGGTAAATTAGATCCACTGCATTTCCTTTATCTAAAAAATCTGTTACTTTTTCAAAAAAGGAGATTAGGTTGGTTTGGCACGATCTACCTTTTGTAAAACCATGTTGTATTTTGTCCCATTTACCATTGACTTCAATGTCCTTAACTAATTTCTCCTTCAAAATTTTTTCCAGGACCTTGCATACTACAGATGTCAAACTAACTGGTCATTGACTAAGATGTCAACTAACAGTTGCTCATAACTTTCCCAAACATTAACTGTTCAGGCTGAAGTTTTCCATGCTGGTGTTTGCCTCAAGCTGAATATTTTGAGAAAGTTTCAGCAAAAATGGTCCAGACATTTTTTTTAAAAATGGGGCTAGGGAAAAATATGTGTTGCCCATGTTCAAAAAAATTCATACAGCTGTTTTGCTAAGAAGCTCTAGCATCTCCATGCTTTGAAATTTGGTAATGGGGTCGTCCTGCTGTCAGGCCCTTTGCTGTTTCCATGAAAATTTACCCAAATATGGCCAAGCTATAAAAATTTCAGTTTGCACATGCTCAGTAGCTACTTGTTAGAGTTTGGCTGCTAAATGTGCAGAAGATTCTGTCTGCACTGAGGATGTTCTAGCCTGGGGCTGCCAGGGCTGAGCAAGACTTTCCCTGAAATGGCTTTTCCTGTCCACCAGGGGCACAGGTATTGAGAGAGGGAGACTATCTAATCTGTGCTCTAAGTGCTCCTCTTGCTGACACCCAGGCAGTGTGGAGCAGGGAGCTGCCTGACTCAAATGCAGAGGGGCAATAGTCAGACCCTGGGGCAGAGTCTGTGGAGGTTGGAATAAGGAGCCTGGGAAGGAGGGGATATTTGGGGCTTTGTCTTATATAGGCACCTATTACCCGCATCCCGATTTTTCACACGTGCTGTCTGGTCACCCTACTCACATCCCCTTGGGCCTTTTCCTCAAACCCTTTGCCAAGGCTGTGAGATCATACTGATGTGTGCTTCTCCATAATCCGTGGGTAACATCTTCCACTCCCATGGGGACAAATCTTAGCACTAACCAGAATCTATGCATATGTCACCGTTGGTCCTATTTGCTGCCTCCTGTCCTTGCATTTGGATGTTCTCCTAGGCTGTAAGAACTTGACAGCAGGGACTGTCTCTCTTTACACATCTCTACAGTGCCTTGTACCTTGCTGGTGCAATACAAATAACATAAATACAATGAGGACTCTGGTGGCACCTTAAAGACTAACATTTATTTGGGCATAAGCCTTCGTGGGTGAAAAACCCACTTCTTCTGCATGGCATGAGCAATGAGGTCTCCATGCATCTGTAGAAGTGGGTTTTTTACTCACGAAAGCTAATGCCCGAATAAATCTGTTAGTTTTTAAGGTGCCACCGGACTTCTCGTTGTTTTTGTGGCTACAGATTAACACGGCTACCCCTCTGATACAAATAACATAGGAGCTCATATATGTAATGTCTCTTCTGGTTTCTGCATGGCAGAGCTATGCATTAATGCTTCCCACTGGTTTAGCCCTGCAGAGGGTGTAAGTATCTGTAATATCATCCTCCAGCTGTTTGCTGCATGGTGAAGAGGAGAAATCACTTTGGAGACTTAATTCTCATTATAAACAGGATATGCTCTGCTTTCTGGCTGATGGGAAATCCTGCCCCAGCTGTTTCAGGTGTGCCAGGCCAGCAAAAACCAAAATGGCTACAAATAGCTGCTAACTGCTATTGGTTTATTATGACTGCATCCCTGTCTAAAGTGCGTTCATGACCTCAAGAGAGAGAAATATCTGGCAGTGAAGAGATTGGCTTTGCAAAAATGATTGCTTTGTGCAGAAAGAGGCATAGTTAGATGCTCAATCTGTGTGTTTGCAAAGTCTGCAGCCCCTTAAATTCAGCTGCATTTCCAGTCTCCAGCTGCTTCCCTTTATGTGCTTACTGGGTACAGGTCTGTATTGTTGCTGAGGTCTGCCAGTGGCTCTATAGGTAAGCTTGCAATTTTCAGTTTAAAGTCACCTTAGTGACCACACCTAATTGTTGTTGTTTATTTGTATTGTGGCAGTGCCTCCAGACCCAGTCGTTGACCAGGACCCCATTGTTCTAGGCACTGTATCAACACAAGACAAAAAGACAGTCCCTGCCCCAAAGGCCTTAAAGTCTAAGCAACTGTTCCAATAATCAATATGCAAACCCTGATAGCCAGGATTTACCTAAGTGACTAGTGATTTTGGCTTCCTAACTTGTGACACCATAAAGGGGCTTGATTTTCAGAGGGCAAGTGCTTGGCATTAAAAAAAGACAGCTAAAGGAGAGCTCCTCAGGCTATGAGATAATAGTGTAGACTGTGTAGTGACTGACACCAGCCTCTAGAGAGAGAGAGTCTCACTTGCTAAGCCAGTGTATTGCATATAATTAGTGGGTCCCGCATACTGGATTGAAGACTGTTGGTAAAACATTAGGATCTCTGGTGCATAAGGCTGGTCAAAAAACAAGGAATGAAACATCAACATTTTTTTTCAAAAATGTTGTCCCATTTTTATGTTCAAATTCAAAGTTTTGCCTAAATTTCAGAAGTCAGAAAATTTTGACAAGCTCAACAAATGTCAACAAAACAAGGGGGGGGGAATTATGAACATTTCATCAGCAGTCATTCCCCATTATTTTTAATCTAAGTTGAAAAATGTTCCCTGAAATTTGACAAATTTTGATTGGCTCCTTCTCGCCACAGGAGATTTTGTAAGTGGGTGAACCCAATACAGTCATAGCTTTTGAAGATTTAATGCCAGATGGAACCAGTAGATCTAGTCTGACTTCCTCTATTGCACATGCCATAGAATGTCATGCAGTTACTTCTGTACAGAGCCAAGTTACTTGTGTTTGACTAAGGCAGATGTTGCAGAAAGGCATCTGGTCTTTGTTTGAAGGAATCAAGAGATGGAGAATGCACCACTTCTTTGGGTAGTTTGTTCCAGTGGTGAATCACTCTCACTGTTAATTTTGTGCCTTATGTCTAATTTAAATTTGTCATGATTTAGCAGGGTTGTAAAAGTTGAAAGACCTGTTCAGAATACATTGAAAACCCTGCAGTTCCATTGCGGGATTAGTCAGATGTTTTGGAAACAGCAAAGAGTCCATGCATTTTATTTTCAAAGAGGTAGCAAGGAGCTGCAACCCTAACAAAGACCAGCCTGAAATGCACTGTCCTGCTTATTGTAGATTTGCATAGAAAGGAACTGTAGGCAGATTGCAAAAGAGGAGCAATTTTACAGATGATATTTTCCCAAAGAGATGATGTTGGATTTCTCTAGCTAAATGTATCAGATAAAAGACATAGGCTTGACCTTAAGAGCGCTCTATCCTCTTTTCATTGTTCTATATGATTAAGCTAGCACAATCCTTTTGCCCAGATGTAAGAATACCATTCACCATCCCACTTAAGGCATTTGCACGGTTTTATTGAAAATTGGGAGAGGGAAGGAGGGTCTCCCTTTTTTTCTTTCCTCTCTCTGTCTCCCAACATTCAATACCTTTAATGCAATGAATAAATAATGAGATAAATAAGGAGTTCTCTGTTTTCCTGTAAACCCTGACAGACCTCTCTCTTTGCATTCTTGCTGCTCCTTCAAACTGGGTCATGATCAAATCCTCCATTACTTGTCTTAAGTGACCCTGCCAGGCCTACTTTCTTTTATTGGACCAACTTCTTTTGGTGAGAGAGACAAGCTGTCAGGCTTAAACAGAGCTCTTCTTCAGGTCTGGGAACGACAGAGCTACAACTACCCTGCACAAGCCTTCTTTCAGCACTTTGGCATGTTGTCAGATGCCAACTTCTTGGCAGCGACTTGGCCATTCTGGTGTCATGACATCAGATTTCCTCTGAGCAGCCAACAGCAGATCTGATTTCTCAGGCAGGACAGGAGAGGTCTCTCAGGGTGTGTTGGAGCTGCAGAGCTGTATATACATCTGTGTTCTCAGGACACACTTAGAGTGAGTTATGGTAGAAGACTTCAGTCTTCGGGCCTGTCAAGCCAGTTTCCTTCACACCCTGCATTGTCCATTCTATTTTCTCTGGGCGTGCTCTCTCAGTTAACCTTGGTTTCTTTTTTTGGCTCCTCCAAGCTGACTGATGAATAGGGAATTGGTGTCTTTTTGGGGGAGGATAGAGGGAGAGGATTTCTGACAAGTGCCTTGACATCTTCAGCTGAGGTCAAATAGCCTGGCATCCTTCACCAGCCATTTTAAAAAATAAAGAATTTGGACACACACAGAAATGGAAGAAAGTGAATGGAGTTTTTCCAGGACGCCAGCCTGAATGTGGAAAGAGTAATACAAGCCCCCTTTGTTAAAGAACCTGGGCGGGTGTCTGATTCCTGCAATTTACTGAAAATTACAACCATGCACACTGCTCATTTTTCAACCCACAATCAGTCATCTCCCGTCCCTCGGCATCGTTGGCTTCACACTCCATGACTGCCTCTGAGGCCCCCAGCCGTGTTCTATTTAAAAACACACCGCAGATGGGGAGTTCATTTAAAATGCAGCTTTTCCGAGGAGAACTCTTCCATTCGGAGGGGATTTGGCTGGCAACAGCCCTGTTTAACTTCCTCCTCCTTCATTCCTGCCCCAGGGAGCCTGCTTTTCAATATGCTGGCTGCCACTGCTGCTCTGTTGGCATCATTGTCTTCAAAAAGCTTTGGTGCCAGCAGAAGCTGTGTTCCTGAGACCATCCCTCCCTTTCCAACCCCATGCTTTGATCCTTAGCTGCTTCTGTCAGAAAGTATATCACCCGTGGCTTTGTTGGGGCAGAGTCAACCAGTCAAACGTACTCCTCCAGGTGCCCATGATTTATGAGCATCTTCTCCATGCTGCCTGTTCTCCAGCAGCTTCCCCACGCTATTGTGCTAGCACGTGGCCATCAATCTCCGTTGTGATCCCCATCCCTGGGATGCTGTCTGCTTGCGATGGATGTATGCTGACTGGCCCTGCTGTTCTTGACACCTCCCTTGGTCTCACATAAGAGTTTTATGCCCATATTGCTAATTGTAAGGATTCTGCTTTCTATCTCTCCTAGAACCTAGGCTTTCCCCTTTCCTAGAGTACTCGAGGCAACCTGGAGTTTTGCCTGGGAATGGTATTGATGAGCACGATTGAACCTTTAGTTAGGAAAACCATTCAGCCATGCAAAGACATAATGGTGCTAAAAAAACAACCCACCCACATTGGAAAAGGACTATCTGTTTCAATGGTCAAGTTAAATGTCAGCACCATTTCTCCACCAATGTCACACCACCAGTTGAGAACTACCAAGCCCTGTTGTCATTAGGACCCAGCAGAAGCCTAGTGGGTGAAGAAGAATCAGCTGGTTCTTCTGCTGCTGAAGTTGCCCTGCCCAATCACAAAACAGTTGTTCCGCCTAGACTTGCCAGGGCAGAAGAAGCAACCATGCAACTGCGGCTGGTTGAAAATTTTCCATCAAAACTTTATCAAGGAAATATTTGGTTTATGATAAACTGAAATTGTTCATAAAGTATCTCTTTCCATGAAAAACTTTGTTTTTCTCATAAAAATATTTCTGCCAAAACCTGAAAGTTTTTGGCCAAAATCTGAAACATTTTGGCCAAAAATGGTAGTTGTAGTGCCTCATTGGAGTTATAGTTTGTGCCTCATGTACCCATTCTCTTCTATAGGTGGGATCCACAGCTGGGCTATGTCTCCTGCTATGAGCCATGCCCAGGGATTCCATGACTTGCAGCTTCCCTCACCGAAAGGGGTGCATTATATGAGATATAGTCTAGCTGGGAGCCCTAGCCCATAGAGGAGAATGGGGACATAAGGAGCAAACTATAACTCCCATTTCCAATGGAAAACTTTGTTTTTGGCCAAAATCTTTTAGTTTCGAGTTTTTGCTGAAAACTCAAATTTTCCCAGGGAGAATGTTGATGAAAATTTTTTTTTCATTGAAAATTTCAATGGGGGAAAAAATTGGACCAGATCTATTTGCAATGCTGATAGCAGAGGGCCGTGCAGGGAATTCACACCCTGCAAGCACCAGCCCCCTTCTCCACCCCAGACCACCTGCATAATGCTTCTCTGTAGTGGGGAGTGGAGAGCACATTATCAATGGCTTCTCCATGCATTTGGGATGGGCCTCTGAGTCCCGGCTCCTCCACTGACTTGATTTAGCCAATGCTCCTTCCCAGTTCAGTGCTCCCATGTGGGTTTGTGAATCTTTAGCCCTAATTCTTTCCTATTTATCTTCATCATAGAAATGGAGAGAGCCCCTAATGGGAGCAGTGCCATATCCATCCAAGCATATGCTCCCCCTGGGAGAGAAGGGGCTTGCATAATCTCCAGTGCATGGGTCCATGAGAGGAAGCATCAGATGGTGGTCACAGCACAATGCTTACTGTAAGGAGATGTGGGATCCAGTCCTGACTTGCTGTGTGAGGTTGAGCAATCCATGTTAACTGTATTGTGCCTCAGTGTGTCCATCTGTAAAATAGAGGAAATAATTTATCCTTCACAGGAGTGTTGTGAAGCTTAATGGAACAGACACTGGTAACTGACTGGCTTTGAGATCCACTGATGGGAGGTGCTAATGCAGTGCGGGTTAGCTCTGTCCTCCCCTTATGATGGAATGTGCCTAGTAAAGCAATAGCTCATTGTATATAGTTATTTGTCTGTCTTGTAAACTCTTTGGAGCAAGACTTGTCTTCTCTTCTGTGTTTATACAGTGTCTAGCATAATGGGGGCCCCAATCCTGGCTTGAGGTCTTTATGTGTTACTGTCATACAGTTTGGCTTATCCTGGACCGCTTTGCCTATGAGATCAAAATGCTTTGGTTTCACAATCAGCCTGAAAAAGACAGAGGTCGTGTACCAGCCAACACCAGGCCACCAGCATCATGAGCACCGTGATCCCATCATCACAGCTGGCAACACACCCCTCAACACCAACAGGAAATTCTGCTACCTGCGTAGCCTACTTTCCAGTGCCGTCATGTTGGAGGATGAGATCATTCAGTGCCTGGCAAAGGCCAGCCTCACCCACAGCAACTCTGGAGGGAGCACGGAGTCTGCCTCAGAACCAAGATACAAATCTACCTGTTGTGCTCACCTCACTCCTCTACAGCTGCGAAACATGGACGCTCTACCGATGCCACATCAAACAACTGGAGAGCTTCCACCTTCTCTGCCTGAGGTCCATCTGCGACATCAAGTGGCAGGACAGGATCCCCAACACTGAAGACCTGGAGAGGTGCCAAATCCCTAGCATAGAGAGCATGCTCATCAGGCTCAACTTCACTGGGAGACATGTGGTCCACATGGAGGTGTCCCGCATACTGAAAGCACTGCGCTGCAGCCAGCTGAGCATGGGAACCCACTCTAAGGGTCAACCCCTTCCTCAGATATAAAGACACCTTGAAGGCATGCAAGATAGGTATTAAAACCTGGGAATTTGTTGCATTGCATAGACTCAGATGGAGACGTCGGTGCCACGAGGCCATGTCCACTTTCGAGGAGTGGCATGTGAGGTCTCAGCAAGAGAAAAGAGCACATCATAAGGTCAATACTTCAAATCCTCCTGCCAACAGCGGCTACTCTTACAAGACATGCAGCAGCACTTGCAAATCAAGGATTGGATTCATATCTCATGTGCGAAGCCATAAAAACAAATAAACCCAGAACTCAAGCCAATACTAGTTGAACATTCATCTGTCGAAGCAACGGGAGAATCCATTCATCCAATACAAATATTTAATAATAATAATAATTACTAATCATGCCACATCATCATGGAACCCTGCATTGCTTGTTAAACGTAGCAGGCTAGACCTCTATATATCTATACTCTCTCAACATACTCTACTTCCACATTGTCTAATTTAGAGAATCTGAAATTAGAGAATCTGGACCCATTGGGAGGGATAAAAGTTGGTGTATTTTTTTTAAAAAAGCTGATTTTTTATTTCAATTATATACAGGTTGATTTTTTAGAAACCCCTAGTTAAAATTAAATTTGAAATTGACAACCTACATTAAGACCTACATTGATTACAATCTATTAAAATCATTTAAAGAAAAAATAATATTAAGCAGTACATATTTGCTGCCAAGTTTTAAAGAGAGTTACCCCACTGAACTGGTGGAAGTCACTGGCTAAGCACCTGAAGCCAGTGATTGTTGAAGTGCTAAACCAGCTTTTGACAGCAGGAACCCCTTCTGCAGGTACAGAGAGAATATTTTCTTCATTTCAGTTTATTTGACAGTTCAGTACAATGACTTATTCATTCAAAGTTAAGAACTCAATTGGGAGTTGAAAAAGTAGAAAAACTTGTTTTCCTCTTCCAGTCTATGATTAAAAACTAGCATACGGGATAGAGTCACAAAGGGATTTAGGGGCCTAACTGCCACTTTTGTGGACAAATAATTTTAAAAAGTAATTGGAGCAGGGGGACTGGATCCTGGTTCCATCCACCTCCAAAGTGCTCTACCTACCTGGCTACAAAGTTGTTCTCATACATGCGTTGCTCTCTTTCTCTCTCTCTCTCTCCCCCAACGATTCTTTCATTATTTATTCACAATGAAACAACTTCAACAGGAGAGACTGAGGGCGCTCCATGTCAGAATATCCCAAAGAGCCCAGTGGTTAAAGCACTTACCTGAGAGCTGGGACAGATTCCCTGTTCAAATCCTCCCTCCCCCTCAGCTGGAGGGGGGACTTGAACCAGCAGTCTCCCACATCCCAGATGAGTACCCTAACCACTGGGCATTATGACGGAGGTTTCCCCACCCTGAGTTTCCTGCTAAAACAATGTAGGTCCCTAACCCCAAGTGAGGGTTTGCACCTGAGGGATTGTCTACACTAAAAGATTGTCGATTTAAGTCAACGTATAGCCACAGCAGTAATGAAAGTGGTGGTTCATGTCCACACTTGCTCCTTCTGTCAGCGGTGCACGTCCTCACCAGGAGCGCTTCCGCCGACTAAAGCAGGGCATTTTGGAGCACTGACAGCTGAAGCCTCAGCCCCACATTGGGCTCACAGTCTGCCCTGCCCCCCGCCCAGCACTGACAGCTCAAGAGAACCTCTCTCATTGGTGCAGGTAGTATCTACACTGAAGCTGATTAAAATCAGTGATTTAAATCACTTTGATTTAAATGTATCCATCCTGGAACCCACCCCCCTTTATTTTTTGTCCCCTAGTGCCTTGGATGAAATTCATCCCTGTGCAGAGGGCTAGCAGAAGACATATGCCCCACTTATGCCCTTCTTAAGATTTATGTTGAAGGCACAGGTCTTGTGCTGGCCTAGTGCACAGAAGTAAATTTCATCCTATTTGACAATGTTGACTTTTAAGAGTCTGTTACACTTTTTGCACTCCCAGCTGTTTCCCTTAGGCAGGGGTAGTCAATTGCTTTTTGTCAAGGTCCAAATTTCTTGGTCAAGATATAGTCAAGATTCAGACTCCAGAGAAAATAATAAAAATAAAATAACAATAATAATAATTCAATAAAAAGATTTCAAGGGCTGTTCAAAAGTGTCTATTAGTCTGGATTTGGCCCACAGTTTGCCTATTGACTACCCTAGCCCTTAGGAGTCTGTAATGATGAATCTACCAGGTAAAGTCTCTGTGCTCCTGCTCTAATCATTAATGATGTCAAAGATAGGACGCGATATTGATGGGCGTATAGAGCCTTCTCACAATGAGGTTACTGATTCGAATTGAGCACAGGTGGGAAGAGACTGAAAGTTATCTGTTGGCTGTTTGGTGGCCTAAGGGGAATGAATTGTGATAATTTCAATCCTGCTCTTGTGGACAGACATCCACATCACACTAATCACAATCATATACATTGTGGGTCTTTAGTCTCCTTCCCCACTTGAACCTAAACTAGTTTTCTCCTTGATCAGGAAGATGCCTGTGTCTTTTGGGCCTTCAGGGTTTCATTACATGGTAAATTGATTTTCTGGGTGGGTTTGCCTCTGTCTGTATGGGCTTGGGGTCAAATCCTCACCTGGTGGAACTCAATAAAGTTCTATTGCCTTCAGTAGAACTGTGCTGATTTCCACTGGCTTGAAGTTCTGACCTCAGCCACGTGAACAAGGAAGAAAAATGGATGGTTTCAACTAGGGGAGGGGGGCTGGCATCCTGCCCTGGCACACACAGACATCCTGGCCTCTGTGTCCCTAGGACACACTGTGATCTACTGAAATGTGATATGGAGAAAAGGGAGTATAGATAGGCCCCGAACCAGCCTATCATAGGCTGGGGTAATCCTTTTAAGATAGTAGTGCATGGCCTTGACTAGCCAGCCTCCTGTGGGTGAGAAAAATGGCCAAGCAGCATTTGAAAGGAGAGTTGCAGGGAATAGCCTGCAGGAGACCCTGGATCGGGGAAAGGGCCTTGCCACGTGTGCTAAAGGAAAGGCCTGGCTCAGGATATCTGCTGTGTAGGGAGCGCCAGAGACCTTAGGAGGGACCAGGCCTGGTTTCCCTGTTTTGGCTGATAATGATGTGTCTGTTTTTTGAACCACACACATATCCCTGGTAAATGGGGAGGAAATACCGTTACTGGTGGAAGCTTCATTGATGCAGCTGTCTGAGGAGTTGGCCTGCTGCCTTACACAAGAATGGGGAAACTGAGGTAGAGGTAGGGTCTGATTCCAGGCTTGGGGAGAGTCTGCTGTACAGTACATGTCGCCATCAACAGTAGCAGATCAGGTGTAAACATTTCTCCTGTTAAGAGAAGCAGCGATATGTGCCCTCACCAGCATCTTTGCCCTGAGCCATCCTGCCAGGTCACAGCCTAATGGAAACTTAAATCCTTTTGCAAGAGGTGTATCAAAGCAGAAAGGTGTGTTCAAAAGCTCTGCCCGCTTCAGGACACTTCCCCTGTGAGCTTGTAAACATGCACTATCATCACTTAAACTTCCTGATCCCCTCAAACTGTCCCAATACAGAACATTCCTTGGCTTCCTTGAGAAAAAAAACACAACAGATGACAGGGCCCCAGATTCCATCATTCATGAGTCCCTGTGGGGGACAGTCCTTAGGACAAAGGTCAGCATCTAGTAGTTTGGACATTGGAATACTAATAGCTTGTCATTATTTTAGGGCAGCCACTCTAAATGTCAAAGGAATTCAGCCTGTTACTGAGCAGAAGAAAGTTCTTTCATATTTTAAGACAAGAAGACAAATGCTTCTTCCTCCGGAGAGCCTCTTAAAGCATGCTGAGCACCAGATATTGAAGAGGGTCAGATGATTGTCATCTTTTTATATATAACTCACAGAAGAATGACAAGGTTATGCATTTCACTGTTGTTGCTATTATGTCCTTGTATTGTGGAAGTGCCTAGAGGTCCCATGGGATTAGGTGCTGTATGCACACAGAATGAACAGCTGGTTCCTGCCCCACAGTACCTACAATTGAAGGGCCAGCTTATGAACCCATTAGTCATCTTGGTGTGCCGTCACTCACACAACAGTCCCATTAAAGTCAATGAAACTACTTATGTAACGGCTGGCCAATGGAAAGCACAAGCGAGCCCTAAGTGTTTGTCAAGAGACAACAGGTGCATAAAGCAAACAGACAGGAGGGAAGGGGGAGGACACATTAACCATGTGTTGACTGATCGATGTAATAAACTGGTCAGAGCACATCAGCTACCTATTCATTGTAAATGGCTTTGTAGACATCACAAAAGAGGTAAATTTTAAGGCTTACATTAGCCATGTGCAGCTCAAATGTTAGGGAAGACAGGACTGTTCTTATTCAAAGTCAGCTGATGGAAGAAGTGCGTACCCAGTGCAATAGGGTAATTACTTTGCATTTACACAGTGTCTCTCATCGACAGAGATTGAAGCACTTTCTAAGGGTAGGTAAAGAATAAGATGGATGGGTGGATGAAGAACACTCACATAGCTTCCCCATCCATCCTATACTCAAAAGAGTAAAATACCAACCAAGATTATGACAGAACTTTGGTGTGGATTTTCATTCAGCAGCTCCTAAATACACAGTAACAATCATCATCATCATCAAAGAAACCTTCAGACAAGATTTAAAAATGATACAGTTAGTCTCCTCAGGATTGAAATGCTTTAATCTAACTAAAGACATTGGGCTCACAATAGGGGAAGCTGGGTTAAAGGTACAGTAATAGATTACGGCAGACCAGAGGTCAGAAAGTCCCTTCTGGCCAGAAAGGTTACGAAACAAGTCAAGTTTCATTACTGGAACATCTGAGCAGCCAGTAGCCCAGCATTCAACAGAAATAACCCCATCTTTGAAACCCCTCTTGTTCAGAAAGTGTCAAGGCCTGGACAACTTGATGAAAGAAAATTTCAGAATATCTCACCTTAAAACACTGACTGTTGACGGATTTAATGTGGAGGATAACTGCATAATTTCACTTTTTCATGCTACGCACTTTGCAGTGTTTCTTTTAACAAGAATTTCTGTTTCACCAGTCTCACATCCAGCAACATAAATATTTAATATAGAATCTGTGAGCAGCATTGAGCAGTCATTATTTAACACACACACACATCCCGCCGCCGCCTCAAAAGACTGCCACTAATGTGTTTTTCTTTTCCCTCTCATGTAGAATTCTCACATGCCATCATTCCCCTATATGTCACTAGTCTGAACTGTGGGATGGCCATCATTCAGACCTGGACCAGTGACAGATTCAGGTTCTGAGCCAAGGTCCATGGAAGTGAATGGAAAAGGCTCCCACTGATTTCAAAGGACTGTGGATTGAGCCCTTCAAGTCCAATATCTCCTGAACCATCATGGCTAGAAATAGGAGCTGTGAGATACCAGGCTTTAAAATCCGGATTTACAGAGAATCTCTATCAAGCTCGAACCATATTTTTGGTGATCATTGCTCTCTCCCTCCAACGCCTGCCTAGTTGGCCTCATGGTCCTATGTTGCCTGGCTGCAGAAAAATATGAAAAACTTATACCAATTGAAAATGCTGCATTCCACAGGAGGTGTCAGATTTCTTTTGGTAAAATCTGAGGGATATACAGCCAGCCAGAGACACTATGGCCCTCTAGGCTCCCAGAGTCATGGGATTATGTCAGAATCTCAGTTTGCTTTTTTTTTTTTTAAAACATGACTGTCAAGGTTCCTTCCCCGCTCTGAACTCTAGGGTACAGATGTGGGGACCTGCATGAAAGACCCCCTAAGCTTATTCTTACCAGCTTAGATTAAAAACTTCCCCAAGGCACAAACTTTGCCTTGTCCTTGAACAGTATGCTGCCACCACCAAGCGTTTTAAACAAAGAATAGGGAAAGAGACCACTTGGAGATGTCTTCCCCCAAAATATTCCCCCCAAGCCCTACACCCCCTTTCCTGCGGAAGGCTTGATAATAATCCTCACCAATTGGTACAGGTGAACACAGACCCAAAGCCTTGGATCTTAAGAACAATGAAAAATCAATCAGGTTCTTAAAAGAAGAATTTTAAAGAAAAGGTAAAAGAATCACCTCTGTAAAAGCAGGATGGTCAATACCTTACAGGGTAATCAGATTCAAAACATAGAGAATCCCTCTAGGCAAAACCTTAAGTTACAAAAATACAAAAACAGGAATATACATTCCCTCCAGCACAGCTTATTTTACCAGCCATTAAACAAAAGAAAATCTAATGCATTTTCTAGCTAGATTACTTACTAACTTAACGGGAGTTGGAAGGCTTGCATTTCTGATCTGTTCCCAGCAAAAGCATCACACAGACAGACAGACAACCCTTTGTCCCCCCTCCCCTCCGGATTTGAAAGTATCTTGTCCCCTCATTGGTCATTTTGGGTCAGGTACCAGTGAGGTTACCTTAGCTTCTTAACCCTTTACAGGTGAAAGGGTTTTGCCTCTGGCCAGGAGGGATTTTATAGCACTTTATACAGAAAGGTGGTTACCCTTCCCTTTATATTTATGACAATGACCGTGAAGAAAAGCTTGAAAAGTGACTCAGGTGTAACTGGTGCAGTGACATATGCCTGAGTCTGCTGACAGCCCAAACCAATAGCTCTGAAAAGCGCAAACTGTCCCATGCATCTCAGTGGGGCATTAAATTGAAGACTCTGGAGCCCTGGCAAACACCACTCTCACAGAGAAGGATGCTGGAGGAGAGAGCAGCAGGCCTAGGCCACTCACTAAAGCAGAACTGGTGGGGAGAGTACTGGAGAGCCTCTGTGACCATCAGTGCCACTCTAAGAGAAAGGAGATCCCTACTGCTGCTGAGGGGAAACCAGGCCCCATTCCATTGCCCCTGCCTCTCTGGGAGGGGAGGGCCCCCTGCCACCACTGCAAAGGGTCGGGGCGCACACAGGAATGGAGCCAGTGGGTTCCTCATGTCATGGAGCGTCTAGGGCCACAGATTGCCTTAAGGTGGCCCTGAATATGCAAAATGCATGATGGCACAGTGGGAGGCCGAGGTTGTTCAGGGTGGCTTCTCTTGAGGTTTAGCCACTCCTGCATAATGCACTTCTTTCAGACTCCTGCCAAGAGAACCTGTAGAGTTCACACGCCACAGTGTAGAGAATTCCCTGATTCTAAAGGGCCTGATCCTCAGCTGCTGTAAATAGGTTCAGCTCCGTTCATTTCAATGGCACTAAACCCCAAGTCCCCAGCTATACACAGAAAAGTACAGCTAATCCAAGTAACAACATAATAACAATAAAAAATAACAGCAGTGTGGAAGTAAAACGCTGGCATGATATTTTGTCTGCGTGGTTAAAAAGTGTAATGAGTCCTGATTTTATGGGAACTGGAGCTATATAAATACCTTAGGATAGATGTCAAGCATCAGGGGGTAGCCACGTTAGTCTGTATCCACAAAAACAACAAGGCGTTTTTTACCCACGAAAGCTTATGCCCAAATAAATGTTAGTCTTTAAGGTGCCACCAGACTCCTTGTTGTTTGTTTAGGACAGATGGAAGGCTAGGAAAAAAGGTAATTTAGGTAGAAATTAGCAGTAGGTTAATTCTCAGGCCACTTTTCTACATACGGCTCCCTTTGGCTGCAGGAGGAGTGTTGCCCCGGAGTAGGATCGAGACAACAGAAATGGATTTTCTCCAAATCGAAGGAGTGATCAGTGTTTCGTTACGTGTGTGTGAATGTGGCGGGTAAAGCCGGCCCCAAGTCTCCTTGCGCTAACCCCGTTACTGCCTAAGGAGCTGTCGGGGTAGGCTGCCGTAGAGCAGGGCTTGTGATCTCGGACAGAGCTGGAGGGTTTCGCCGCAGCTTTGTTCCAGGCGCCGCGTGTGTCCCGTTGGGGACACTTGTCCGGGGGGGGGGGAGGAGACGCTCTCGCCGCGGAGCTGCTGCCCCCCGAGGCACCTCTGGCTCCCGCCGCGGGGAAAGGGACGAGTCCGGGTCGTGGCCCAGGAAAGGGGGGGGGTCGCCGCGAGTTGGCTGCAGGAGAAGCGCGATTTACTGTGGTTTGCCCCCTGTCCGCCCACGTGGCTGGGGGCCACCCCCCGCTGCTCCCGCCGGAGCTGCCGCCCCAGCCCTTTGCATAAGCCCGCCGCGCTCAGCGGCTCCTGGGGCGGGTGCCGCGCCCAAGCGAGGACGGGCGCCAGGAGCGGGCCCCGCCCTGCCCGGCTGGGAGCCGGCGGCCGCGCCCCACCCCCGGGACGGGACCCGCCTTCGCGGCTCACTCGCGTGCGGCCGGGAAAAGTTGCGTCTGCGGGGCCGGGACTTCTCCGGGCCGCCGCCGCCTCCTTAGCCCGGGGGGCGGCGGAAGGAGCCGGGCTGACTTGCCGGCTCGCTCCCACCGCCAGCGGCATGGGCGGCCCCGGCGCGGAGCCCCGCACGCAGCACCGCGGGGCCCGGGGAAGCCCATGAGCCGCCCCCGGCCGCAGCTGCGCCTGGGCCCCGGCGGGGTGCCCCGGGACGGGCGGGCCGTCATGCCGGGCAGCGGCAGCGGGGAGCTGGGCAACGCCACCGCGGGCCGGGCAGCGGCGCCCGGCTACAACTTCGCCGCCTTGGTCTTCGGCGTCTCGCTCATCCTCTGCGTCGTGGGCGGGAACCTGCTGGTCTGCCTGAGCGTCTGCTCCGAGCGCGCCCTCCAGACCGCCACCAACTACTTCATCGTCAGCCTGGCCGCGGCCGACCTGCTGCTGGCCCTGCTCGTCCTGCCCCTCTACGTCTACTCCGAGGTGAGTCAGAGCCCGCCCCCTCCAGCAGGCGGCCCGGCGGGGGCCCCCGGGTGCTTCCCAGCCGCCGGCTGCCTGGGGTGGGAACTGCTGCGTCCCCCTCTCCCAGCCCGGCTAGTGCGGCCAGGCGGCGCCTCGCCGCTCTTCTGACTCAGCTCGGCGGCTTGAGCCGCAGCCACACGGCAAAGGGGCAGGGCTTGGACCCCAGTCACGGTGGGAATGCGGCTCTGAGCCCCCCAGAAGCTGGGGCTTGAGTGCTTGCTGCCCCCAGTCGGATTGATTTGTGGGGGTTGGTCTCAAACCTGAGTCCGAAGCCAGGCCTGGCGGGCAGTGTAGACGTAGCCTCCGGGGCTAGCTCCGCCAGGCGGGGGCGAGGGATGGTTTTACCCCTAGGGTTGTGTTTTGTTTCTTTAGGGGCCTGTCAAACGGGTTCCCAATCGAAAGCAAAAAGCAGTTTCCTAAGCTTCTTTCGAGATGTGTCCACTCTGCCCAGCTGAAACGCGTGGATGTGAAACATCTCGGCAATTGGAGCGAGGATCTGGCTGTAGATACTTGGATGGACGGTTATTATGTTGGTTGCATGAGTGGTGGCCGGTTTTGCGGAAGTCTGCCATCCAGGTCTGTAGCAGAAATCTCCTAGTGGTAGCCCAGCCAAAAATACTTTGTGAGAGTAACTTTTCTGCTCTGCGTGTGGCTGGAGAGTGAGAGGTAGCAAATGTGGAACAGACTGAATGTCAGGCCTGTGTTAATTAGAAACTCTGATACAGCACATGCCTGATCCTAATACATTATCTCAGCAGAACTGTTATGATTAAAAAGAGCACTTATTTTCCTAAGCTTAGTTGTAGTGTATGCAAGAGGGATAAGCTTTAGAGCTGGGATGCTTGAAATCAGACGAAGGTTTCTAACCATCAGAGGAGTGAAGTTTTGGAATAGCCTTCCAAGGGAAGCAGTGGGGGCAAAAGATCTATCTGGTTTTAAGATTCTACTCGATAAGTTTATGGAGGAGATGGTATGATGGGATAATGGGATTTTGGTACGTAATTGATCTTTAAATATTCAGGGTAAATAGGCCAAATCCCCTGAGATGGGATATTAGATGGATGGGATCTGAGTTACCCAGGAAAGAATTTTCTGTAGTATGTGGCTGGTGAATCTTGCCGATATGCTCAGGGTTTAGCTGATTGCCATATTTGGGGTCGGGAAGGAATTTTCCTCCAGGGCAGATTGGAGAGGCCCTGGAGGTTTTTTGCCTTCCTCTGTAGCATGGGGCATGGTTGACTTGAGGGAGGCTTCTCTGCTCCTTGAAGTCTTTAAACCATGATTTAAGGACTTCAATAGCTCAGACATGGGTGAGGTTTTTCATAGGAGTGGGTGGGTGAGATTCTGTGGCCTGCGCTGTGCAGGAGGTCAGACTAGATGATCAGAATGGTCCCTTCTGACCTTGGTATCTATGAATCTATGATGCTTTTGCCTTGCAGGTGTGAATAGAAATAGTTATCCTGCAGTGAAGCTCATCAAAGTCAATGGAAAGACTCCCACGGCCCATAAAAGACTATGCTCGGACACTCAAGCTAGTGTTTGGATGTGCCCAAATCGTTTGAGAGGCAGCAGTTTTTTGCTCCAAAGGTGCATGTTGTGGGGGAGGGCAGACCAGAGAGAATTCCTGGAAGGCCCAGCAGGGCTTGGAGACATCAGTAGAGCCAGGAAGCCCAGGTTAAAGTGATCAAGCAGCAGTGTCCTCCCCCTGATTGTCTGAAATCCCTGAGGACACAGCACATGGAGTGAGAACACTTTTGTGCTCACGCGTGCGCACACAGACGTGAGTGAGAGATGCAGAGGCTTTACTGAGGGATTATAGGATTAGCATGGGGCTGGAGGAGAAGGGTTAAAGTGCGGGTTAGGAGAGCTGAACAGGGTTGGGGCAGACATTGAGGGTGTCAGGGAAACTTGGAGGTTGCAGGCAAGAAGGTCAGCTCTGAGGAGACACTGCCATCCAGCACCTGACCATGTTGGATCTGTTGTATATCACGAGGAAAATCAGGGAAAGGAGACAGCAGGCCAGGGAGGGTGAGGTTTGGGGTGCCCTTACCTTCTTTGCAGTGTCCATGGACCGCTGAGCACTTTCTCAGGGTAGCAGCCGTGTTAGTCTGTATTCGCAAAAAGAAAAGGAGTACTTGTGGCACCTTAGAGACTAACAAATTTATTTGAGCATAAGCTTTCGTGAGCTACAGTTCACTTCTTCGGATGCATTCAGTGGAAAACACGGCTGCTACTCTGAAATCTCTGTGGACTGGCAGTGCCCAGCACAAAATACAGCAAGAATTGTATGCCATAGAGAGCTTCCCCTCTGTACTGGGCATTGTAGATGGCACAATGAAGTGCAATGTGCGTGTTTGGGGTGGGAGGGTAGGTGCAGAAGGACGACTGACACAATGCAGCCTTTGGGAAATACACCTATTCCTTGAATAGCATGGCTGTATGTGATGCCAACCAGGTGTTGACAGCTTGGATGGTTGGATACCCAGGATCATGCCTTTACTTGTATGCTCTGCCATTGCCGCCTCCTTTGTTCTCTCGATTTACAGCCTGAACCACGAGCTTCATGTTGGTGAAGAGGGTCTGTGAGCACCTACCAGCTCATTCTCAGGGGTATGTGTGTCACTTCTGTAATTATGGTCTCAATTTCTGAAGCTAGGATTTCTCTTGTTCTCTCGTCCTCTCTGCCATCTTCCCCATCACCTGTGCCAGCTCCAAATGCTGTGCACTGAGCCCCCACCAATATTGTCTGAAAATAGCTTGGCTCTTACACTGTAGATCTAGGTCTCATTAGCATGTACAATGTGCTAGTTTACATACGTCTGTGAATCTAGAAGGCATTTCCATTCAGTCCTGAGTACCTGGGGAATTTCTTTGGGTTGGATGCACTTCAAAATCCCATAAGTGCTGGACACTGGGACAACCTGGGTGCAGCCAAATACCAGTTTAAAAAGACAACTTTAATTAAACTGGGTCAATTTAATAGGGCTAGTCTATATTATATTATCACAGCCAGACATCAGTTTTGTTTCTGATGATATCTTGCTGGGATACAGTTTACATGTGGGAGGGTGTGAGAATGAATATGGGGTGCTTGATTTTCAGTACTTGATTTTTTTTTTTTTTTTTCTTTCTCTTTCAGTCCAGGTCAATTCAAACTGCCCCACCAAAGTGGGCCAAGTTATGCTTAGTTATATGCTGGAGTAAATCATGGCAATAACCCATTGAAATCAGTGGTGTTACTCCTGGATTTACACCAGTGCAACAGTTCAAGTTTTGGCTGAGTAGGTTTTGTGTAGTGAGGAGAACATCGAATCTAAGAATCCCAAACTTTGGAGTGGAGAAAAATTGGATCTGAATCTTTCAGGTCAGATACATCACTTGCCGTAGAAACTAATACCCTCATGGTCTTCCTTTGTCTCGCATGTCACTTAGGGAAGGAAAGGTGAGCAGACGGTGCTGCAGGTCAGAGAGATGAGTGCGGATTCCCCCCTCAACAGGACAGGCCTGAGCAGCTTGCGGTTTCTTGTTGAAATGCAGGAATCTCTTACTTCAGGTTTTTAGAGGCATTAGTGGTTCTATGGATAATGTGATTGAGGTTTACAGAGCTGATTAAAAGATTTAGACACAATTGTGGGTGAAATCATGGTTCCATTAAGTCAATGGGAATTTTGCCATTGTCTTCAGTGGGTTTCACCAGTGACTCCTGTAATGCTTGCTTTCTCCCACCTTTTTGTCAGTGATATATTCAAAGCAGGAGTTGTCATGCGATGTGCCTGTTTAGTGCCTAGCACAATGAAGCCCTGAACTCAGCTGAGGCGTCTGGTTGTTACAACAACAATAACAATAATAATAATAAATCAAAAGAGCTAGTTGAGGTTGACATGGGCTGTGTTTCTATATCTCAAACACAACTTTCTTTATTACAGCTAAAACTCTCGTCCTCAAGAGAGGATTAAGGGTGTTGCACTGAGCAAAGTTAGGCCCTATACTCAATATGATGGCCTATCTCTGTTTGTCTTTAACACAATAACTTTTGAAAACCACATATGCTCAGGGTTTAGCTGATTGCCATATTTGGGGTCGGGAAGGAATTTTCCTCCAGGGCAGATTGGAGAGTCCCTGGAGGTTTTTCGCCTTCCTCTGTAGCATGGGGCATGGTTGACGGGAGGGAGGCTTCTCTGCTCCTTGAAGTTTTGAACCATGATTTAAGGACTTCAATAGCTCAGACATGGGTGAGGTTTTTCATAGGAGTGGGTGGGTGACGTTCTGTGGCCTGCGCTGTGCAGGAGGTCGGACTAGATGATCAGAATGGTCCCTTCTGACCTTAGTATCTATGAATCTATGAATTCCAAAATTTCAGGGAATGCTCTAGACATTCCTGCGCAGAATCTGTTGATTTTGGTGAGAACTGGAAAAGCCATTTTCACTTATTTTTTAGCAGGACAGCACTGGGGTGTGGCCAGGCTTGGCAGCATAATTGCACCAGTTGCTTTGATGACCCTGTCACGGAGTGTAGGGGAGTCAGTGCCCTGCACCCTTCTTCCTGGGATTCACCGCGACTCTCAGCCAGCCAGTAAAATGGAAGGTTTATTGGACAATAGGAACACAGTCTAAAACAGAACTTGTAGGTACAACCAGGACCCCTCAGTCAAGTCTTTCTGGGGGGCAGGGATCTTAGACCCCAGCCTTGGGGTTCCCTACGTTCCACCACCCAGCACAAAACTGATACCAAAAGCCTGTCCAACAGGCTCTCTCCTCCAGCCTTTGTCCCGTTTCCCCGGGCAAAGGTATCACCTGGCCCCACCCCCTTCCTGGCTCAGGTTACAGGCTCATCCCCTGCTATCCCATCCCCAATACAGACAGTCCCAGTAAAACTAGACGACATTCCCTGGTCAATCCACCCCTCTCCATACTGCGTCACAGACCCCACCGGCCATTGCCATGGGAACCACATCATGAAGCATTTCTAGTTGAAATCACAGGGATGAGGTCACGTGGGTGTGGCCTTGGGCAGAGCCCCAGGAGAAACAAGGCAGGGCATCCCAAGTCTTAGTCTGTTGGCTTGGTGAGGTGGAGGATGCAGCTGGCTTTTGGATTTGTTGAGACCCAGCTGCTCCAGAGGGAGCAGTGTCAGTGTGTGCAGCTTGGGGAGATCATTCCATGGGTAAGAGCCTGTCCAGGGGATTGTGGGAGTGGCTGGGCCAGTTGCAGCTATGTGACTGAGCGAACCCAGGAAGAGAGAGGGCACCAGCTGTCCATCCTTCCCTTTTAATCTGGGGGTGGGTAGAAAGGTACTTTGGAAGGGGGAGAGAGACATATCTGACATGGGGTAGGTGTTGAATGAGGAACCCTAGTATGGGGGAGCAGAAAATGGGGGGGATGACACATGGCGCCCCTGACATAAGGCAGGGTGCGTGTACTACTTAGCGTATGCGCAACGTGCCTCCGGTGGCATGTGACCAGGATTCATCACTCTGTTTGATCTGCTGGTTGGATCATTAGCTTCCTTGGCCCAGGAGGAGTACTGATGGGAATGCTGATCCATGACCCCGGGGGAGGGGGTGAAAAAAAAAAAGGAAAATACTACTTTTAAATGGTGAGTTTAAAGTAAGTCCCTACATAGGTGTATTACATCATTACTTGAATTTTACACTTTGCTATCTATATCGTACCACAAACAAAACTGATCTCTTTTAAGACTAAGTGACAATCCAAATGCCATTGATGTGAAAGTGAGCTACCAATGAGTGCCATGCAATTGCCCATGCTATGGAAACTACACAATATTGGAACTCGGAGTCTGCGAGGTGACCAAAAGCATCATGCTAAAATAAAATAAAATAAAATAAAGGATTATCTTAGACAGCTTCACAATCAAATTGAGGTTTAGTTGAGCATTCTTTAAAATTGCTAGAGGTTATACATAGATTCTATGCATAGACTGTTTTTGTTTTTCAGAAAACCTGAAAAGCCATTTGCACTTAAAGTTGGCTAACCCACAGAGCTCAGCCTACAGAAGCAATGAAGTGTGCAGCCCTCTGCCTTAGGCTGAATTTTTTAAAAAAATTAACAATACCTAGGTCTACAGTTACAGTTAAGCTGTTTCTCAGAACAAGTTTAGGGAAAATAACCTTGTTCTGAGAAATAGCTTAACCATTTTAACACAAACTATTATATATATATATATAAAATCAGCTCAAATAGTTTGTCTAGCAGAGAGAGAAACACTGAAAAATGGGGTCTTATAATGTTAAGGGTGCCTACCTGTGCCTTTCCTACCTGTGCTGTTTATAATAACTGAGAAAAGAAAAGATTGATATAACAGTGGTGAGCTGTAAAGGTTTTATGGCCAGGAGTTTGGGATAACTGCATTATTCATGGTTGGTGAAATGTGGTGTTTTTTGAGTAATGTGGAGAGGCCATGTGACACAGAGGCCCATTGGTGGTTCACTATTCTGTGTCAGTAACTCTTGTGAGGCCTGACTTACTCACTATACCTAACATACTGTTGTCATGATACTTACCCAAAAAGTGGCATGTATTATATCGTTGGAAAACTACAAACTCACTGATTATTAATATTCTTGCATGATGTATGTTGGTAAACCCATAAAGGACTTTATAGATATATGCTGGAAATACATGACTTTAAAACCATGCACATTAGGGGGAGCTGATAAATAGGCTTCTCCAGACAAAAGATGCATGATTTCAAAGATTTACTGAACTATTAAAAAAAAGGGGTAGGGATGAGAACTCCATAGCTGTCAATCGCTTGGGGGACTCAAGTGGCCAGAGCTCTTGAAATCACAGAATGTTGTGTCCTTCAACCAAGGGGGTTGACGTCTCTAAGATCTGAGTTTAGGTGAGAAACCAGCTTGGCAAAGATTTTAACTTGCTGAAATTAAGTTTTAGTCTTAGAAGTATATTTTTACTTTTTTCTTGTAACCCTTTCTATCTTTATTCCTTAAGAACATAAGAACAGCCATACTGGGTCAGACCAAAGCTCCATCTAGCCCAGTATCCTGTCTTCCAACGGTGGCCAATGCCAGGTGCCCCAGAGGGAATGAACAGAACAGGTAATCATCAAGTGATCCATTCTCTGTAGCCCATTCCCAGCTTCTGGCAGAGAGGCTAGGGACACCATCCCTGCCCATCCTGGGTAATAGCCATTGATGGACCTATCCTCCACAAATTTATCTAGTTCTTTTTTAAACCCTATTATAGGCTTGGCCTTCACAACATCTTCTGGCAAGGAGTTCCACAGGTTGACAGTGTGTTGTGTGAAGAAATACTTCCTTTTGTTTGTTTTTAAACGTTCTGCCTATTAAATTCATTTGGTGTGACCCCTAGTTCTTGTGTTATGGGAAGGAGTAAATAACACTTCCTTATTTACTTTCTCCATACCAGTCATGACTTTATAGACTGCTGTCCTATTCCCCCCCCTTTAGTCATCTCTTTTCCAAGCTGAAAAGTCCCATTCTTATTAATCTCTCCTTACCACGGAAGCTGTTCCATACCCCTAATCATTTTTGTTGTCCTTTTCTGAATCTTTTCCAATATATCTTTTTTGAGATGGGGCTACCACATCCGCAGTATTCAAGATGCAGGCGTACCATGGATTTATATAGAGACAATATGATTTTTTCTGTCTTATTATCTATCCCTTTCTTAATGGTTCCCAACATTCTGTTAGCTTTTTTGACTGCCGTTGCACATTGAAGGGATGTTTTCAGAGAACTATCCACAATGACTCCAAGATCTTTTTTGATCGATGACAGATAATTTAGACCCCATCATTTTGTGTGTGTAGTTGGGATTATGTTTTCCAATGTGCATTACTTTGCATTTATCAACATTGAATTTCATCTGCCATTTTGTTGCCCAGTCAGCCAGTTTTGTGAGATCCCTTTTGTAGCTCTTTGCAGTATGCTTTGAACTTAACTGTCTTGAGCAGTTCTGTCTTATACTTGGTATCACTTAAGCCTATGACTTTTTGTTTAATAAACTTATTTTCATTCTATTATAAAACAATACAGTGTTGTGTTTGGTCCAACTCCAGTTAAAGTAATGAGCAGCAGCGGATTGTCTCTTTAAAGGAGCAATGAAGAAGGTTTTCTGTGAGTGTTCCAGGAGAGGGTTGCACACTAGAGGGCAGATGGTTTGAGGGAGGCTCAGAACTGGGAGGGTATTTGGGTCACCCTGTAAAAAGTACCTGGACAGTGGAAGCTAGGGTGTGACGTGCATGCTTGTAAAGCTGGCTGTTGGTGTCAGGACTGTGAGCCACAGTAGCATAGCATGTAAGGCAGTGGTCACCAACCGGTAGATCACTAAGACTAATATCCACTGTCAGAGGCTCCACCGTCGACCAGTCTATCATAGGGTTGCCAACCCTCCTGCAGCCAAACCAGGAGATCGGCCACTAATAGTCTGGTGACGCAGCAGGACTAAGGCAGGCCCTGGCCCTGCGCCGCTCCCGGAAGTGGCTGGCATGTCCAGCAGTGGCTCCTGGGAGGGGAAGGTCTCCGCGCACTGCCTTCACCTGCAGGCACTAGCCCCCGCAGCTCCCATTGGCAGAGGGGCCAATTGGACCCAGATCCTATAGGCTCAGTCCAGTCCCTTAACCGTACAACCGTCCTTCTCCTTGTAAGAGTTCTACAGGTTGTTGTAAAGCTCTGCCAATAAAACCTTCATTCCACCACTTGTATCTGTCTCACGTTGTTTCTGAAAAGAATTAGTTTAAACATTGGAGGGGGGGAGAGGGGGGTTGTTTTTAAGCTGTTTCAATCCCCACCCCACATACTCTACTTTTCCTGTCTGATTTACCTGCCTTAGCAGTATGAGTCAACTCTTGAGAGCTTTGCAAGAGAGAACAATACTCTGTAACTAACTGAGTGGAGATGCTTCTAGAGTAAGTTTTCTATGAATCCTAATGTTGTGACATAAGGTTTGATGTCTTGCAGCTGACCAGGGCTAGAAGCCTTATCCTGATGGACAGGAGCAGGAAATGCCAGCTCCCCAGTGGGACAAAGCATCCATTTCACACCATAGTGGCTCATGAGATAGCAGATCTTAGATTATTGCCTGTCCGTCTGACACCTCAGACCAGTAAACTTAGGGGTGGAAGGGACTCATTTCTATGTCAGGTTAATTCTGTCAAGCAGAGGTGGATTAGCGGGCAGAGTGCTGCAGAACTGTCAGAGGTGTGCAGGACAAATGTAGTTGATCATATGTATATCACTATCTAATACGTGGAAACTGTATGTTGCACATGTGTACTGTACATGCATACATCTTGCACACGTGTACACACACCCGGGACTTGTCTGCTCTGGGGGTTTTGTGGCAAAATGTGGTCACAAACACGCTTCAGTGAACACATTTTTAAACTCCATTTAGCTCCTGGTGTAGGCAAAGGAAGAGATGTTTAAAAGCAAGTTAGCCAGTGGTCAACTTATGAGGGACCATTTTATACATGGAAGGGGTTGCTTTGCCTTTCAAATGACTTTCCTTGCAAGTGTGCCTAGGGCCCAAAACCTGCCGTCCTCACCCAGATCCATTTCCCGTGGCTTCACCAGGAGCTGCACCTCAGTAAAGGCTGGAGGTGAGATCCTGGGGAAAGAACCACAGTGTCCTTGTCTTGCTGGTGTGACAACCCCCAAGCAGCTGACTGGAAGGAAGGCCATGGGGAGAGTGTGGAGTGTCCCCAGGAATCCCAAAGATGCTTCAGATGGAGCCACGCTGCCCATTGGTGGTGGTGATGGTGGTGGGGGCAAGGCGTAGGTGTCAGTGCACCTCTGGAGGGCTGGTGGCACAGTCAGTGTGGGACACTGTCCCTCTGGAGGCAGAGTAGCAGTTAAGAGCCCAGACCTGCAAAGCTTTGGGGGAAGGATGAAGGGCTCCCCATAATACTGATAAGCTCAGAGTGCCTTACCAATAAAGTCTGGTTGAGGCCGCAAAGAATCTCTTGTACTCCTGCTCCAACTGCACCCTGCCCAGCTTTGATCTCTTAAAATCCTGACTTCCCAAAGTGCAAGTGGAGGGGCTTCTGCATTTCCTCTGAGGGAAAGGGGGATGTGACATCTCGGGTCTGCCCATGCTTCAGCTGAAATGAATGGGAGTTTTACCCATCACCTAGGGCAGGAGCAGGACTGGATGCCTGCTGTACCAGTGTAATGTATCACGCACCCTGTGAGCGTTTTTCTTAATCCACACTGAGCGACCGTGCTTTGAGACAGAACTGAACCAGGAAGTTCTACCGGCAAGCAGATTTGTGTGGCTTGGTTACATAAACTACTTTGTCTCTTAGCTCTTTATAATTGATTAAGGAGGAAAGGAGAAGATTTTCAGTGCATCTGCTAAACTTAACATGCTCCGATTACAGGTCATCAGTGTTGCAGCCAAGGCATTTCTGGGTCTCTGGTGTGGTTATTTGCCCCAAACAGATACTTGGGACAAAGTACTTCTCAACCATTTATGACCTATTCCTTTAGACTGGGGTTAGATACTCTGGGTTTCTGTATAGTATAAAAGATCATCTTGCTTGGTATGTATGCGTTATGTGCGTTTGTTCACCTATTTAGAGAACTTTTCTCCTGAAGTCCTAGATGAAGAATGAGAACACTTCCCTCCAGTATTTCCCATGGCTTTTTGGAGACCTGTATTCTTTCACTGATAACACTTAAAGATTCTATTGGAATAATGCAGTCTTAATGGGGCACACAAATTCATGCATCCCTAGAATTATAAGAATATTTATAATCCGGTGCCAGAATGGTTTTGAGGTGGTGGTGAAGACTAGTAATTACAGTCCAAAGCCTAGATTTTGAAAAGTAACTATATATGGGTGCCTCAGTTTGAGTCCCTATCCTGAGACAACTTAAAAGGGCCTGATTATTCAGAAAGTGCTGAGCACTCACCTTCTGAAAGTCAAACCCCTTCAAGGTGTCTCAAGCTGGACAGCCAAAAATTACTAGTCACTTAAAAAAAAAAAAAAAAAAAAAAAACACAAAAAAAACCTTGCCTGCAAAGATTAGATGCAAGAAAGGACCTTGGGCAAATTGCTGGTGGTCCTTGTTTCTTCCAGCCAACTTGCTCTTAGAATCATAGAATCATAGAATATCAGGGTTGGAAGGGACCCCAGAAGGTCATCTAGTCCAACCCCCTGCTCAAAGCAGGACCAAGTCCCAGTTAAATCATCCTAGCCAGGGCTTTGTCAAGCCTGACCTTAAAAAGCTCTAAGGAAGGAGATTCTACCACCTCCCTAGGTAACGCATTCCAGTGTTTCACCACCCTCTTAGTGAAAAAGTTTTTCCTAATATCCAATCTAAACCTCCCCCATTGCAACTTGAGACCATTACTCCTCGTTCTGTCATCTGCTACCATTGAGAACAGTCTAGAGCCATCCTCTTTGAAACCCCCTTTCAGGTAGTTGAAAGCAGCTATCAAATCCCCCCTCATTCTTCTCTTCTGCAGACTAAACAATCCCAGCTCCCTCAGCCTCTCCTCATAAGTCATGTGCTCTAGACCCCTAATCATTTTTGTTGCCCTTCGCTGTACTCTTTCCAATTTATCCACATCCTTCTTGTAGTGTGGGGCCCAAAACTGGACACAGTACTCCAGATGAGGCCTCACCAGTGTCGAATAGAGGGGAACGATCACGTCCCTCGATCTGCTCGCTATGCCCCTACTTATACATCCCAAAATGCCATTGGCCTTCTTGGCAACAAGGGCACACTGCTGACTCATATCCAGCTTCTCGTCCACTGTCACCCCTAGGTCCTTTTCCGCAGAACTGCTGCCGAGCCATTCGGTCCCTAGTCTGTAGCGGTGCATTGGATTCTTCCATCCTAAGTGCAGGACCCTGCACTTATCCTTATTGAACCTCATTAGATTTCTTTTGGCCCAATCTTCCAATTTGTCTAGGTCCTTCTGTATCCTATCCCTCCCCTCCAGCGTATCTACCACTCCTCCCAGTTTAGTATCATCCGCAAATTTGCTGAGAGTGCAATCCACACCATCCTCCAGATCATTTATGAAGATATTGAACAAAACGGGCCCCAGGACCGACCCCTGGGGCACTCCACTTGACACCGGCTGCCAACTAGACATGGAGCCATTGATCACTACCCGTTGAGCCCGACAATCTAGCCAGCTTTCTACCCACCTTATAGTGCATTCATCCAGCCCATACTTCCTTAACTTGCTGACAAGAATGCTGTGGGAGACCGTGTCAAAAGCTTTGCTAAAGTCAAGAAACAATACATCCACTGCTTTCCCTTCATCCACAGAACCAGTAATCTCATCATAAAAGGCGATTAGATTAGTCAGGCATGACCTTCCCTTGGTGAATCCATGCTGACTGTTCCTGATCACTTTCCTCTCCTCTAAGTGCTTCAGGATTGATTCTTTGAGGACCTGCTCCATGATTTTTCCAGGGACTGAGGTGAGGCTGACCGGCCTGTAGTTCCCAGGATCCTCCTTCTTCCCTTTTTTAAAGATGGGCACTACATTAGCCTTTTTCCAGTCATCCGGGACTTCCCCCGTTCGCCACGAGTTTTCAAAGATAATGGCCAAGGGCTCTGCAATCACAGCCGCCAATTCCCTCAGCACTCTTGGATGCAATTCGTCCGGCCCCATGGACTTGTGCACGTCCAGCTTTTCTAAATAGTCCCTAACCACCTCTATCTCTACAGAGGGCTGGCCATCTCTTCCCCATTTTGTGATGCCCAGCACAGCAGTCTGGGAGCTGACCTTGTTAGTGAAAACAGAGGCAAAAAAAGCAGTCCTTCAGTCTTCAGTCCTTCAGTCTTCCTTCAGTCCTGTAAGAGGCTGGTTCTGGTTGACACTTTCCTGAGGAAAGAGGATGTTTTCTGATGTGCAGTGCAAAATATCTATCTTCTAGAGTGAACAGTTTGTTTGGTTTAGTCAACCAGAGAGCTCCAGCAGTGGCTGCTCCCAGTGCATCTGGCATATAAACCGGAAATTCTTAGAATCTCAGATCCGGTAAATTACACCTTCACAAGGATCGTGTAAAAATCATTTTACTGGTGTAACTTTAGCAATGGTCCTCTAGGCTGTGAGAATGTCAGTCTCTCTCTCTCTCTCTCTCTCTCTCTCTCTCTCTCTCAGCGCCACTTCCTGAAGTCCCCATAGTGCTAGTCAAAGAGGACTAGAGGCAGCTCCTTTCAGAATCCATCAGTGCTGCTCCTTATTCCTCCAGAGGGGCCACTCTTATGTGGTGCAGGACATCTTGGGTTAGCTCCACGAAGGGGACTTAGACTCAGCATTGCTATGCCTGACATTTCGGTGCCCTGCCACGTGGCAAATCCATAGCCCTGAACTAAGCACCCAGGCTGCCTACGTGTTACACGCCTAAGAATGGGAGTCTCAAAAACTCACATGCTGAGTGAGGAGCCACCTAAGCTAGCTAGGAGGAAATGCCATGGAGAGGCATGTGGCCTATGCCCCTCCTCGCCAAGGGAGTTAGGTGCCTAAGTCCAAGCTGAAGGGGATCATATCCCTCCACGTCGGATTCACAGCCATGAACCCTCCCCATGAGCTAAGGCCAGAAGGGACCACTGTGATCATCTAGTCTGATCTCCTTTATAGCACAGGCCTCAAAACCACTCTGAAAAAAGGGGCAAGAAACCCCATACTGGATAATTATGGAAGACTCTGCCCATAAAGACAGCTTCTTCCTAACCCAAGTCAACTAGAGATTGACTTATGCACTGAAGCAATATGACTTATGTCTCTGAAGCATCTAGCTTTATGTGCCTTCCAATACACCACACTGTCTGTCAAAGTGAATCCCCCTAAAGGCAGGTTTCAGAGTAGCAGCCGTGTTAGTCTGTATTCGCAAAAAGAAAAGGAGTACTTGTGGCACCTTAGAGACTAACAAATTTATTAGAGCATAAGCTTTCGTGAGCTACAGCTCACTTCATCGGATGCATTTGGCTCACGAAAGCTTATGCTCTAATAAATTTGTTAGTCTCTAAGGTGCCACAAGTTCCCCTAAAGGCAGTGTGTATCACCTCTGCCAAACACAGACCTATGGCTGTCCATCTTCTAAGAAGTGATGTGAAGACAACTAAAGCTCTTTGAATAGGGACTAGTTTAATAGACTAGTTAATTAGCTTGGCCTGGCATGAGCCTTCAGCAGGCTGGTTATTGATGCAACTCTTGCAAGAGCTGTGCAAACCACACCTAGAGAATTTTATAAGACCTAGGATATGGGATTTTTTTGGGGGTGGCGGCTGGGGGAACCCACTTCTACATTGAGTTCCATTATCTGCTCTGTGTGAAGAGAGTGTTCACTAGACAGATACCCAGTTTTGGCAGAAATGCTGCCAATGTTTCTTTCCCATGGAAAAAACAGAGCACTTTTCCCTGTTAAAAAGCAGAAAAGTGGGTGGAAACTAAGTTGCCTTTGAGCACTATTTAAGGAAGCCGAAGCCATATAAAATCTTTAAAGCTTTACACTGTGTACCTTGACAAACTAATCTTCTGCAACCTACTGTAATTAGGTAGCAATTCATCACATGACCTAGTGAAGCCAGTTCTGTCTCTATTAATTCCAAGTCAGTCAAGTATCAAAGAGAGAGTTAGGTGCCTTAGCTAATGCAGCCGGAGGGTCATGCTGCATGGCAACGAGTCATCAATAAATGCTGCTAATACCACATGGAAAACGGACTTTTTCTATTTAGAAGTGATTCTCCTTTATATTTTTTCTCTCCTTCTCTGTTGGAGACTAAAGAGGAACTAAAACCCCAGGCTGAGACCTTTCAGAAGTTACTATCGATTTTGGGTCCCCAACTTGAGGCACCTTTAAAGGAGCCTGATTTTCAGAAAGTGCTGAGCACCTGCCCTTTGAGAATCAGGTCCCTTTAAAGTTGGGCATCCCAAAAATGAGGTGCCCTAAACTCACAGGGACTTTTGAAAATTTTGGCCCTCAGATCCAAACTTACTATCTTTCTAATAGTCGGACCCACCCCCCAGGATCTGAATGTGGCAAGACTTGAGGGTTTGATGTTGAGAACTGAATCAAAACGACTTCCCAACGCTCAAGGTGTTTGTATTTGGTCAATTCTAGAGAGAGGTTCAAAACGTTAAATCTGATCTGAACCTTGATCTGGCTCCAAGGTTCTGGTCAGGGCGTTTGCCCAAAAATAACCATTACCCTGGAGTCCATCTGGTCCTACTCCTCAGGAGAAATCACAACCTTGCTCTGATATCACAACTGGGTGCTATTAATCCTCATGTAGCTCCCTTCCCTTGTAAAGTATGTGTTTGGGAAGGATTCTGAATACAGTAGAACCTTGAGTTCACAAAGAACTCAGTGGACACCTACAATGTTAATAAAATCAAAGCTCTGATGGGAATTAGACTTTGAAACCTATCACTTCTAAAGAGAGCAGAGTTCTTACGTGTGCAAAATCTTAGATCTAACTTCATAGACCATCCTTCTAACTGGAGCAAGGGAAAGAAAGATGTCAGAACTTGGGATGGAGGCATTTTGGATTAACCAATTCCTTAAACTGAGTTAATAAAATAGAAATTCTACAGCAGGTGTTTGTTGATGGTTTCCATGGGGCATCAGCATCTCTTTAACTTTGCAGGAAGACCTGAGAAATGACAATATCGTATTTAATTGGTCTGAGGCTTACTGGGTTGCCTGAATGAGACAGCGAGCAGCTTCCAACTGGGGATTTCCCTGCCTCTCTTTTAAACTTTGTCCCTTCCTATTCTGGGGACTCAAAGGGACATGGTATTAATGTCGTTGCTTCTGTTGAAAAGGATGGTGCATGAGCATCGGGTTTAGACTTTCACACATCAAAGTTCTACTCACACAGAGATGAAGGAATTCAAAGTTTAGTTCCCATTGTTGTTTCTATTTATAATGGCACTGAAGCCTTCACCAAGATCAGGGGCATCTGTCTGGAGAATGGGGTAACCAGAGCATTACTGTCTCAAATCATAATTTGGTTTCTGGTTTGCTCCTGGTTGTGCTGCCAGTTATAAAGGGCTTGTGGTTAAACCACACTTTGAGCCCAGAGACACGGATGTCTAAGCATCAGTAAAAGTGGCAAAATCTGACTCGCGGGAGGAGGGGGGAGATGCTCACTCTGGAGCAGGATTTTCATTATATAATTGTAATTCACCTCAAGCTTCTGTCGTGTGCAGTGGAGGCCGGTGTGCAATGTGCATTGGTCCATTAGAGACTAGTGTATGTATTCTCTCTCTCTCTCTCATATATTTTACAAAAAGTATTTACTTGGATGGCCCTTTGCCTGCCCCCTCCATGACTGAAGATGTTTGTGCTTTCCAAAAATATCTCCTTCTAGCCCCTGTCCATGGTCTGGGACAAACATCTTGTAAATGACCTGCAATGTTGCAGAATCAACCTTGAGATTTCACTGAAGGATGGACACAGAGAGGGGAAGAGGGTTTGGGAGGGAGCAGTGTCTTGTGCAGATATACAGAGTATGTACAGCAATTGGCATATGTGCCAGTCTGGCTCCAAGACAGCCCCCTATTACTGTGCTTGGAAGGATTCCCTGGAGCAAAAGTCCCCCTCTATAGCAAACAACGGGCAAGACTGAGCCCTGGTCTACACGGGGAGGGTGGGGGGTGTATTGATCTAAGTTACGCGACTTCAGCTATGTGAATAACATAGCTGAAGTCGACGTACTTAGATTGACTTACCGTGGTGTCTTCGCTGTGGTGAGTCGACTGCTGCCGCTCCCCCATCGACTCCGCCTGCGCCTCTCACCCCAGTGGAGTACAGGAGTTGACAGGAGAGCGCTTGGGGGTCGATTTATCGTGTCTAGACTAAATGCGATAAATCGATCCCTGCTGGATCATTCGCTGGCCATTGATCCGGCGGCTTGTGTAGACATACCCTCGGAGTGTACTTTCAGCCCTGAGCAAGGGAAGTCACCTCAGAAAGCCAAAGCGATTCCAAGGCTCAGTTCCCTTAGACCTTCCAGCTTGTACATTGGCCCAACCCAGCCGCAGCCTGCTTGCCACTTTGCATCCAGCGCTCCCCACATCCTCACCTGAAAGGTGTGTCAGACATGAAGCAGCTGCTCTGCCTGCCTGCCCCAGAGCCTCTGATCTGGGGAAGCCCTGCGCAATCACACAGCAGGAGGAACCTTATGCTTCCTTGCACGGCCGTGCAGGGCTCAGTCACAATAATTGAAGCCAGAGCTGAAAGAGGCCTATTGGCTCACCCAATCTGTCTCTCTGCCAGATTGTTCCTGTGATATTCCCGAGGAGCCTGGGAGCCTCAGGTTTCAGTGAAATGGTTTTCTTTAACAACCCCGCCAACGACATAAGGGATGAGGCCTGGTCTTACTGAGAGAGCATCTAATGCAGGGATGGGCAAACTTTTTGGCCTGAGGGCCACATCTGGGTGGAGAAATTGCATGCAGGGCCATGAATATAGGGCTGGGGCATGGGAGGGGGTACGGTGTGCAGGAAGGGGCTCAGAGCAAGGGCTTGGGGCAGAGGAGCGGTGCAGGGTGTACGAGGGGCTCAGGGAAGGGGGTTGGGGTACAGGAGGGGGTGCAGAGTGCAGGAGCAGGCTCAGGGCAGGGGGCTGGGGTGTAGGAGGGGTGTGGGGTGTGGCAGGGGGTTGAAGTGTAGGAGGGGTGCAGCAGGGGGCTCAGGGCAGGGGGTTGGGATGTAGGAGGGGTTCAGGGTGCGGGCTCCGGCCTGGCGCCACTTATCTGGAGCGGCTCCAGGGTGGCAGCAGCGTGCAGTGGACCTCAGGCAGGCTCCCTGCCTGCCCTGGCCCTGCGCCGCGCCGCTCCCGGAAGCGGCCAGCACCACATCCCTGCGGCCTGTGGATACCTCCCCCGAAGCTCCCATTGGCCGCAGTTTGCTGTTCTGAGCCAATGGGAGCTGCGGAGGGCCGTGCCCGCGGGCAAGGGCAGCGCGCGGGGCCCTCAGCTCCCCTTCCCCCAGGGGCCACAGGGACGGGGTGCCAGCCGCTTCTGGGAGTGGCGCAGGGCCCAGGGCAGTGCGGGGGTGGCAATCCCGCAGGCCAGATCCAAAACCCTGATTGGCCAGATCCGGTCCACAGGCCATATTTTGCCCACCCCTGGCCTAACCTGATCCAAGTCACTCTCTAATCTCCCTCCCTTGAGATACCTGCACTGTCCCCAAGATAGTGCTATGCTGTAGTTCCCGATGCTGCATATTTTGTTCACCTATCCCAAGCAATGGAGTCTCTGCCACTTGCCTTGGGAAACCGTTCCACAGGCTAAAATAGCTCAGTGCCAGGAAGCTGCTCCTGATATTCTGTCTAAATTATTTCCTTTGAGCATCATTCCATTGCTCCTAGTTCTACTCTTGTGTATCCTGCTAAATAACTCCTTTTCATCTCCCAGGCACATACTGATTCTTAGCATGTCTCAATGGTGTTGCCTCTTAGCCAGACTTTAAATGTTTAACTCTTTCCTTAAAAATATTTAGCTCTCTTTATCTTCCCCAAGACACTATCACTATCTCTATTTTTTTCAGCGCCCACAATCATTTTTGTTGCTATTTTCTCAACTCCCTCTAGTTCCATCAATGTCCTCCTGCTAATGCAGTAATTGAATGAGATATTCGGGCAGCCATTGCGCCAGGGCTGTATAAGAGAGTGACTATGACTCTTCAGCTCGGCGATGGGATGTTTCCGCAGTATAATAAGCAGACAAGCAGCAGTGTCCTAGCAAATGTCATAATTAACAGCGCTCTGTGAGATCTGTGTAGCTGTGCTGTTTTCAGCTCACATCATCCACTTCTTCAGCTGCACTCGGGTCTCAAAATGCTGTTGGCTCACCTGCAATGGGAAGTACAACTAGGACACTCAAATGTTACTGAGTGGGTAAGTAGTTGTCATATGGGGAGATAATTGGGGACCAAATATTCAGCCTCTGTACTGATGTTAGCCATGCAGTCAATATGGACTTCCAGACTTCAGTCGGCACTCAGGCTCAGTGCCTGTGGGGATTAGCTTGCAGATTTTGACTGCATCTGAAAGCATAAATGTCCCCAGGTGAGGATGAAAATTGGGCAAGGATTGCGCTTTGCTTTAGGTTTGTACAGCACCTAGCACACGTGTGCACTACTGGAAGCAAATAACAATCATGGAGAGCAGGGAACTTCTGGAGATTGCAGTCCTGATTCTGGTCTCAGACGGGTGTAATTCCATCAATCTTAGTGGAGTTGTTCCTGATTTAGGGCTTCATCCAAAACACCATGAAAACAATGGGAGTCTTTTTGATATATTTCAGTGGCATTGGATCAGACCCTTATACTGGTCAGTGAGATCAGATACAGGCCCCATATCTCCAGGCAAAACTAAGTGAGGGATCACTGGTCAAAATAACCTGGCCTCCTGAGAGAGAGGAGCAGCGGCAATGTGAAGGTGTGTGTGTGTGTGCCTCAAACATCTAGTTTATTCTAGGGCGCAGTGCTAGTATGCCATGTCACCTTTGTGGGGAGGTTTCCAAATCCATCCAAAATGCCATCTGTTTTATATGGCTTCAGAAGATTTAACCACTCCCCACCCCAAAACATACAGCCTGTGATAAGATAAGAAATACAAGACTGAATTGCCAAGTGACCTTGATGCTGAGATTAGATTTAAAGCTATTGTTTAAACAGAAAGAGAACTCACTCAATACTTTTATTGCAGAAAGGTCAAAAGAGCCTTGTAAATAACAGAACCTCTCAATTTAAAACCATATTATGATCCATACTATTTGACATCACAAATGTTGTTTGCTAACCTTCTTAGTGTTTTGTATGTGATGGAACATTGCTTCTGTTAACTGACTGTTAACTTTACCAAAAGCTGAGGGCTTGTCTACACTTAAACAGCTGCACAGCACTTCAGCGAAGATGCTGCCTACACTGATGGGAGGGATTCTCCCATCCGTGCAGGTACTCTACCTCCCCGAGAGGCGGTAGCTATGTTATGGGAGAAGCCTCCCATTGCCATAGCACTGTCTACGTGGTGAGTTAGGTCGGTATAACATAGTTATGGATATGACATATTTATACCCTTGTAAGTTGCTAGCGTAGACCAACTCTGAGACTAGAGAATTTGCATTGCAAAGGAAGGGTATTATTGCTAGTAATGTCTTATCCATTGTAACCCTGAAACTCTACCTTCATCAGCCCATTACAGAACCAAGTCCCTTCAGCACTGCTCATGTCCATGCAAGCATCTTTATCAGCTCAAGGCTGGGCCGAAGTTCCTTGAATGTCACCTTTCCATCAAGCCCACCCATCTATGTAGGTGATTGTCAGCTGGCTCCTTAAAGCTGGTTGAAAACCAGGAAAATTATTTCATAAAGACATTCAAAATGTTTTTTTCCCTTTCTGCAGGGTTCAGACTGGACTCATTTTCCATAAATGCTTTCCACAACCTGATCAATTCAACTACTGGGGAAGGTCCATTGTGGAATATATAGTCTGCAAAGTTTATACTTCAGCCAATCTGTGCTAAACAAATGTGGTGAAGTTCTGGAACGAAAATTGCTGCTGGCAAACTGGAACCGCTTTAGCATACTCCCAGAGGGTTTGCTTGTTATCTAATGTGGCAGGGTAAAATAACTGTGTAGTAACGAGCAGTAAATTATCTGCATAGTTATTTGCAAATGGGGCATTCATACTTAGACCGAGTGAAAGAGAAATCGGTTTTGGGGGTTCAGGATCTGTGAATTAACTAGGGAACCCATCTCAGATGAATCAGTTACCTGTTCGTTCTAAGGGTTAAGGGGTGGTGGTTATAGACGTTGATGAAAAATTACTTTCGCGTGGGTTTTCCCCCACTTCAGTCAGCAGAGATTCTATTGTATCACAGTTCTTCTTCTGCTGGGTGGTGCTTTGGGTGGAAACATTAACCTTACCCTAGTCTGAACCTCCAGCCAGGCTAAAAATTAAGGGATAACAAAGCTGTGATCTACAACGTGTGAATAAAACACCTGCATGGACCTCATCTGTGGGGGATTATAGCTAGGCCGGAGCAGGGATTACCTGATTTTAAGCCTTTTTTTTTTTTTTCTTTCCCCTTAGGACAATACCAGACCTTGTGAATGTGTCTAGGATCCCCTATTAAAACATGTTGAAGTTATACTTACAGTTCCAGGATGCACATATCCCTACTAATCACACAAGCCTGAGCCAATCCGGCCCCCTGAATCTAAGCTGGGGTGGCTAGCTCAAGCTGCTGCCCTAGTTGCAATATCTGCACAGCTGTTTTTAGTGAGGAGTGTGAATCTGTCTACCCGTAATGACCTGCAAAGCCCTGTGCAGCGTCAGGGTCTGACATGCACTGACTGCCCCTCTCTCTTTGCCTTCAGTTCCAGGGAGGAGTGTGGGCCTTGAGCACAGGTCTGTGTGATGCACTGATGACCATGGATGTGATGCTGTGCACGGCCTCTATCTTCAACCTCTGTGCTATCAGCGTGGATCGGTAAGCACACCCCCCCCCCCCAGCTACTTAGCCCATCTGAGCTTGTCTGTTGTCTGGGCTTTACAGCCCTTTCCCTGGGAAATCATTGAAGGGATCAGAGTAGCCTCCGTGTTGGTCTGTATTCGCAAAAAGAAAAGGAGTACTTGTGGCACCTTAGAGACTAACAAATTTATTTGAACATAAGCTTTTGTGAGCTACAGCTCACTTCATCGGATGCATTCGGTGGAAAATACAGTGGGGAGATTTATATACACACACAGAGAACATGAAACAATGGGTTTTATCATATACACTAAGGAGAGTGATCACTTGAGATGAGCTATTACCAGCGGGGGGGGGGGGAGGAGGAGGAAATGTTTTCCCAACTGCCTTCTGCATTGAAGCGGTGCTGAGGTCAGATGGGCTGAGGCTTTCCTCATTCCCATACAGGGAATCGCTAGCCCTGTTCCCCCTAGGGAAATCCCTCTTGGACTGAATCGATTTCCTCCATCTCCAGCCCCAGTTTTGGTGGAGATTTGCTCACTCATCTTTCCAAGCAGCCTGGGAGCAGTTAATAGTGATGCCAAAGGCAGAAACCGAGCTGCTGAGAGCTGTCCCTTGTTGGGTTTGACTTGAGAGAGTGAATTATGTATAGAATAAGCCTTCGGCCCCTTGAATTCCAGAGTTCTGCCCTAATTCCCAGCTCAGAGGACCAAGCTGGGGCAAGCAGAGCGTTAAGTCTCAGGGCCCATTCAGTCCTGGCCTCTCTGCTTGGATGGCCAGTGGGTGTGCTGTAGACACCAGTCCATTAGAAGCTGGATTCAGACCAAACACACTTCACACAGCTGTTGAATCCCTTCTTTGTTTTTGAGGTTGGGAGAGCTGCTATGCCCCACACCACGTGCAGAGGTCACCTGTTCCTTGGTGACAAGGTTCCGTGGTGTTGTTCTGCCTATCACCTTGAAATAAGCAGAGCAGAACCCAGCATAGCAGGTCGGGATGATTTGGGTGGCAGCAACAGGATATTGCTGCATCACAAAAGGCTGTTTGTTGTTCAGGAAGGTTGTTCTTCCCGGGGATTTGGAGGTGGCGGTGGATTCCTGAACAGAAATATGTTAGCTGGGCCAGTGAAGGGATGAGTAAGAAACAGCTGGGAAGTGATCACTTGGTCATAAGGCACCCTTTGCAGAGCTCAGCTCCCTCTTTTCTCTGTGGTCCCAGTGCGCCAAACACCATCCTGACCTCCTCCTCGGAGCACGCCTTTAACAAGAATAGCTCCCTAAAAGATTTAATTACAGCCCCAGGCGCTCATTTCATTTACATTTCAATAGGCCGGCTATGGCATGCCAGCAAAATAAGAGTTGAGAACTTATTTACGCAGGATTAATAACTTGGTCAGAAGGTACATTCGCTACATCACCATTGCAAGCTGTGGCTATTAGTCCGTGGTCAGTGTCTTAAACACCATGGGTTATTGCACATCCATCATCTGCCTCCTGAAATCAAGTGACAGCAGCTGTCTGGAACCCGAGGTGAGGAAAGGAGAAGCTTTGCTGGCTCAGAACTGACTGATCCACATTAATAACCCAGCCGCCGCCATCTGGCACATGCTCGGTGACCTACAGTAAAATGCACTATCCCCTCCATGCTGCAGAGGCTTTATATTGAGGGAGGTGAGTCTTGGTGAGGTGAATGCCAAAATCCCAAGTGGTGGTGGGGCACACAGGCAAGGCGTTCTGTATAAGCCGATCGTGTGGGTAGGCGTGTATTACACTGCTATATGGGAAACCGAACCTGGGAATGATATGGCCACCCTCTCTCTAAGGGAGTAAGCGGCAATGTGTGGGAACTGTTAGTAATGATTAGGGTGAGGGGAAGGCAGCTGAGAAAGTGCCTCTTTCCTGTTGTCAGGGAACCGTGCTGTTCTCTTCCTTCTGCCATGCCGGGTGGGAAATAAATACCATGCGGGGGGTGGGAGGTGGCGGTGAGATCAGGAGCTCATGCGCTGAGTGGCACTTGTGGGTATGATGCACCATATTCTTGGGAATGATGAGGGGAGAGGCAGTGCCACTACATATGGCTTCAGCAGCCAGTCTGCTAGAGGGAGTGACAGCCTGGTAAGGAACTGAGCATCCCTTTATGGAGAATGGGGGTTGTGAAGGATACGGGTGTCGAAGCGGGGTCAGAGAAGAACCAAGGGAGCAGCTACCCTAGAACAAAGCAGTGAATGTCACCCAAACAAATGGCTGGATTTCGCCTTCCCTCCCATCCTTTGGCCACCAAACATGGCCAAAGTAATAGATGTTAAGGCCAGAAGGGACCATTGGATGACCAACCAGCCTGAGCTCCTGCATGGCACAAGTCATAGAATCTCACCCAGGGATGAGATGAGATTTGTCCTGTCTTGCAGAGAAGCTAAAGTTCTGCTTATGTTAAGGAAATTCACACCAGTGTAATACCATGGATGTAGAGACAGCGGCACAAACCCCTATTGTGCCACACAACACAGGTGCCATGGGGGGCTAACGCTGGTGCAGCTGGCTCTGAGCTGCTGTTCCACTTTGTGCCGGTGCTGTGTGGGTGGTAAGGATTTGGGTACATCAATGTAGCGATACTGCTGGGAATGGCCTCATGGTAGATGTGGCCTAATGGTCCGATGGCGCTCTCCTAATCCTGCAGGGGAAGAAAGGGTCCCAGCCAGCAGCAGGATCTCAGCCTGATCCAGGGTTAGGAGTGAGAGAGCATTGACTGCTCCATTTACTGTCAGAGTCATTGCCCAGGTAACTCACTCAGTGATCGGTGAGAGAAGAGGACACACTCTCCTGGCACCACTCTCCCAGATCAGGGCAGCTCCATGCTACCAGCCTTGACCCTGTTTTCTTTGTCACAGGTTCATCGCCGTTTCCATCCCGCTGAACTACAACCGGCAGCAGATCGACCTGCGGCAGCTGATCCTCATCTCCACCACTTGGATCTTTGCTTTCGCCGTGGCATCCCCGGTCATCTTCGGCATCAACAACGTCCCAGACAGGGACCCCACTTTGTGTCAGCTGGAGGACAACAACTACATTGTCTACTCCTCCATCTGCTCCTTCTTCATCCCCTGTCCGGTCATGCTGGTCCTCTACTGTGCCATGTTCCAGGGACTCAAGCGCTGGGAGGAGGCCAGGAAGGCCAAGCTGAAGAGCAGCGTGTATGTGGGTGGCAGGAAGCTGTGCTGCCCACCTCCCGTCATGGAGAGGAAGCAGGCTGAGATCAAGCTGCAGGAGCGCAGTCTGTATGGCCGCTCGGAGTGTTCTTTCCCCAGGAGGTACATGATGAACAGTGGCATCCAGACTGTCTCCTACCCTCACCTCAAGTACTCCCACTCGGGACAGAAACAGGCCAAGATCAATGGCCGTGAGAGGAAGGCTATGAAGGTGCTGCCGGTTGTGGTCGGTGAGTGGATGGTCCTCATTACGTGGATGCTAGAGCAGTGGAGTGGGGGTGGGGTTGCACTGGGGCTGGGATTTTCAGAAAGGCTTGGTATATTGGGAACTGTCTGTGTTTAAAAATTGGCCTCTAGTTCAGGTGCTGTCTTGAAAATCTGCCAATTGTGGGCTTTTTTTAAGCACCTGTAAATCTGGTCTTGAGTGCAGTTGAAAATCTCGCCCCAGGTGGGCTCTTGTATTGTAACAGGGCACCGCTAGCCTTCTTCCCACCCACCCCCTAGCCAGGATTAGCATTTGACTGCCTCAGAAACCCCTGGACTAAGATCTCACTTGGTGTTTCAGTCTTGCCTTCATGCTTAATACTTCAGCGTGATTCATACCAATGGGGATATCTCCAGACTCTTCCCTTCCAGCTCTGCAGTGTTCTCCTTGGGTGCAAGACTGGCAAGGAAGACATGGTCCCCATATACCCTTAATGCAGCATGGGGAGAATACTGGATGCTCTACTGGGAGGAAGAAACATGTCACCAGTTCTCTGATCTCATGCCCAAAGGGCTAGGCTGAGATCTGTTTGCTCATGGGTGATGGACAGAAATGCTTCCCTAAGCAGCAAAGATGGGAGTATTTGAATCTTTTTAATGCAAGGATCCCTTGATCATCAGCACATGGTAGGCATGGCAGCTGGCTATGGATAGGACAGGGTCTCTGCGATTCCCAAGCCTGGCTGCAGCACTGTGCTCCAGAAAGTGAGCTTACATTTAAACAAACACGCAGGCTTCAATGGGCAGAAGCAACTAGTGAGGTTTAGTCTCTAATGCATGATGACTCGTTGGCCTTGGTAGGATGGACTGTCTGTGAGATATTTCTAGCCAGTCTGGAAGTGAGCAGTATTGAAAGCCTCAGGAAAAGGCCTAGAGGTTTGGATAATTAGTTTTGCTAAGTATCTGTACTTTGAAGTGCAACTGAGAGCCAGGTCCTAGTGTGGCATGAGCAGATGGTCCAGGGGTGTAAGATGACCCCTTGCTTTCCCACCGCAGCTACCTGCACTGCAGGACAGAGGTAGTCTCTATGGAGCTGTTACATCCTCTCCTGTGCAGCTGGGGGTGGAGGGAGTGGGCAGGGCTGGGTGAGGAATAGGTGGAGCCAAGGGCTCCATTACCACCCACCCCAACCCCCATGCACATGCCAGGGGAAGGTGTGCTTTGCCAGGTGCAGGGCACTCCTCCTCCCCCCACCCCCTCCAAAGTGAGGGTGAAAGAGGCAAAGTCAGCTTCTTGTGCTGCCCCCTGTGTGGGATGCAGTGAAGAGCTATGATTTAGCCCAGCAGTTTCGCAGGTTTGATGGATCATCATGACTAATTGAGCACCTGGAACTAGAAATGATTCTCTAGCCATCCTTAATGACAGGTTTCAGAGTAGCAGCCGTGTTAGTCTGTATTCACAAAAAGAAAAGGAGTACTTGTGGCACCTTAGAGACTAACAAATTTATTAGAGCATAAGCTTTCGTGAGCTACAGCTCAATTCATCGAATGCATCCGATGAAGTGAGCTGTAGCTCACGAAAGCTTATGCTCTAATAAATTTGTTAGTCTCTAAGGTGCCACAAGTACTCCTTTTCTTCTAGCCATCCTGGCTCATCTGCTGTGATCTGCAATGCACTAAGTGAGGGAAGCAAAGCTGCTCTGACCGGGGTAATCCATCTCATCTCCCCTGTCTGAAAATACTCATCCTCCCATATGGCAATCCATGCTGCCTCTCTTGTTATGGCTAATAATGATGCTTATCCTAAAACCTTTACAGCTCTTTAATCTGATAGCTGAAGGCATAGAGAAACACTATATTTTATTGGACCAGCTTCTGTTGGTGAGAGAGACAAGTTTTTGAGCTCACCCAGAGCTTTTCTTCAGGCCTGAGAAAGGGGAACTCCCAGCATCACAGCAAAACACAAGGTGGGACAAATTGTTTAGCGTAAGTAGTTGGCACATTTTGTAAGGGACCATTCAGGGTAGAGTGGCCCATTAACACCTTTGCAGTCAGAGGACAAAAAGAGGGGGTTAGTGGGTTACAGATTGTTGTAATAAGCCATAAACCTGTGTCTCTGTTCAGTCCATCCATTACTGCACTCTGATTGACCTCCATAGTTGTGAAATCGGCTGCAGGAATGTGGGGTGGGGCTGGGGATGAGGGGTTTGGGGTGCAGGAGAGGGCTCCAGGCTGGGACCAATGGGTTCAGAGGGTGGGAGGGAGATTAGGGATGGGGCAGGTTGCTGGGACACTGAGGGGTCAGGGCTCTGGCTGGGGGTGTGGGCTTTGTGGGGGGGCTGGGGATGAGGGGCTTGGGGTACAAGAGGGGACTCTGGCTGGGATCAAGGAGTTTGGAGGGCAGGAGGGAGGATCAGGGCTGTGGCAGGAGATTGGGGTGCGAGGGGTGGGGCTTAGGGTGCAGGCTTTGGGCGGCGCTTACCGCAAGCAGCTCCTGGAAGCATGTCCCCCATCCAGCTCCAAGGCAAGGCCAGGCGGCTCTGCACACTGCCCCGTCTGCAGGTTCCACTCCTGCAGCTGCCATTGGCCGAGAACCATGGCCAATGGGAGCTGCGGGTGCGGTGCCTGCAGACAGGACAGCGCACAGAACCACCTGGCCACACCTCCACATACTATGGGGGTCATGCTGGCTGCTTCCTGGGACAAGCCTCCGACCCCGGTCTCCGGCTGGACCTGAGGGCCAGATTAAATGGGCTGATGGGCCGGATGTGGTCCACAGTTTGCCCACCCCTGGTCTAGAGGGTGGGGGGTCAGTTTGTCCTTGAAGTAGTTTTCCAGGAAGGCCAGCTGTTCTTATAATTGATCCATGTACAACAGCACTGAGACCCTCATTATGGGAGTGTCAAAGGGCTGCAAAGACCGTGGGGTTGCCCCCACTCCCCCTTCTGTCCTGCATGCTCAAGAAATCACTGTTGTTAATCTCTCACTGGTTCAAGAGCACTAGGAGAGAATGTTGACTTTTTAGGCCTTCCAAGCAGCAAAGCTAGGGAACAAAGCCAGGTCCCTGAGAACTGCCAGAGCCGAGCCAAGCCACGCTTCAGCCTATTGCAACGTTTATGCTCTTCCAACTACCAGATTGCATGTCTCAGATCCTGAAATGTTTTACAGCAATAAGGAAACCATCTTAAGACTCCAGTTAACTGTAATGAGCCTGACATTACAGGCTCTTTGATTAGCAAAGCATGACTCAGGATAGTTTTTTGTTTCTCAACTATGCAAAACCTGAGCTGAAGGAAGGCCAGCTGGATGGGCTAATGGGTCTTAATCTACAATTTGATGAAAGGGTAGAGCACGGATGGCTGCAATCCAAATCAAGCCAGTGGGTCAGCAGGTCAGATGAGGATTTTTAGTGTAGGAAACTTGGAAGCTGGCACATCACATGACCTTTGCTAGGGGAAACCGACCTAAGTGCTTCTGTGGCCTCTGTAGGATCTGAGCATCTGCCACACAGTTATGAATTTAAACTACCCTACCTCCAATAGATGGTAGCACAGAGAGCCTAGAGTGACTGACAACAGACGGGACAAGCAGGGTGTGTGTGTGTGTGTCTGGAGAAGGGGCTTCTGCTCTGGTGCATCTGCCTGTGGTTTGGCGTTGGAGAGTATTTCAGTCACATACATCCTGAATGAAAGGCAACAGTTATACCCACCCTGTATCAACAAGGTTTAACCTAATACCCTGATACTTATTTTTCTCTAGGCTATGGGTTCTCAACTTGGGGTCATGAAAAGGTCAGTGGGTCTTGACCATCCTGCAATGGAAAAGATTGAGAACCCCTGTTCTAGGTGATTGATTGGTATCCCCTCCTTTTGATGTGCAGTTTGATGCTGGCACCACACTTGATCTGTGTCTGTAATGATGCAGGAAGAGACGGCTAGAGAGGTTGCTTAATGCTTGTCCTGGTTCCTACTTCCTCCATTTGTGTCTCTGTGTATATATCTCTGTCCATTGCTGTAACCCCTTCTTTAGCCCACTAAGCCAGACAGTTGCATGGTAATTCTCTAATATCACAATACAATTTCAGGCTCTTTGGTTGTTGGCTCACCTGCTCTGTTGTCTGTATTGATACTATACCTAGACTAGAGGATACAGTCTGTAATATGTATTGCACAGTAATGCCTAGACCACGTTGTACAGACATGTTGTAAGAGACAGTTCCTCTCAAGACACAAATAGCAGGAGGGAATTTCACAGAGAAAGGAAGTGACTTGCCCCACTGGGTTACATAGCCTCATCTGTCAACCCACAATCTACCTGTAGCATTCTCCCCTCCCTGCCCCCCAATGGTACTTGTGTGCAGGGTTTGACTTTGCTGTCTGTTCTCTTTCACAGGCGCTTTCCTCTTCTGCTGGACACCCTTCTTTGTAGTACACATAACAAGAGCCCTGTGCAAATCCTGCGCGATCCCCAGTCAGGTCATTAGCGTTGTCACATGGCTGGGCTACATCAACAGTGCTCTTAACCCCATCATCTACACCATCTTCAACACAGAGTTCAGGAAATTCTTCCACAAAGCTTTGCACATCTTCTGCTAAGGTTGGTGCCTGCTGGAGTCAGGGAGGAACTAAAGCACAAGGCACAGCAAAGAGTAAAGATGATACTGTGTTAGGTTTTTTGGGTTTTTTTGGTATAGCTCATTAAAGTTTGATTTCTTGCTACATTCCTGTGTTTTACACTTTTTCCATGCATAGGGGACAAGTTCTCATGTTGAAAGTACAACAGCCTGCCCCAATCCTGGGAGGAATTGTCCATGGAGTGTAGTACCCACGGCCTGATGCACTTCTTAATATGCAGGAATAAAAATTGGACCTCTGATTAGTTTGCAGTGTAAAGATCTGGAAGGTGCCAAAAGAGAGAGACACTGTAACAGCCAAAGTGACCTGTGGTCTGTTGTTCTGGTTCTTCCTCTAGCCAATGCCTGATACTTCAGAGGAAGATGTGAGACTGTCACATGGTGCCTCTCCATACCCTTGTAGAAAGACAATTGAGAGGAGTCTAATATAGTCCTACTTCCCCTTTACTTTGAGGGCTACCCCAGCATCCTGTTGGTAGATGTTAAAGGGCACTGGCCCCGTGGCACTCATTGTAAGCTGACCAGGTGACCTACTGTACAGGGAAGGAGGTGTGAGTTTAACTACTAACAGATGGGTGCCCCCTATTGGCAATGCTGCAGTGTGACTCAGTGGGGATTAATATGTACTGATTAGGGAAATAGTGGAGAATATTTGAAAGCGCAGGTTCATGTGTTAAGTGAAGAGCACAGGAGAAAATATTTTAAACCCTGATGATTGACCCATTCTGGCTGAGCAGTCCCTGCTCCCCTGGCCTGGGCTAGTCAAGGCTCTCCCTGGGGAGTGTAGTTAGTGCCCCTGCTGTGCCAGGCATGAAGATGGCCAAGTGCAGAGGAGGGCACACGCTACCCTCCCTCCCTGGAGAAATCCTGGCCCCCTCTGACTCGCTGCTACATTGGGGCCCTCCAGCCCCACTGTGACAGGCCTCTAAGGCAGATTCTTAGCCCCACTATCTGCTTTGTTGCAGCCAGCATCTATCCATCCAATCACAGACTCTCATGCCTATTTCAGTGCAGACTGCCAAGAAGCAGGGCAAAGACCCCAAACTAGTTGTATGTTCTAGAATTACATTTCACCAACCCCGATACAAGTGTGAACTCCTAAAGCACTTTAACAGTCCTTCTATGGCATCACAGACAGTCCCCTTGCGCTTTCCAGTCTATTTTGCTACCCAGGCAAGCTGGCCTTAGTAATAGATAGTCAGGTTACTCCCAGTCCCAAATCACTTAACCCGGGCTCAATTGTACTCCAACCAAAGACAATGCCTGTAGCCAGCCCTGTAAATAAACTAACAAAATAAATGAGAGTTATTAAAGCAGGCAAATATATATGCTAGGGTTGTCAAGCAATACCATTTATTTAACTATTTTTGGATGTTTTATACATTTTCAAATATTTTTATTTCAATTACAACACATACAAGTGTACAGTGCTCACATTTATTTTTGATTACAAATATTTGCACTGTAAAAAAATGAAAGCAATAGTATTTTTCAATTCACCTCATACAAATACTGTAGTGCATTCTCTTTATCATGAAAGTTGAACTTAGAAATATAGAATTATGTACAAAAAATAACTGTAGGCAGTAAAGTTTTACAGTTTTATTTTTGAATGCAAGTCCACTCAGTCCTACCTCTTATTCAGCCAATTGCCCAAACAAGTTATTTTTACATTTGCAGGAGCTAATACTGCCTGCTTCTTGTTTACATCACCTGAAAGTGAGAACAAGCGTTTGCATGGCACTGTTGTAGCTGGCATCGCCAAGCTATTTATGTGCCAGATACGCTAAAGATCCATAGGTTTCAGAGTAGCAGCCGTGTTAGTCTGTATTCGCAAAAAGAAAAGGAGTACTTGTGGCACCTTAGAGACTAACACATTTATTAGAGCATAAGCTTTCGTGAGCTACAGCTCGCATCCAATGAAGTGAGCTGTAGCTCACGAAAGCTTATGCTCAAATAAATTTGTTAGTCTAAGGTGCCACAAGTACTCCTTTTTTTAAAGATTCATATGTCGCTTCAACCACCAGTGTAGCGGACATGCGTCTCTGCTGATGACGGATTCTGCTCCATAACGATCCAAAGCAGTGCAGACCGACGTATGTTCATTTTCATTATTTGAGTCAGATGCCACCAACAGAACGTTGCTGTTTTTTTATTTTTGGTGGTTCAGGTTCTGTAATTTCTGCATCGGAATGTTGCTCTTTGAAAGCATGCTCCACACCTTGTCCCCTTCAGATTTTTAAACCTTGGATTGAGTGCTGTAGCTCTTTTTAGAGCTCTGCTATTGGAACCATCTTTGTGTTTTGTCAGATCTGTATGGCAGTGTTTTTAAACAACATATACTGGGTCATCATCTGAAACTTCCATAACACAAAATATATGGTACAAAGCAGGTAAAACCATGGAGCAAGAGACGTACAATTCTCTTCCAAGGAGTTCAGTTACAAAATTAATTATTTTTTTTTTAAACAAGCATCATCAGCATGGACACGTCCTCTGCAATGGTGGCTGAAGCATGAAGGGACATATGAATGTTTAGCATATCTGGCACGTAAATACCTTCCTTGTAAAGCCGGCTATAAAAGTGCCATGCAAATGCCTGTTCTCACTTTCAGTTGACTAAGATGCGGGCAGCATTATCTCCTGTAAATGTAAACAAAATTGTTTCTCGTATCGATTGTCTGAACAAGAAGTAGGACTGAGTGGATTTGCAGGCTCTAAAGTTTATTTTATTTTTTGAATGCAGTTATGTAACAACAAAAAATCTACATTTGTAAGTTGCACTTTCATGATAAAGAGATTTCACTACTGTACTTGTATGAGGTGAATTGAAAAATACTATTTCTTTTGTTTTTAGAGTTCAAATATTTGTAATAAAAATTATATTAAGTGAGCACTGTACACTTTGTATTGTGTTGTAATTGAAATCAATATATTTGAAAATGTAGAAATCCAAAAATATTTAATTTCAATTGGTATTCTATTGCTTAAAACTGCGATTAATCGACAACCCTAATATATACACAAATGAGTTAGTCTGTGGTTCCAAAAGGTGACAGAGTTGTAGTAATCTGTCAGCCTTGCATGTCTTTTAGGGCTATCCCAGGTTAACTGTGGGGCTCTCTGCTTCTCTTTTGTAGCTCCAGCTCTCTGAGGGTCCAAACAGCAAAAAGAGATAAGAAAATTTTTCTGGCCAGTTATTTGTATTGCCTTCTTCCAGAATTCAAGCTGATGGGATGAGCCCTTTGCATCTCGCTCTTCATGAGTGTGATGTCCCAAAATGGCCCATTTAGTTTTGATGGGCAGGAGATGATTGCGCCTGACTGGGTTCAGTTACAAAGCAAAAACTTAAATATTACATTATAGCATGTGATAAAGAGTGAGATTAATGTATCCAGCAATTTACAAGAATATCAAAGTCTAAACACACTGTCACAAATCCAATCCCCATCTTAACCATACAACACAGAGGTGAAACAGACAAATTTCCAGTAATGCATTGGTCAATGCTCAGCTGAGGCTTAAAGCCTTGGCAAGAGCTGGCACCTGGTCTTCCAGTATCACTCAAGATTTCTGACAGGAGATAAGGATTATTTAAAACATGAAAAAGAGCAATGTCAGATTCACCACACCCCCCTTAGTGCAGTGTCAGGGAGCTGTGACCTAGCGAACAGAGCCCAAGGTTAGGAGCCAGGAACAGGTCAATTCTAATCCCAGCTGATTTACACTGATGCACCCCTCATGGTGGCCTGATTTGTCAGAGGTGTTGAGCAGCCCAAGTTCTCCTTTGAACTCAATGGGAGCTTCAGGTGTTCAACACCACTGAAAATTGGACCACACTTACCTCTCTATATCCTGGACTTCCCTAGTTGTGAAAGGGGGAGAATCCTGGTTACCTCACTGGAGGTGGGGGGAGTGGAGAGAGTGTGTGTGTGTGTGTGAAGATTATAAATGCTGAGTGTTAGGATCTGGGCACTGAAAATGACATAAAAGGGCAAACAAACAAAATACAAGTGCTCTGCTTCTGTGAGACAGGGAAATTGCCCTGCTACAGCGAGAGGATTTCATTCTGACAGTACCGCAGCCATCAGACTTGCATATGAAGCTGTTAAATGCTTTGAGTTTCATTAGAATCCAGATGTTCATTTCCCCCTGAACTCACACAGCTGGAGTTTCAACTGTTCCATTCTTTCTAATGAGCTCCTGAAATACTAAGCAAACTCTGATGAGAGGGACCCTGCTGCTTCCTGACAAACACAGGGGTGGTAAGTAGTGGAAGAAAGCCAATTTGCAGGATATCTGAAGCTCCTGTCTAATTAGCTGGCATCTTTGCAAAGAGAGCCAGGCTCAGCAATAAACCAATGCTCTCATTTTTATAACAGATTACCCTAGGCTTACTCCCAACATGATCGGTCCCTGGAAAGTTTGTTTTTATGCCATATACATATCAGGACTGATCCTGATATCTGCACATCTGATCCTCTCTGCCTTTGCTGGAGTGTCTTTGGGCACATTCAAACCCTAATGGAAGGGGCTAGGAGCACTGAACACTTAATGCAGACTAGTGTTAATGAGGCATTGGAGTTAAATGGACATTAAAGTTTTAAGTCTCACTAAAAGCAGCAGCCCCTCTCCAAGGCTACTCCATCAAGCTGCCATGAATTCATGAGCTCCCCCGAGTGTAATTCACTAGGCAGAAAGCCTTGTCTAGTCTTGCACTTTCACCAATGCTAGCACTGGTTCAGTTGACACAGCGGCAGCATGAAATTCCCACTAGCGGGAAAGTTGGAGAAGTCCCCTATGTCATAGGGGATCGTTTTCTACTGTGCAAAGCAAGCACTTTTCTTTTTCTTCATTAAACCCTTTCAGGCTTGCTTATCCCTCCTAAAGCAGCACACAAAAAAGGGCAAAAGTCCGTTTACTTATTTTTGCAACTCACTTTTAAAAGTGAGCAGCATAGTGCTTAAAATGACGTAAGCTGTGAACAATACAGAGAGGCAGGCTGAAAAACATCAAATTTGCAATGTAAAGAGGTAGCGGGAAATCAGCTCCTTCCCGTCCCTCCCATGGCCTGTGCTTCCCTGGCTGGTACTAATGGAAAAATAGCTCTGGGAATATGGACTTTGTCTTTGCTGGGTTTGAAGATACTACCGCCATCACCTTTCGTATTGAGGTTACGGTGAGACACTAACAATTTGCCCCCTCAGCCAGGGATACACATGATCTTCCCTGGGTAAGATCCTTTCCACCTCAAAAATCCATCCCTATCCATCAAATCCTTCCTCCACCCCGTACCCAGCAACTCTTACATCCCATCCCTTGACCACCATGCTTCCCCTGTCCCTGTACCTCACTGAGACAGCTCCTCTTCCTCACCATAGCACTGGCAGGTGGTTGTCCTGTGAGTGGGGCAGGTCTGGAAAGTGAACAAGGAATGGAGATGCTCTCACCTAGCTCTTGGGAGAAGGAAGCAGCTCTCCTTTGGCCACTGAGAGTGGGGAGAGAGCTCCAGGCCCTCTACCAGGTTGGCCTCAGTTCTCCTTCTCCTTTCACACAGCTGAAGCAGCCAGCATGGCCACTGGGGGCCAGAGGGGGAGAGCATGGTGGAGGTCTTTGTAGCAGCTATTGCATTTGCTCTGGGAGAGCTGAATGCTTCACTGAGCAGAGCCAGCTCTAGCATTCTTAGTGGGCTGTGACATGTTTTTCTGCTACCTCCCCCACTGTCCCCCAGAGTCCATCTGGACTCCCTCCCTTGTCCCCAAGCCCCTCACTGCTGACAGAATCCCAGGACATTCTTCCCCTCTGCTCCACGTCTTAGCCCTCGTGCTGGGAACAGGAAGATGGATCCACATTCCTAACACAGGGCTCCCCAGGCAGGGCCCCAAAGTCCTTTGACTGTGGCCTCAAGGGCCCTGTCGGCTCTTTGGCTGCAGGCTTTCACTGGACCACAAGAACACTTGCTTCCTGAGCCACAGTGGGCCAAATCCATCCCTAGGGCAGGAGGGATAGCTCAGTGGTTTGAGCATTGGCCTGCTAAACCCAGGGTCGTGAATTTAATCCTTGAGGAGGCCATTTATGGATCTGGGGCAAAAATTGGGGATTGGTCCTGCTTTGAGCAGGGGGTTGGACTACATGACTCCTGAGGTCCCTTCCAACCCTGCTATTCTAAGATTCTATTAACGTCTCCAAGGGGTGAGTTGGGCCCACTTTGCCGTGCACTGGCACACCGATACCGGCCTCAGCATTAATTCCCTCACCGCCTGAAGCCGGGCAGAGGCGCTGCAGTCATTAGCAGCAGGCCGGGGGTGGCAGTAAGATTTTCCTTCTGCAATTTGAGTGATACAATTGTGGCCCTGTCAGCTTCCCCCAACATGGCAGGTACCTTTATATGCAGCTAATTCCAACAGTTGACATAATCCGAGTGTGCAGCCCCACAACATCCCAGCAGGAGGGATTTCATGCTGTGACACAAGTGTTCCAGAAAATACTTAGCATCTCCCATGCATTATTTCCCGCTGAGTTTAGTGGAGATATTTGACTGGGGTTTCCAGCCTTTTGATCCAAATGATTTTGCAAATAAGAAACTCGGGGCTGTGGGAAACCTGGCAGGGGAAAACAGGAAACTGGGGCTGGAATCAGGAGATAGAGAGAAGAGACAGCGGGGTCAAGTAGTTAGAGCAGGGGAATGCAGGTGAGTGAAAACAGCAAGGGTGAAATCCTGGCCCCATTGACTGCAACAGGGCCTCCATTTCACCACTGGATTCTATTTATGGCTTCACCACTAATACACAATGTTAGCTTGGGCAAGTCTCTCATTCTGTGCCTCAGTTTCCCCATCTATGAAATAGGTCAGGGATTCTCAAACTGGGGGTCAGGACCCCTCAGGGGGTCGTAAGGTTATTACATTGGGGGGTCGCGAGCTGTCAGCCTATACCCCAACCCCTGCTTGCCTCCAGCATTTATAATAGTGTTAAATAGATTAAAGTGTTTTTAATTTATTGGGGGGGGGGGTTGCACTCAGAGGCTTGCTGTGGGAAATGGTTCACCAGTATAAAAGTTTGAGATCCACTGAAATAGGGATACCACCTGGGTCAGTTAACTTGAATTCACATTTGCAGAGGGCTTACAAATTCTTGCAGGGAAGGCTTGACAAATGCAAGATATTATTAAATCATTTGAAATATACTGCAATACTCAATAGATAAGCAACCAAGCAATGAAGAGCTATAAATCAGACATGGAGTTAAAATAACGCAACTATGAATAGGGACCAAAGTCTGCTCAGTTATACCACTATATATCAAGAGTATAATCTTCATGGAAATCAATGGAGTTACTCCAGATTTACACCAGGGTAACAAACCAGAATTAGATTTTACTGATATTCTGTGTTTGGGCAAAACAGTAGAACTTTTTTATTTTTGCCTTGTTGCACATTTGTTATGCTTAGATTATAAAGGTTTTCATTTGACATGAGGAGTGTAAGAAGAAACCATTTTAAAGAAAAACTGATCACTGTCAGGGAGTGAGCTCTGTACTCCTACAGATCTAACTTTAAGAAAACTAGAAGAGAGGAATTTTCAGAAACTCACTCTTTTAAAGATCTCAAAAATTAGACAATACAATAGCTAAGCTAACGTGGAGAAAGCTATTTTTAAACTATCCAACTTGGACCAGGTGTAGGACATTTCCTGTATTTTATGGCTAAAACTTTCAAAAGTGATTTGTGGTTTTGGGTGCCCAATTTCAGATGCCTTAAAGGAGTCTGACCCTCAGATAGTGGACACAACACATTGGCTGAAAAATCAGGGTCCTTTAATGTGTCTAAAGTTGGAGACCCAAAAACTGAGTCACTCCAAATATCTAGTTACTTTCAAAAACCCTGATATATAAAGTACAACATACTCTAGCACTGCATTGGGCATTTTAAAATGAGAGAGTCCAACTCAAAACATTTGTGTAATATGTTCGTAAGGCCGCAAGAGCCAAAAAACCTCTCACGCTCTATGAAGCACTTATTTCACCACCTTGGAAAGAACTCATCATGGTTAGAAATGGATTTTCAAAAGGGGGGGCCTCGCCGAGACTCATCCGTGGGTACCATTTGTGCCTGCATTTCAACTGCAGGGACAAATCAGATAGCCTAGAAGTGCCAACTACTCAGATTTATGCCTGGAAATCATTTTGTGGGCTCTCACAAACAGATGCTCTGGACTTCAGCTCGGCTCAAGCTATAACCCTTAATATAGCTATTGCATACGTACAAAATCATCATGCTCTGCCCACTTCTCCAGTTGCTCTACATCGACATGCTGCATTTATCCTCCATCATATTACAACAGAACAGACAGTCTTATACCTCACATGAATAAGCTGGAATTTTAGTCCCCATCTGATAAAGGCCAGAGTCTCATAAAACACTCCTATTAGGCTACGAATTGAGTTGGAACTGAACATATGCCCCAATAACAGCTCTTATACAGACACACACAAAGTAGTAAAGGATGCCAAAGTACTTTAGAGGACTAGACTGTATAAACCAGACATCATTTCTGCCCCTGCTGAAAACCTGCAGCCTCCCTTTTGTTTAACTTCTTGTAGCAATAGCTTAGGATAGGGAGTGCAGAAAAACACTATTTCCAAATTAAGCTGCAGAAGGAAATTAGGGAAAGAATATAAATTATTACAGCTGATCCAGATGGTCAGTTTTTGACAAATATTTTTGTAGAAAATTTGAGGTTTGGGGGAAGAAATTGACAAAAAAAATCTTGTGTTGAAAGTTGTTGGGTATTTTGATTATATTTAGAACAGATCAAAATGTTTTGATCAGACATTTGCAGCTAAGTTTTAATTCCTGCCAAAAACCAACAAACCAATACACCAAACCAGCTAGTAATTTTCTGGGTGGAATGTCTGGGGAACAGCAGGACTCTTACAAGGCAGTGCCACCGGATCTTTACTTCCAAATTATCAGTACCTTCAGTTTACATCTTGGCAGAAACATACATATTCGAGCAGATACATGATGGTATTTTGTCTTCCTCTGATGAATCAGATATTGGCCATTGATAAGAATGGGACTTGTTGGGCTATTCTAATATGGCAAATCCTACATTCTTATAAACTGACGGCACAATTGTGACTTGGTATGCCCTGTTGAAAGGCTATTTTGCAGTTTTTTACACAATTCCACAATTTTTATATTCCTCTGTAAATCACAACAGATGGGTCTAATTCCTCCAACAGTAGCAGTATGAAACTATTTTTCTCTCTCTCTGGTGGCGCATAAAGTCCCTACCAATATAATGAACCTGACAGGGGTAAAAATGGGGGGGGGGGGAAAGAGAGGTTGGCCAGGGGGAAGAAATAAAAAAGCCATGAAAATAGTTATTTCAAGTCTAAAAGTGAAGAGCATGTAAAGTCTGCAATATTAACACTCAAAAGGTACTATTTTCAAACTAATCTTCCTATTACCTAAGGCCTCTCTTCTGTATTCTGGTGTGAGATGCTTTGGCAAGGCACAGTTGCACTTTTTCTTATTTTGGCAAAATAAACAATGTCTTCGTCAAGAGCTTTACACTAACTTGAAGCCACAACTTTGCTTCTGATGAACTCAGAAGTATCTCAAGAAAGTTTTGCTTTCTAGCATTTATTAAGCAGATGGGGGACCAACCCAAGAATGGGAACCAAGCATAGTTTAGGTCATGAAAAGGAACAAGCCAAGTCACCCTGAATATGCTCCAATTACCTATGAGAAGTCACAGAACATTTCCTTTTCCCCAGTATGTTCTGGATTGAGATCAATGACTCTCTTCACACAGACTGCCAGACAGCCATCAGATAGCGACTGATAATCATTACCACTAACCTGTGTTGGATTTCAATCATCCTCCTATGGGAAAGGGCTTCATGTTCCATCACAACTATCTTCCAAACCATCCAGTTCTTCTTGGTAGCAGCTGGAGCTCCAGACAAGAGACTGTTATTGGCAGAAGCAATCTTACTCAAGAGAGACCATATGTGATACCAGCAATACAGGAGCCCAACATGAGATATTACAAACCAGTTTCCACCTTGTTAAAATAAATACTGATTTACTATTACAATAACTTTAGGGTTCGTAGATTCTAAGGCTAGAAGGGATCATTATGATCATCTAGTCTGACCTCCTGCATAACAGGTCATGGAGTTTCACCAAACAGTTCTTGCATCAGTCCCCTCACTTCTGCCCATGTGTCAGTCTACTGACTGGGACCGTGCTTAAATTTTAAGCCAGGACATCAGCTCTATGATGAGTGACAATAGTTCATGTTCAATGAACAGAAACAATGGCTAAGGCACATCAGTAGAAGGTTCCAGGCCTGGATCAAAAAAAAGCACCACGGAAGAATTTTTCACGGGTTGGTGGCAAGCCTCAGGTCAGTGTATTACAGTAACTTCTCGCTTAACATTGTCGTTATGCTCCTGAAAAATGCAAATTTACGCGAAACAATATTAAGCGAATCCAATTTCCCCATAAGAATTAATGTAAATAGAAGTGGCTAGGTTCCAGGGAAATTTTTTTCACCAGACAAAAGACATGTATATATACACACACACACATATATATATACACACACACACACACACACACACACACACACACACACACACACAGAGCGTATAAGTTTTAAACAAACAATTTAAAACTGTACACGGCAATGATGATTGTGAAGCTTGGTGGAGGTGGTGGAGTCAGAGGGTGGAAGAGGGTTGAATATTTCCCAGGGAATGCCTTACTGCTAAATGATGAACTAGCACTCCCCTGAGACCTCAAGGATTAATACATTGTTGTTAATGTAGCCTCACACTCTACAAGGCAGCCCACATGGAGGGAGGGGAGACAGCATGGCTGACAGAGACAGAGACGTACACCCTGTGTGTGTGGGAGGTAGGGAGAGAGAGAGAGATGCGCATTGCCCCTTTAAGTACGCTGCCCCACTCTAAGTACATTGCCTTTTTAAGTAGATCAGCAAGTTGAGACAGCAGCTGCTGCCAGCAAGCTCCCTCCGTCCTGAGCCCTGTCATGTCCCCCCTGCTCTATGGTGATGGGGTAAGCAGTGGGCAGGAGCAGGGGGGATGGGGACACCCTGACATTAGCTCCCCTCTTCTCCCCCCCACACAACAGGCAGGCTCCCAGGAGCAGCTCCAAGGCAGAGGGCAGGAGCAGCACATGGCAGTGGGGGGAAGGGACAGCTGAACTGCCAGCAATTGATGGCCTGCTGGGTGGCTGCTGCAAAGGGAACTTAGGAGAGCTGACCGGGGGGCTGCCAGCCCACCCTGGTTCCAAGCCCCCACCACTAGCTGCAATGGGTTGCTCTTCCTGCAAGCAGTGGACAAAGCAGGCAGCTGCCAAACAACATTATAAAGGAGCATTGCACAACTTTAAAAGAGCATGTTCCCTAATTGATCAGCAACATAACAAAACAACGTTAACCGGGACAACGTTAAGTGAGGAGTTACTGTACTCTTAAACAGGAGTCTGGGACACTGAGCCTGGCTAATCTAAGTCACTAGATTTAATTGAATTAGCCATTTTTGTAGAGACTTACTTAACTGTTCAGCATTTTGTTTTAATCGTTGCAATGAAGTCCCGATGTCAGTACACTAATGCCAGGAAAGAAACCATTTTATACTCTTACTTTGGCTCAGGTAGATCCAATTTTGGCAAGACGGTTGCCACAAAAAGGCAGCTGAGAAACACCAGTGTCATGAAACTTCACCTTATTGTGCTTAGCAAAATATGTCCACGCTGTCTGTTTAACGGTGCTCTGGCAAACACACTTGGTGTAAAAGGAATGTTACAGATATGTGCTTTCATGATTTTACTGTATTTTGTTTAACAACATGACATCTTCTGTTTATATACACATGCAGAATTTCCAATATGTAAAACTTTGCCCTGGAGGAAAAAATGAATCAGAAAAAGGACTTTAATGACAGAATATAGTTTATGATGTATGTTTTTAAAGACAATTAAATTAAACAAATGAAGGAAGATTTGTTTTTTCAAATGAGAGGTAGGGTAGCATGGGCTAGAATGGAACACTGGCACATCTTAACTTTCGCTCCAACCACTGTAGATGGCCGTCAGGAGAGATGGCTCTAACATTGTAATCTGCAATGGAGGGGTTTCAAAGTCTTGCAAGCTTAGCTTTACAGTCCAAAATTCCTTCAACGGAGGGTGGCCTCCTGATCAGCAAGTCTAGTTATTTTTCCCAGATCACATATCTTTAGTGTCTCCTTTGCTAAGATTCTGTGTAGGCCTCCAAAATGCAAATGATGTTACAGTGCTCAAGCATCTTCATAAGACGAGCTCCCCGAAGAGAAGAGTTCAGTTTCCAGACACCCAGCAATATGAGCTCCCATCCAGCTTGCTGATCCAGCCAAGCACCTTCCCTTGTTCTTTTCTGGGACCTCAGAGAAGTAGATTTTTCAGACAGAGACTTTCTCCATGACACTGTCTGTGACGTGCACCTCATCTGCTTGCACTGTGACTGTGGCTGACTGACCGCACATGTGCTGGTGATCCTTCCAATCCTGCAAAGGAGCACGCAGAGAGAATGTGAAAAGAGACAGCGTCGGGAGACTGTAGGTATATCTAAAGAGCAAAAATAAATAAATAAATAAAATAAAAAAATCAAACCTGTGGCAGTTACTCTCAGAGCCCAGATCAACTAACTTGGGCTTCAGAGCCTGGGCTCCAGCCAGAGCCTCTACGCTGCTCTGTTTAGCCCTGCTACGCAAGCGTAAGTCAGCTGACGTGGGCTCAGAGATTCGCCACTGCGGGTCTTTTCTGCTATGTAGATGTACCCTGTATGATCTCATGAAAGCGAACAGCAGTGGCAGCAGATATGGACTTGAGATAACTTATTTTTATAGAATGTCCGTTTCTCAAAGAATCTCTAAATATTTATCAGGCTTTATAAACCGTATTAAGGAACCGCTTCCCCTGACACTGGGGTGAAATTCAGCTGCTGCTTAACAGTGCACAGAAAACAATACCAATTTAGGAGAGGACATAAGGAATAAAGTATCTGACTGAAATCACAAAGGGAATTTAAATAGGCAGAAGGTCAATTCTCCCAACTGGAATTTAGTCAGGACACAAGTCAGCTACCCCACCATTGTGAAAAACACAGCAGGAGTTTTAATTATCACAAAATGATGAGGACCTTGGTTGTAACCCTCATCTGAAAAACAACACAGCACACTTCTAACATTGTGCTGGAACACTGTTTCACTACGAACAGGGGAAAGTTGGCCTTGACCAATACCCCTCTCTGGTAATATTCTCTCTTACCTACTGGTTTCCTATTCAAATATTAATCAAATCCAACCCTGCTTAGCTCATGAGATGTGATGGGATCACAGACCAGGAAGGGAAGGAGGCAGATCATAAATGAACTTGTCTAATATATACCAGCAAGAGAAGACAGAGTTTGGGGCTGCAACTACAAATAGCTGGATTAAACTACTGTACTGTATTATTTTTTCAGCATCAGCAGCGGGCGAGGTGTTTTGTTCATTTGGAGTAGGCATCTGCCTTGTCTAGTAAGGAAGTGAAATTGTGACTGTTCAGTATTTTACAGTGAACAGCTTGCGTTATGTTGTGTGTGTTACGTTGAGGTAATCTGGTGGGACTGCTGCCTTGAGACTCTCAGGAGAATGACATGTAGATTTTAGCAGGATATTGCAGCAAACATTCATTCATTTTTTGACTATTTTGACAATTGCATTCTAAGTGGGAAATGCAGCAGTAATTACTATTCAAGTCAAAACCAGGCAAACAGGATACAAGAAGAACATTAATTTGTTTAATATTAAAAAAATTGATTGTTTATTCTCACTGCATTTGGCTTCAACCAACCGGACTGAATTAGGACATGCTCCAAGAACATAACTGGCTAAACTAAATTTTTGGTTCACCTTTAAGTTCTGGCAAGAAATAGGTACAGAATGTGCCAGTAAACAGGATGTGAGGAACACACAGCACAGGAGATTTAAAAATGTTATTAAAGCTAATGTTAAAATTGTATAATACACAGGTTAAGAAAAGAGTGTCTGTACACCTGGGTATAGTGCTTAAATTATCCCAGGTTTGTTTAAAAGTCATACAATACCACCCCACCTTCTCATATTTGTTTTTCCCTCCTGGGAAACCCTGAGTTACTTCTTGGTTTGCTTAAACCATGCCACAATCCATGAATTTGTATGATCACCAATGGCAGAGATCTCATGCTACCTATGCTATCAGTAATATCACAGACCAATGTATTCTGGCAAGTTGTTAAAGCAGGAAGAGCCAGGGCAGGGTATATATTAAATTTTATTTCTGTGCCTCTGTGACATTTTGGGGATCACTCAGACCAGTGAGGAGTTCTATCACCACCTGCCCTGTCTCCTTGAGTGCCTCAGTGTGATGCTGTTATGAGTCAGAGCCCTGACACCAGCAGCCAGCCTACAAGCATACAGGCCTGATCCTGGCTTCCCCCCAGCGTAGCTATGCCTTGCAGCCCTTCTGATCCAGAATCTCCCCAAATCCATCTACCCTATGTTGTTAACTCCCAGACACTCAGACTTCTCCCCTTCGGTTCATCACCCCTGACGGAGTGAAACCTGCCCCCTTTAGCAGGTCATTGTGGGACACACTCCCCACAGTTTGCACAACAGAGACCTGTTTGGGGTAAAAATAAACAAAAGGTTTATTTAATAGAAAAATGCAAGCCGTCACAGCCTCACGTGCCTGACAATTCACGTGATGAGGGGGTCAGGACCTGTTTCAGGCCTGACCTGGATTTTCATTTTACCTTAGGAGTTCACCTTGAACAGGTGAGTTGCCAATTTTAGAAAACCCTCTCCAAATATTACAAACAGAGGGGTGGTAGCAACATCAATGAATATGTCATTGACTCACAGGCAAAGGTTAAGTGTGCACATGGGGCATGCATGAGGTTGCAATGAAGGTTGTGTTACACCATGAGGGAGATTAACATGTTGTGTGGGTGTGTTTCCTTTATCAGTTGGCACTTGAAGGAGATTCCTAATGACAATGCGGAGTCTGTCACAGTCAGTGGAAATGTGTCATGTGCGCATTAGGGGACAGTTAACTTATTTCCCTGTTTTTTAGGGATTGCATGATGAGGGATGTCATACTTAACTATCCTTAATCTCTTTTTAAAGGAAGTTTTAGTTTCTGCGATACAGATAAATGATGCACATAAACAGAAGAACTTCACTGAAAATGGTCTCATTTTCCTCACCTCTACTGTGGCTTCTCTTTGATTGGCAGGGTCTGTTTGGTCTCTGCTGGTGACGTCACAACCACCACAGCTCAGCACTGGAACATGCAGGCAGGCTGGCTATAGGGTCACATACGTCCCAGTTGTAAATTTGCCTTTTAAAAAAATATGATTGACAAACTTACAAGACGCGACAGACCCTGGGGATGGTAAACAGAAAAAACACGAACAACATAAAAAATGCGGGAAAAACTCCCCAAGAACAAGAATGACCATGCTCTTACAGGCAGCCTGTATGTTCTCAGTCATGGGTGTAATGCTGAGTGCCTGCTGAGGTTACAGTGTGCCAGTGATCTGTCAGGTCTGCAACCTGTAGACTCGCATTAGAAGATAAGCTCACATGTACTAATATGCTGGCCAGTCCTCTTTACCCTGCTTATTTGGGGGTATTCAGTACATGCTTGAACCTGTTTCGCCAGCTATGCTGATTGCCTTTAGACAATGGTATCTATGACTTATAAAGAATCCATTACCTTCCGCTGGCAGAAAGTTGAGCAGTAATTGACTTTATGGCATCCAGTGCACTCATTCATTGCCTCCCGACCACAGTTTACACAGGACTGCTGCAAAAAAAAGGACAAAGTGGCCAGGTCAGGGATGACAAAAAGCTAGATGCTTTCAACTCAAACAGTAGTCTGGTTATACAGGCTGAAGCTCATAGCAGTGCAAAGGAAAAAGCAGCATAATGGCTCAGGGAACAGTTTTGGAAATCCACTCTCCCTTCCATCTTAGTTTAAGTCCCTTCAGAAAGCAAAACAATTTTGAACCACCATAGCGATTTCCCAGTACTCCATCCGTCTGCCTCTCTGAAGAGCAAACAGCAATCCAAAGCTATGAATCAGACACTGGGGAAACCTTGCAATATATCACACAGAGGCTCCCCCCACCGTGTTTTACTTAAGCTGACCTGATGTATCTGAACACGCAGTCAGCCAATGGAGGTATATACAACTCTTTGTTACAGTGGATTCCTCTCAGAATCCACCACCAAGCTCTTTACATGTCTCTCTAGGCAGATGTTTAACCCTTCAGCCTCCTTCAGATAAACTCAGGGTTTAACAAGAATGGACCAGGTACTCAAACGGGCTTGGAAAAGGGAACTTCATCTAAATTAGCTGCAGGTAAGTTTTAAGTATGCATCGCTCTAGTGGAACCGTCACAGACAGATATACTCTAACCCCCAGCTGGGCTCCCCAATTTTCATTTCAGATACATAACAAAAACTTTTATTTTATCAGTGTGCTTAACTCCTTTACACCAGTTTATTACTGGCTATGACTGTGATAGAAAGGTGTGCGTGGAAGTTCAAATAGCTGTCTCACACGCCACATTTAATTTTCTCTGATTTTCACAAGGGGGGGGTCCTACATACATGGAACATTATGTGAAGCAACATCTAGGCACATGAAGACAAAATGAGGACTGAATTTCTGCCTTCCTGGCTTTACTGATTGAAAAGAACATGATTGCTAATATGATTGAAACAGCAATTTCCTAACAGGAAAGAGAGACAGAGGGAAAAAAGTCTATTTCAGAAGCACAGACCCAGAACTTGGGGGTAACTACATCATCTCTCTTCATACAGAAAGGATGAATGGATTCTGTAACTGCAACACTTAGCTTCATAAATATTTTGATGTCCATTGCTTTATCCCTATCACAATAAAACTCCAGTTAAAAATGAAAAGAGTTGTATATTTAAGTGGGAGGATCACTTAACCCTGTGCAGTCAGGGTTCATTTTTTTACAGCTCATTCAGTTTCCAACTCATCAAATTACTGACATGTCATTAGCAAGTCGGAGCAGTGGTGTAATGCCATCACAGGAAATAGTTCTTGGCTGTGAATATATTGTCACACGGCGGCAACATTAACACAAGCCATATTTAGTTTAGCTGCTTCTTCTCTCTTTCAGGCAAAACTGATTTAACATCCAGACCCCTATTAACACTCAGCTCATTCACACTGTCTGTTTGCATCTTATCTGCATACCTAGAAATAAAGCCAGTGCAATAAAATTATATTCAGATAGTGCTAACATTCAGACATAAATGCATAAAAACCAGGGAGAGAGTTAAAGCTCCCACACCTCATGTGAACTCATCCCTACTTATCCACAGCAAAGTCAGTCTTTGCTAAAGAACACTCTTAAAGCATGTGACATTTACAGCTGGGATTTAAAGGCTGCAATAGCAGCCTTGTTCTTACCTTGATGATGATTTCTGTTTTACCATCGACATCTTCCGTTTGTTGAAATAACTGGTTTTGATATTGCTGCAATGAAAGAAACATTGGAACCATTACTTGGTAAATGTATCATGGTTGTAAGGTGTGGCAGCACAGGGAGCTGTTTATATCAAATGATTAGTGTACTTCTGCGCGTTGGTAATATAAATAATAAAGATACCATTACTAGAGCTCATTCTTTTGCACTACTGGATTGGTGGCAGCTGAATGAGCCATTACCATTCCTTAAAAGAAGGTGACATTGTGGGGTCCACTCAAACAAAAGAGCCTGCATGAAGACGTTTTGCTTTGATCAGACATCCCGGTTAATTGCTCATGTAACTGTCAAGTAACCGCAATGTTAAAGCAATCCCACTTCTCCACTCCACCCAAACAGGAGCTCATCCTTTAAACTGGGTGTCTGAGGACATGTCTACACTAGGGGTGCATAACATCGTGTAGATGCTTCCCACACTGATGGAAGGGGTTTTTCCATTGGTTTAGATAACTGACTCCCTGAAAAAAAAAAACAAGTAGTACTTGTGGCACCTTAGAGACTAACTAAGGTGCCACAAGTACTCCTCATTCTTTTTGCTGATACAGACTAACACGGCTACCACTCTGAAACTTGACCTCCCCGAGTGGCGATAGCTAGGTTGATGAAAGATTTCTTCCGTCAACCTAGCCATGTCTACACTGAACGTTAGGTTGGCTTAACTACAGCACTCAGGGGTGTGAACACTCCTATACACATGTAGGTAGATCAATCTAAATTGTAAGTGTAGACCAGAGATGAGTCTTGCATGAGATGACACTTACCAGAAGCATCAGTGCAGGTAACAATGGTATATGGCTAAAGGCATTTCATGATCACTAGCTTGAGTCAAATTTCTCTCAGACCACTAAAAATCCACATCTACACTACAATAAAAAACTGCAGCACTGAGTCTCAGAGCCGGGGCTGCAGTGTAGACATTTGGCCATGTGCGGGAGCCTGGGCTCCGACCCCATGCAGGGGGAGAGTCTCAGAGGCTGGGCTCCAGCCTGAGCCTGAATGTACATGCTACAATTTTTAGCTCCACAGCTGAGTCCCACAAACCTGAGTCAACCGACCCGGGCCAGCCGAGGCTGTGTCACAGGCTTTTTAGCGGAGTGTAGACGTACCCAGGGAGACCAGATGGACTCTGGAGGAACGGAATAGCCCATAAACGAGAACAGGGGGGAAAAAAAACAGACAAAATAAATGTCTCAAACCTTTTAGAAACGACACTGGGCTGTGCAATTCTGTCCCCCAAAATACAAAAACAAAAATGGGGGTAAAGGCTCCACTGCAGTCCAGCTACCCTAGTAGAACTAAATGCCAATCTAGTCAAGTCAAAGAACATGCATGCAAAACCCTATGGATTTATTATAATCTTCACACTAACCGAATAGACACATTTGGCAAGGACAGACTGGCAAAGCTGGATTTTTTTTTTAAATATTAGACCAGGTCTGTAACTTGGTTTCTCTGAGATGCGGTGGTACAGCCATCTGCCCTGCTGTCTCGTATTTGCTGGCATAAGTAACCTGTCCCAAAGCAGTTCGCATTGGGTGTGTCTCAGAGGACTTTCAGTTTTTTCCCTCCAGTCAGTTTCTGAGTACAACAGATGTTCTCTTCTCCCCTCACCCCCCATCTTCCCGTGGGCCCACATAAGGAAGGAGTGAAACCAGATTAGATTCAGTACTGACCCAGAGTTAAACCTCAGGGGAAGTTTAAAAAAAAAAACCCTGATATACCACCGTAAAGAAAAGTAGGTTTATCTGAGAGTAGGTCCCCAACACTGAAACAGATTAAGGGCTTAATTTCAGATCATCTTTATGACCTGGCATCAAGGTATTTATGTTCCTGTGAAACCACAGCCTTAGAAATCCTTAAGTTACCATGACATGGAATCAAATTAAGAAACTCTTGGGAGTTGGAGAATAATAGATGGAAATATCTCACCCCTTGTAACAAGATGCTTGGTTTAGCTCTGGCTTTATTAAATGAAGAGACTCAATCTGTCTATGTAGCATGCAAAGTACCATGCACAGAATCTTTAATACTTCTAGTCTTGCTTAGAAACAAGTGAACAGTCATACTTGCAGCAGAATTTAATAAGTACAATTTCCTGCCTAGAATTTGATGCCAAAATTCTGTCCAAGCTAAAGACAACCTCAGTGGAACAGCAACAATAATCACTACTTAGAGATTTTGTTTCTACTTTGGAGTCAGTTTTAATCAGAATGACTTTTCCTGGGGAAAGGGTGACCAAGTCTTGAGACAGACTGGAACTGACAATTTACACCAGCTGAGAATCTGGGTCTGACCTCCACATTCTAGCTAGTGTTTGTTCTTTTGCCACCTTACCAGATACTTATTTGCGCAAGAGAGGCAAAGAGTCATGCTGGAAAGAAAATGCGTGTACTTCCAGGAAGGTGAAAACAGGCCTTCTAGTATCAAGTGGAAGGCAAACTACCTATGATAATACCAATTAGCTAACGTGAAATGTGGGAAAATGCCACACTGCTTCTATATATTTTTTTTTTTTTGCACTCAATGCTCTGGTCTGTATGACAGCAATTAAGAACATAAGAGTGGCCATACTGGGTCAGATCAAAGGTCCATCTAACCCAGTATCCTGTCTTCCAACAGTGGCCAGTGTTTTCAGAGGGAATGAACAGAGTAGGTAATCATCAAGTGATCCATCCCATCGCTCATTCCCAGCTTCTGGCAAACAGAGGCTAGGGACACCGTCCCTGCCCAACCTGGCCAATAGCCATTGATGGACTATCCTCCATGAACGTATCAAGTTCCTTTTTGAACCTTGTTATAGCCTTGGCCTTCACAACATCCTCTGGCAAGGAGTTCCACAGGTTGACTGTGTGTTGTGTGAAGAAATACTTCCTTTTGTTCTGAACCTGCTGCCTATTAATTTCATTTGGTGACCCCTTGTTCTTGTGTTATGAGAAAGAATAAATAACACCTCCTTATTTACTTTCTCCACACCAGTCATGATTTTATAGACCTCTAGCATATTCCCCTTCAGTCATCTCTTTTCCAAGCTGAAAAGTCCCAGTCTTATTCATCTCTCTTCATAAGGCATCCTCCATAACCCTAATCATTTTTGTTTCCCTTTTCTGAACCCTTTCCAATTCCAGCATATTTTTTTTGAGATTAAGTTCAGCATGTTAAATATTCCCCTCCAATACATGCACACACAAGCACAGTCCAAACCAGCCACAACAAACCCCTCAGCAGTGGTCTACACAGTCACACAAACAGATGCACCATGCTGATAGCCAATGAATTCTAGCTCTAGGGGGCTGCCACAGGCTGTGAGCTCCATAGCTGAGGATTTTTTCCCTGCCTAATTTTCCGTGAAGAGATATAGGATAGCCACCAGGAAGCACAGCTATCAGGTACCCACTCCAGGCCCCACTCTTTCCTGGAATACACAAATGAAGATATTTTCACCTCCATTTAATTTATTTGAACCAGGAGTCCTCCAATTACGGGCCAAAGATCATCAGCAGTCTGCAGAAACTGAGCCACTTGAGACCCAAGCAGAGGGAAATTGGGTGTGGAACTGAATCAAGAGAAAGAATTTCTCTCTTACAATATGGTCTCCAAAAAAATTTGGAGAACCACTGATCTGAACTGTGCCTATTGCTGTCCTATGTAGCATAATCCATGTACCAACTACTTTCTGTGTACAGCTAGACTCCTTAAATGCCTGACCCTTTTTCATTTAATTTCATGCCCTCCTGCCCTTATCTGTTTCAATCTTTCTGGGAAAAGAATTCAGACAATCCAGCTGTTAAATGATCTAATCTTCAGCCTGGTCATTAAAAGTAGCATCCCCTCTAGCAGTGTTACATTGAAGGGATGGGACTTTTTCTATTGTTTTTCTACATTAATTCATAGATGAATGATATTTTATATTCATATCTTTGGCTTAAGGTCTTGGGCTTTTTTAAGGCTTAAACAGTATTCATTTTGCACAGAATATGGGAAAGGATTTTTGGGGGGTTTACATGTTTTCTAAAACCTGCTCGAACTAAATGGCAGCTTAACAAACACTAAAAATGTTAGATTTTGCAGGCATTTCGGGCTTTGTGTAAGGTTGTGCCTTTCATCCATTCCTTTTGGGCTTATCCTGAAACATACTAAGCACCTCCTGTGAAATGCTGAGCGTCCTCAACCTTTAAATGCAGAGTATCCCCCACCATCACCCCACTCTTTTTAAACAAAAAGACACGGTGAAACCAGAATCAGTGACCAATCAAATGTAGTCTTTTAAGGGTCTTTCAATAAGGGTGGCTGAAAATTTTACTTGATTAGAAAACAGGAATATCAAAATATGAAATATCAAATCATACTTCCTGGACACCAATAAATATTTTATTGTTTAAAACACAAATACTGAGATACCTTCATTTTTATACAAACACATGAAATACCAATAGTTGATAAAAAGGATTTTCTTTAACGTGAGAGATCACTTTTAGCCAAAACACAGATCTGTCTGTCATTCACAATAAGCTGACCGTATGTAAATGATGTCTGGCGTTTCCATGTGAAAACATATAGCCATACACAGAACTAAAGTATCAGCTGCATGCACACCAAATGTTCACATATAGTGGGTGTGTCTTATGGGCACTGAGGTCCAAAGTACTTCAATAGATGTCAGTCTCACATCTGGGACTAGTTCTAGGAAGTCTCTGATTGCAGAGAGATAGTAGAAGTGGTCACAGTTCAGAAAACCTTTGGGGTAATGCATAATAAAAAGTAGCTTTTAACACTGATTTCATTATCGTTTTAAAATGCTGGAGTTATTTAAACTTTGAAACTCAGACATGATCAACACTGCATATGTATATTAATGCTCTGGACCAGTAACACCACATTACAGCGAATTTGTAATGGTTCTAATGGACTGACAACATATCCTAACCATTTGTAGCACTGAGGCAGTACTACCTGCATGAGACACTCCCGTGTGCAAACTGAGGCAGTTCTACTGCAACAGTAACTGCACCAAGGGGGTTGCTACAGTAAATAGTGGAATCTTATTTTTCAGCTTTAAAAAACTGCTATGAGGATAATTTAAAAAACATGTCTGATTAATACATAGGTTCTCAACCGGGGGAGGGAGGGGTCAGGCTTTCTAGGGGGCACAGCCATGGGTGCCAGAGATAAGGGGGCTAAACAGCTATTCCCCCCCCCACTTTTGAGAACCTGAACTCAGTGGGGATGCAACAAGGAGGAGTCCAGGACACCCCGCCCAGAGCTGGGAGGCATGGGATGGCAGAGACCTTTCCTTGCTGGCATGACGGAGAAATGGCTGAGCCAAATCTGAGTGAGTGGAGTTATGATCTGGTGTACGGGGTTGCAGCGTCACTCCATTTTAAAAGGTAAGGGGTGTTTTTATAGTACCATTTGACATGCATTTTGATGAAGCAGTAATCTGACCAGTATTCCCAGAACAAACACATTAGCAACAGTAGGTGGCAGTATCCTTCTTGCTATCGTAAAGGGTGGATGCTTCAAGTTAAAAAAAAAAAAGTGCTAAGGTGGGGTGTGATGGCCTGGATTAATATTTTGTACTTCTACGGTGCCTTCCATCCAGGGCTCTCTCAAAACTTTTCAAAACACTTGTTAAGACTTCACCAAACCTCTGTGAGGTAAATACTATTGTTATTTTATTGATGAGGAAACTGAGGCATAGAGCCGTTAAGTGACTTACCCAAGGTCACATAAGAAATTTGTGGCAGAGCTGGAAATAGAACCTGGAATAGACTCCCAGTCCTGTACTTTACCCACCAAACCATGCTCCTTAAGCCAATTTCTATCAACTAAAAAAAAAGGACAGTCAAAATTAGTCCCTGAATATATATGTAGACTTAAAAATTACAATTATATCTTGAAAGAAAATATTTGAGATGTTCAGCTTACAAGTTTGGAGTTTGTGATCCTACATTTCCATTAAGAAAAGGAGTACTTGTGGCACCTTAGAGACTAATGAATTTGTTAGTCTCTAAGGTGCCACAAGTACTCCTTTTCTTTTTGCGAATATAGACCAACACAGCTGCTACTCGGATACATTTCCATTGTAACAGCTGAGGGCTTCACAAATATCTAAACTGGAGCATTTTCCTGCTATGAGCATGAGATTTGTGATGCTATCATTGGTCAGAGGCAAATAAACATCTGAACACAGGATTTGGGAGATACGTGATAGAGGAATGGATTTTCGAATATTCCTTTTAAAAATGTGAACATGTGTTGTTTACATATATATTCCGTTACCGTATCTGGATGAATTTTCTTTCTAAAAGCTCTACAGTCCAGCCTTAAACCCACACACTCACTTGAACTATCTAGTGTCTAGCGATTGTCACAGGTTCCTAAATATACCCAGTGATCTAACACTCCTGCCCAACTTAAGACACAACAGACGAATTTAAGGAACGAACTGCAGCCTAAAGCCTGTTTTGCTGGCTTTCATCAATTTATATGACAACGCTGAATATATTTTATTTGCTATATTTAGCAAGTCCCCTTTCCCAAAAATTCTCTCTGCAAGCTCCACCCCTTAAAAAAAGATTTTAAAAAAAGTGTTCCAGTGACTCAAATGAACCATCATCAGACAATAACATTAGTACAGAATATCAGAAGGAAGGTCTATCTCAGTAATTTGACTGCACAAGTTTTTTCAATCAATGGTCAAGTAACAAATGAAGACCTAGCCCCAGCACAAATCTCTCTTTCAGTCCACGATGACTGGAAGTGGAAGTGTGTCTCTCACATGGTTATGAATTCTACAGATCTCAACACAAGAAAAGCAAATACTACTTTACTGTACATGGCACAGCTTGATTCACTTCAGCAACACCAATTAAATTGCTGTCATTTGGAAACTGCATGGTTCATTTGCAATATTTAAGGAGTAGCCAGTCTTTAATAGTGAAATCAACACTGCTTCCTTATTTCTTACTATCCAAAAAGACTAAATCAAAGGTAATACATGGGCAAGCTTTCCAGTTTGCTTTCTTCTCCTGCCAGTGAATGTACACTTCAACTAAAGCTAAGCATTACATATAAGGTGTCAAATGCCAATATAAGAGTCATGTCTTTGAACTGAGCAACAGTTCTGCAGATGTGCAAAGAAGCTTGTATTAACAGCTGTAGCAACAAAGCTTGTTACTGAACAACCTATTAGTGGAAGCAGGCTGATTTCCAATCTAACAGATTTTTTCTTTAATCTTCATATGTGCTAAATTCACATTCCAGGAAGATCTGACTCCATAGCTCTGTTCTGGTTTAATCCCTTATTTGGGCTTGCTCTGCATTTCTAATGAAAAGATCTTTCATTTCAAAATACTTAAAACATAGCACTGCAAAGCGATAGCACAAAACTGGTGGTGATCCTGAATGGACGTAACATAGCTACTACATTCAGCATTTCTGTTAATGAAAACTGATGAAAGGCCCTCCTGATTTGTCTACAACTCTACATTAACCCGTGGGGATTCTCTGAACACAGCAAATGCACATTTGCTCTGTCCATTCCAGATACTGTTACAGAATGGATTCTCTTTACATTTAGCTGGTTCATGCAAAAAGTAAAGTAGATCTTTACAAAACAAGGTTCCTGTCCAACACTGAACTGTGGAGATCTGAAAACTCAATTAGAGTAGCAGTTACTTGTGATGGAGCAGTCTCAGCAAGATCCCCACCTCATGCTCATCTTAAGTATCAGAAAGTTTACTTCAGCTACAAAAAGTTCTTGTGTTACAGATTAGGGCAACTGGCTTTCAACATTGTCAGATACAGACAGTGTTTGACCAACACAATTAAAAGTGGAAAGCCCAACTGTTTGAGAGTAATTAAAATAAATGCCAACATTATGATCCCTGCCCATGCACCCTGAGCTCTTCCCCATAGTGAAATTCCCTAGAGTAAATATAAATCAATAGCTACATGAAAAATAATCCAGATTTGTTTTGCTTAAATATATCTACCAATTATGCCACATACTTTTATTATACTTTTTAGCAGGGTTTTCATTTTTTCCAGATGAACTGTTATTGCAGTTGGTTCCATTAGACACTAAAAATCATGGACTCAATAAAGATACTGGATTTATGGTTCATTACAACAATCCAGAACCCTCCTTTCTCCTATGACTGCAGAGGTGTTAACCGCACACTTCACCTTGAATGATTTCTTGCAACATGCATTAACTCCTTACACTTAACAATTCGTTCCAAATTGTGCTTAGCCACGACACTCTGAGTGCCTTCCACAGACCTGAAGAAGAGCTCTGTGTAAGCTCAAAAGCTTGTCTATTTCACTAACAGAAGTTGGTCCAGTAAAAGATACTACTTCCCCCAGCTTGCCTCTGATTTTTTCCAGAAGGCATTTGCTGAAAAAGTTAATTTAGACAAACCTGGAAGCACTGATTCCAATTATTATTGGCTGGATGAGTTTTGCAGACCCAAAAGTAAATTAGTATTTTTTCTGGTTGGGTAAAGGGATCTGTGCAGCCACAAAAGTAAGAGTGTTACAATTCTTATTAAGGGTCATTACAAACGACCACATCATCTACACAATTTCTCAAAAGAATACAGTGCCACTCAGCAGCACGAGTATCAACAACATATTACAAAATAAGAATGTAAGAGGCAGAGATGGCACAGCTGGGGGTGTATGTTACTGACAAAAAGTCACTCTCTCTCACAGGCTCACAGCAGTTGCCCTTGTAAATTGGCGCTCTGAATTGCTGTGCAACAGCTGGATTTGATCCCTCACTTCCTGTGCCAGCAGAGAATAGGAGTAGCATAGGGAAGTGAGTAAACGCAGCCCTGGTGGGAGAATAGCAGTCTGTATTGCCATCAGAGATGCCTTTATATAAAGTGTGCGTAGCATCAATGGCCTTCTAATGAGAGCCCCAACCAGCCTTCTTCATCTGGGAGCCCTGAGGGAAGACAGGGCATAAACTGGAGAGGGGGAAAACAAACAGACAACAAATTATAAAACAATAAAAACATCTGTGCCTGCAAACAACATCTCCTCAAAGATCTGTGGGTCAGATTCTCCAATGCCTCATATCCTGTATAGTCCTTACACCTACATAACTTGGGTGCTAAATCAGAAAATAGCATTTGCACCCACTGTGAACAGGTGTAAAAGACTACACCAGATGGAATGCAGTGGAGACTTAACCCCCTCCCCCCGGTGCATGTGTTAATTAAGAAAGAATCTGTTTCTCAGTACAAACAAAAGTCAGTTTTGTTAAAGTAACTAAAATCCTGCTCAGACTGTCCTGCTAGCTCTCAGCTCTAGCATTGAAGTCCTGCCAGAAACGGTCTTTCACGGATTCTCTCTATACCCTTATCTAGGAGACCCATAGGGCTGGAGTCAGCAATGGCTCTGACAGTATCAGAAGTTCATATCCATGGCAATAGATGCTAGCTACACTTCGTTATTCAGCAGTAAATAAGACAACGATTTGCTGAATAAACATTTTGCCTAATGTAACCTCCCCCCCAAAACACTTCACTCAGTAACATGCCACTGCCCCATTCCTTGCTCCTCTAGCAGGAAGTCAGCAGCTTGAGTAGCATCTTTTAAATGTTTGCTAGTTTGCCATAAAGAAAGCAGAGTAACTGTCTAGTTAAGCAGTTGGAGCTTTTGCTATTTCTTAGTTGTGTTATGTATAGGTCTTGCGTGAAATCAGCATCCCCTTCCCAGACACCAATTGATCCTCGATGCCAGGGCTCAGAATCTGTGATCACTGAAGCAAGAATTTAAACTATTTCCGTAGCACCCTCAGCTTCTTAGAATCCCAGAGTGCCCTCTTCCCCCAACACAAGACATGAGTAACTGAGTGAATTCAACAGAAGTTATGAGGATCCTGTAGGGGTGATGAATAGGACTCGAGGTTTCTGAGACTATCCTCATTAGTCAGTCTTTTATTCCAACCACAGGGGAAGCCAAGTAAGGTAGCACTTTGCTCACTTAGTAGTCGGAAACAAAGATAATACAGATTCGAGCAATGTCATCTCCTCCAGCATTGTTACCTCTTTCCTCTCCACATCGGCTTGGATTTTCGCTTGAGTAACAGCAGCCTCCCGGAAGGAGGAGCTGGCCTGTTTAGCCTGTTCAATCAGGGTCTTCAGTTGCTGGGCTGTGTTCAGTAAGGAGTTGACCATCTCCTCCAAGTACAGCCAGCTCCGTTGCTCTGTCATCTCTAGTCCATTCACCACTGAGGGGGATATGGCTTTGGTGGGGGTAGTGGGTGGCACAGCCAGGGCAGGAAGAGACGTCAACACTGAATATTAAGAAAACAAAACAAAGCACACAGGATTGAAGGGTTTCAACTCCACAAGATGCTTCTTTTCACATCTCATTTAGAAGTTCAATCTAACCAAGACCCAGTTAAACAAATATAATCAAGCCACCCAACAGAGCAGTGACAGAGGTGTGTGAAGTGATCCCTTGTGGAGCTTTCAAACTTGAGGGCTGAGGAACATATGCCCTTGAAAAACTTAACTCAGGGTGACAGAGGGGTCTGTAAAACCTATGACTTATTAGGGGGAGGAATTAGCTACAATGCAACTCTAGCGAAGCCTAACGCAGTCAACTTGACAGCTGAGCTTTCTGGAACCTAGGTAGGGATGGAAAACAGATTGGGGCCCTAGGAGCAGCACAGTAATTGGCTGTTTCTGCTACAATGATCACCAACAAAATAGTTAAGGTTGACAATTGTCAACTTTGAGTTTCACAGCTAGCTACATATTAAGATGAATGCGTGTGGTGGAGGCAGTTCACGCTCAGAGCTATTGTTTCAGGCTGTCTGCAAATCTCAAGACAACAAACTGCATTCATTTACATCTGATTCACATTTAAGAGGATTGCTTCACAACCATGAGGGCTAGATACATTTTTGTTTTTGTTGTTGTTTTAAATGATAGCTTAAATTCCAGAATATAACTCTGCAGCATAATTCTGAGAAAAATCCCAGGCCACAAAATCCACAAGACCCTGTATATATTGAAAAGCTCTTTGAGGGATGAAATTCCCATTCTTGGAAAGTGTTGCAATTCTTCTAGAAACCTTATGGAGGAGGAAAAGGTGCAATGAGATGGGCAGGCTTGTACTGTAGCCAAAATGTTCGAAATTGGAGCATGCTAAAAGTTAATCTATATTCATATTTAAGTACCTAAGCAAGGTCTGATTTTCAGAGATGCTCAGTTAATGTCAATAGGAGGGAGTATTCAGCTCCTCTGAAAATCAGGCCTCTTCTTTAATTGCCTAAAATAGAAGTAGGTGATGAATTTCAGAGATCTATACTTGAGAATGCTAGTCTGTAACTATGCCCTTCATAAAACGAGTTGAGCAGGGTCACATAGGATAGGGTGTATCTGTTCACATTGAATACACTCTTGTTCTTAGATTCACAGGTGGAGTCAGCCAGGTGAGCCAGCATAGCAGGAACAGGACCACAACAAGAGCCCTTCTAGCTCAGGAGAACACAGATAAATTATTATCCTCATATTCTCATCAGCATTGGATAACTGGAAAGACGAGCAGGCCCGAATTGTAGGTAATAGCTTTATTTGTTATAAGCAGATGGGGCTGTGACCTGAGAAGTATAATCATAGGTCACAGAGCCATGAATAAGCAGGAGCAAATGCAACAGCCAGGACTATCTTTATTTGCCATATTCTCACATGAAGCAATTAGTTAGGAGAGAGTTAAGGCTGACTGTGTTGCAGAGGAGTGCAGCCAATCCCTTCTCCCATTAAAAACATTTACACACACACACCTTCTATACCTTTTAAAAATATCCCTAAATGTCCCTAAATGTAAGAACATCTGGAAACTAAGTTCAGGTAGTCAGGCAATTCCCCACTGCTACATGTTCCTTCTTCACTCACTGTCATCTGAACTAACACAAAGCGAAGCAGGGACCACAAATTCTTACGCATTGTTTTTGTAAGTGTTCACGATGTCAAACTGACTCATGTAACATGTGGGAGGCCAGCTGCACTAGCATTCACTGTAGCATGGAATGTTTAAGCAAAATATGAGATTAATACAGAACGATGAACATTTAACAGACTATAACTGCACCGTCCCAAAATTTATATTCTAAATCTCTCTGGGAGTCTAATTATGGCTAAGTCAGACACACGTGCTACAGCAATGGTGCATTAGAAAGAACAAAATATCACTTCTCTTTACTCCCTGCCATGAATTTTTCATATTTACCATATTGCTAAAAAGGCCTACGAAGGAATTTAACAAAATCCCACCAACTTTCAAAATACATTGGCTATCCATATATGTATTTCTATTATGTTAGTCACAGGAGGAGTATCTTGGAGTGTCAAAAATGGCCAAATGAACTGCAGTGATAAATTGAAAACTGAATTAATCCCAGATTTACAAGGAAAAGAGCCACTCCTGCTATTAACCAGGCTGTGGATGGGGGGCATCCAGTACTGAAATAAGTTTACATTAACCGTTAAAAAAAACATTCCACTGATTCACTGAAGTTAGCTTGGAATGAACCATTCAGTGACATAAGATACCTTGCAATCCATAGCATCTGTGGCTGAGTGCACTCAGGAACCTCTCATTTGCATCTCTTTAGATCCAATAACTTTCAGCACTGTCACAGATTTCTGGCTTCCTCTTCAATTGGATATACCCCTGAATGCACTGCGCTGGAGAAGTTACCTTCATTGGGGAACCTTGCTGGAGCCGCTAACTGGCCTAGAAGGGATCGATTAAGTGCCCCCTTTGTTATATTGCACAGTTTCACAAACTGTGTTCTTCAACACATTCAGCTCCCAGTGAAATCTTACTCAATTTGAGGAACCCTCCTTGTAATCATTTTAGAATGAGTATCTAAAAATCCACCAAAAAATGGCCTTACTCAATCAGATCTATTAGCTATAAAAGTGTGGCAACACAATCTGGTACTTTATTTCAAGAATTTTTCCCTGTCAATATATTCACAAAGTCCCTTGCTATTATGTTTGGCTATTAAGATGAAACAACCCATGGTGGCAAGGATTCACAGAACAAACAAACAAGCAAAGCCTTCAGCTTTAGCAGGCTAGTAATCCCCAGCATAGCCTGCCATTGCCAAAGAGGACACCTACGAGTATACTAGGCACAAAAAGCAAATGTTAATACTAGAGCTGTCAATTAACTGCAGTTAACTCACGTGATTAACTAAAAAAATTAATTGTGATTAATCATACTGTTAAACAATAGAATACCAATTGAAATTTATTAAATATTTGTGGATGTTTTCTACATTTTCAATTATATTGATTTCAATTACAACACAGAATACAAAGTGTACAGCGCTCACTTTATATTTATTTTTATTACAAATATGTGCACTGTAAAAAACAAAAGAAATAGTATTTGTCAATAGTAACAGAAATAATATTTTTCAATTAGCCTAATACAAGTACTGTAGTACAATCTCTATCATGAAAGTTGAACTTACAAATGTAGAATTATGTACAAAAAAATAACTGCATTCAGAAATAAGACAAAGTCCACTCAATCCTACTTCCGCCAATTGCTCAGACAAACAAGTTTTGTTACAATTTGCAGGAGATAATGCTGCCCACTTCTTGTTTACAGTGTCACCTGAAAGAGAGACTAGGCATTGCAGGGCACTTTTGTAACTGACGTTGCAAGGTATTTACGTGCCAGATATGCTAAACATTCGTATGCCCCTTTATGCTTCGGCCACCAGTCTAGAGGACATGCTTCCATGCTGATCATAGAATAGCAGGGTTGGAAGGGACCTCAGGAGGTCAATCTAGTCCAACCCCCTGCTCAAAGCAGGGCCAATCCCCAATTTTTGCCCCAGATCCCTAAATGGCCCCCTCAGGGATTGAACTCACAACGCTGGGTTTAGCAGGCCAATGTTCAAACCACTGAGCTATCCCTCCTGCCATCGACACACATTATTTAAAAAAAAAAAAAAAAGTGTTAATTACATTTGTGACTGAACTCCTTGGGGAGAACTGTATGTCTCCTGTTCTATTTTACCTGCATTCTGCCATATATTTCATGTCATAGCAGTCTTGGATGATGACCCAGCACACGTTCATTTTAAGAACACTTTCACAGCATATTTGATAAAGTGCAAAGAAGGTACCAATGTGAGATTTCTAAAGATAGCTACAGCACTCAATCCAAGGTTTGAGAATCTGAAGTGCCTTTCAAAATCTGAGAAGGACGAGGTGTGGAGCATGCTTTCAGAAGATTTACAAGAGCAACACTCAGATACGGCAACTACAGAACCTGAACCACCAAAAAAGAAAATCAACCTTCTGCTCTTGGCATCTGACTCAGATGATGAAAATGAACATGCGTCAGTCCACACTGCTTTGGACCGTTATCAAGCAGAACCCGTCATCAGAATGGGCGCATGTCCTCTGGAATGGTGACTGAAGCATGAAGGGACATATGAATCTTTAGCGCATCTGGCACGTAAATATCTTGTGGCACTGACTACAACAGTGCGGTGTGAACACCTGTTCTCACAGTCCGATGACATTGTGAACAAGAAGCGGGCAGCATTATCTCCTGCAAATTGTAACCAATCTTGTTTGTCTGAGCGATTGGCTGAAGTAGGACTGAGTGGACCTGCAGGCTCTAAAATTTTACATTGTTTTATTTTTGAATGGCTTTTTTTTGTACATAATTCTACATTTGTAAGTTCAACTTTCATGATAAAGAGATTGCACTACAGTACTTGTATTAGGTTAACTGAAAAATACTATTTATTTTATTTTATTACAGTGCAAATACTTGTAATCAAAAATAAATATAAAGTGAGCACTGTACACTTTGTATTCTGTGTCAATTGAAATCAATATATTTGAAAATGTAGAAAACATCCACAAATATTTAATAAATTTCAATTGGTATTCTATTGTTTAACAGTGTGATTAGTCACGATTATTTTTTGTAATCGCTTGACAGCCCTAGTAAATACCATCATTGTTAAAAAAAACATACAATGGCACATTTATACACAAGTGACAGAAACATATCTATAAATACCATTGGTCGCAGACCAATGTCCAACACAGCTGGAAATAATGGTGTTAAGGATATAATAATGGTGTTTTCAATTCCCACCACTGTCTGATAATAGCCTTTGAGAAGGGTCAGATTAAAATTTCTCTTCCTACCAAGTTTGTCTCTCTATTTGGCATAGGCAGATCCTCCTCTGCCTCCTGCATGATGAATACACCTGAATGTAACAGTGCTTTCAGTAGCAACTTCAGGCTGTCTTCATCTAGTGCAGCAGCCCTGTGAATGTTAGCTCAGCTCTGAAGAGGGTGTTTGACAGAGTAATTGCTGCTGCAGGGTACAAAATATTGTTTTCACTAAAATGGTGGCTACTGGCTCTAGAGTTATTATAGGAAAATTTACTACGGGGGAGGTTCTTGAAAATAAAGCAAAACACCAGGACTGAAATCTTCAAAGCATCTAAAGGATCTATCTGGATGTATAATTCCCTGTAACTTTAATGGGAACTGGACTCAGCGTAGGTATCTGGAATCATAGGGATATTGTCATTAGATACTAACAGCCCTCTTCAGGTTGTCAGGCTAATTTCCCAAAAGAGGCTGTGATCTCCTCAGCAGTGGTGAAAGCAAAGCCAAGGAAAACCGTCTTTGTCCTCTTTTGCTTCAGACTGGGGAAACAGAACTTAGCACAGTGAACTTAGCTATAAAGAAACTCAAATACAATGAAACACCATTTATAGGTCCCAATTCAGGAAAGCATTCCTGTCCATCTTACGCATGGGCTTATGCCCTAAGCACATACTTCAAAGCAAGCAGAAGTTTAAGTGCTGTCCTGAATAGGGATGGGTTTATGTGCTTTCCTGAACTGGGGCTGTACTGAAGTAAACTGAAAGTCCTCAATTGCTTCAATACACTGCAGCAATGCGTGCAATGCAGTTTTGATTGTAGTGAACCTCAGCTTAGTGAAGTTCTTGTCAAGAAAAGTGATTTCACTGCATTGAATATTGAATATTCAGTAAGTCAGGGACTGAAATAAATGCAACAACATGTTAGCAATTTTCAGGTCATAATTTGATATACCAACAATAAAAAAAAAGACAAATCTTGTCATGAATTTAGATGAGGTTAGTACTTCCTGAAAACCAGAAGTAGCCAACTGTATGATACAGGAGGTTGGACAGGTGAGCTTTACTGACAGATAGCACTGAAAGTGTAGGAATATGAAACAGATGACTGACATTTTGCCCTAAAACCCTTATTAAGGCACTAAATTAAAACAGATGTTTGCACACTAAAATCACAGTACCACTTGAATTTAGAGACATAAAGGAGACCTGACCCTCTTTCATAAGAGATTGTTTGCCAACAACTTCTTCCAATGTTGGATTTCCTACACAATAAGGACTACAGTTTGACATTTGATAACACTATCTAATAGGAAGTATTTGTGCTCAGTGTTAGCATACGACTCGGTAAATGCCAGTCAATGTTTACAAACTTCATTCACTTCCTTTGTGAAAAGACCAATATTTAAGCAATAGACTCAAGCCCTGAAAAAGAAGCAAAAGATTTAAATTTATTTTTGACAGAGCAGAAATTTATCGCATTGCTCCACCCGGTAGTGCAAAGTGTAGCTGTAAATGTCATATGCTACTTTGGGATTAAAGAGAATCAAAATCTGTCTGGAAAGATATATTTAAAAGTTATCCCAAAGCACACAAGTTAGCCAACTAATAATTTATATATATAATTTATATTTATAATAATAATTTTGCAGTTAACAAATATTCTCATGCCTACAAACTGATCAGCAGCGGCCTAGCCTCACTTTAAAAATATTGTTATTATAACATCTTGTATTACAGGCCACAACTCCAAAACAAGTGAATACAGGCTTTGCAGACGTGCTTCCTGTCCTGAAATATCTGTGCCATCACACTGTGCCAAAACCCAACTTCTGTCAAAACAGAAAGCAAATATTGAAGAATATGAGTGGCCTGGTAATTATGTTATCAAATCTTTGCTTTGTAATGTGGACTTCAGCTTATCTGATAAAAACACTAAAAAATAGAAAGGCCTGATGAGGGTTAAAAAGGGAAGAGGAAATTAATTTTTCCTTCTGGTTTACAAGCTGCCCAGCTCATTTCTGTATTTACATATCCATTTCTTGGAACATAAGAGAATTAATAAAAGGGCTTAAAAACTGTTCACCTTCAGCTCCCGAGTGTCAATAACCTCATCATTTCATTAGCTGCCACATGAATAAACATCCATTTGTCTCCATCCTGAATGGCTTCATAGAATCAAAAATTAGAGAAGCAAAAGGCCCATTAGGTCATCTAATCCAACAACCAGCCAGAGCAGAGTATTTGCCTACTGTACGCTTGTTGTCCAGCTTCATTTTAAAAGCAGTGGCCCCTGAACTTTTCAGGGTAATGCTTCCCCTTACTCCTGTCTGCACTCCACGACAGCCAGGGGGGTGGGGAGGACTGGACACTGACATGGGTAAGGGGGCCGGAGCTGGGGCCAGGAACAGAGATTTGGACAGGGGCCAAAGCTGGGGTCAAAGCCACGGCCAGGCAGTGGTGGAGGCCAGAGCCACAGCCAAGGCCAGGGGCAGAGTAGAATCATAGAATCATAGAATATCAGGGTTGGAAGGGACCCCAGAAGGTCATCTAGTCCAACCCCCTGCTCAAAGCAGGACCAAGTCCCAGTTAAATCATCCCAGCCAGGGCTTTGTCAAGCCTGACCTTAAAAACCTCTAAGGAAGGAGATTCTACCACCTCCCTAGGTAACGCATTCCAGTGTTTCACCACCCTCTTAGTGAAAAAGTTTTTCCTAATATCCAATCTAAACCTCCCCCATTGCAACTTGAGACCATTACTCCTCGTTCTGTCATCTGCTACCATTGAGAACAGTCTAGAGCCATCCTCTTTGAAACCCCCTTTCAGGTAGTTGAAAGCAGCTATCAAATCCCCCCTCATTCTTCTCTTCTGCAGACTAAACAATCCCAGCTCCCTCAGCCTCTCCTCATAAGTCATGTGCTCTAGACCCCTAATCATTTTCGTTGCCCTTCGTTGCACTCTTTCCAATTTATCCACATCCTTCCTGTAGTGTGGGGCCCAAAACTGGACACAGTACTCCAGATGAGGCCTCACCAGTGTCGAATAGAGGGGAACGATCACGTCCCTCGATCTGCTCGCTATGCCCCTACTTATACATCCCAAAATGCCATTGGCCTTCTTGGCAACAAGGGCACACTGCTGACTCATATCCAGCTTCTCGTCCACTGTCACCCCTAGGTCCTTTTCCGCAGAACTGCTGCCGAGCCATTCGGTCCCTAGTCTGTAGCGGTGCATTGGATTCTTCCATCCTAAGTGCAGGACCCTGCATTTATCCTTATTGAACCTCATTAGATTTCTTTTGGCCCAATCTTCCAATTTGTCTAGGTCCTTCTGTATCCTATCCCTCCCCTCCAGCGTATCTACCACTCCTCCCAGTTTAGTATCATCCGCAAATTTGCTGAGAGTGCAATCCACACCATCCTCCAGATCATTTATGAAGATATTGAACAAAACGGGCCCCAGGACCGACCCCTGGGGCACTCCACTTGACACCGGCTGCCAACTAGACATGGAGCCATTGATCACTACCCGTTGAGCCCGACAATCTAGCCAGCTTTCTACCCACCTTATAGTGCATTCATCCAGCCCATACTTCCTTAACTTGCTGACAAGAATGCTGTGGGAGACCGTGTCAAAAGCTTTGCTAAAGTCAAGAAACAATACATCCACTGCTTTCCCTTCATCCACAGAACCAGTAATCTCATCATAAAAGGCGATTAGATTAGTCAGGCATGACCTTCCCTTGGTGAATCCATGCTGACTGTTCCTGATCACTTTCCTCTCCTCTAAGTGCTTCAGGATTGATTCTTTGAGGACCTGCTCCATGATTTTTCCAGGGACTGAGGTGAGGCTGACCGGCCTGTAGTTCCCAGGATCCTCCTTCTTCCCTTTTTTAAAGATGGGCACTACATTAGCCTTTTTCCAGTCATCCGGGACTTCCCCCGTTCGCCACGAGATTTCAAAGATAATGGCCAAGGGCTCTGCAATCACAGCCGCCAATTCCTTCAGCACTCTCGGATGCAATTCGTCCGGCCCCATGGACTTGTGCACGTCCAGCTTTTCTAAATAGTCCCTAACCACCTCTATCTCTACAGAGGGCTGGCCATCTCTTCCCCGTTTTGTGTTGCCCAGCACAGCAGTCTGGGAGCTGACCTTGTTAGTGAAAACAGAGGCAAAAAAAGCATTGAGTACATTAGCTTTTTCCACATCCTCTGTCACTAGCTTGCCTCCCTCATTCAGTAAGGGGCCCACACTTTCCTTGGCTTTCTTCTTGTTGCCAACATACCTGAAGAAACCCTTCTTGTTACTCTTGACATCTCTTGCTAGCTGCAGCTCCAGGTGCGATTTGGCCCTCCTGATATCTTTCCTACATGCCCGAGCAATATTTTTATACTCTTCCCTGGTCATATGTCCAACCTTCCACTTCTTGTAAGCTTCTTTTTTATGTTTAAGATCCGCTAGGATTTCACCATTAAGCCAAGCTGGTCGCCTGCCATATTTACTATTCTTTCGACTCATCGGGATGGTTTGTCCCTGTAACCTCAACAGGGATTCCTTGAAATACAGCCAGCTCTCCTGGACTCCCTTCCCTTTCATGTTAGTCCCCCAGGGGATCCTGGCCATCTGTTCCCTGAGGGAGTCAAAGTCTGCTTTCCTGAAGTCCAGGGTCCGTATCCTGCTGCTTACCTTTCTTCCCTGCGTCAGGATCCTGAACTCAACCAACTCATGGTCACTGCCTCCCAGATTCCCATCCACTTTTGCTTCCCCCACTAATTCTACCCGGTTTGTGAGCAGCAGGTCAAGAAAAGCGCTCCCCCTAGTTGGCTCCCCTAGCACTTGCACCAGGAAATTGTCCCCTACGCTTTCCAAAAACTTCCTGGATTGTCTATGCACCGCTGTATTGCTCTCCCAGCAGATATCAGGAAAATTAAAGTCACCCATGAGAATCAGGGCATGCGATCTAGTAGCTTCCGTGAGTTGCCGGAAGAAAGCCTCATCCACCTCATCCCCCTGGTCCGGTGGTCTATAGCAGACTCCCACCATGACATCACTCTTGTTGCACACACTTCTAAACTTAATCCAGGGTTGGTGGTGCTCCCTCCCTGTCCCCCGTGGGGGCTGGCCCAGGCCCCGCTGTGCCCCCCGAATGTTCCTCCATGCCCCTGGGGGGGGCACATCCCACAATTTGAGGACCACTGTTTTAAAGGGACACCATGAACTTAGAACAACCCAACACTTCTGTCTGGAATGTCTATTCCCTAGTAATTGTTACAAGTGATGTGGAAGAGATCAGTGTTAGAGACCACTTTATAGCTGAATGTAAAAGTTACATTAATACAACATTAAGTTTGCACCAAATAATTATATAAAGCATTCAGACCCCACTGAGCATGCTTGGATGTGATTTTTCAATTGTTTATTAACTTTGGTTTTAAATTGCACCCTCCCAAGCCTACCATAGGCTATAGACTAGTTAGGAGGAGGATGACGGGCATAGTTGTGGGAGTCAGGCATTCTGGGTTCTGCCACTAATTTGTCATGTGACTGGACAAGTCACTTAACCACTGTTTTCCACATCTATAGAATAACAACACTTTTTGAACATATAGGTATTGTAATGGTTATTTATTTGTAAAATGCTTTAAGATAATCAGAGGAAAGGCACAACAGAAAAGTGCAAAGCACTATTACAGGTTTCCCAGTTACAGGAAAAATGGCTGAAGTTTGAGATAGGTCGGACTTTTAAACAATAAATTTAAATTCACCTTTGGGCTGAAATAGTGAAAGATATGAACCACTTATGCCAATGGAAATTTGCATTCCAGTAATCAATATACTCCTTACCAATTCTTATGCAGAATAGCTTTATGGAATCCTATGGGCCTGCTCCCGCTCCCACTGAAGCCTGGTGTCAGCTGGGGCCTCTAGGTGCTACTGCAATACATATAAACAGCAGCAGCACATCTCCCCTTAATTTCAATAGGGGCAAGCTCTATGAACATAAAGCATTTTGCCAACAGTTAGTGGCAAACTGTTGATTTCAAGAAAGAGTGACTAAGCTCTTTCTTGAAATCGCACCATGTACACAGCTCTTCCAAAAAAACTATCAATGATAAGCCACACAAAATTAATATATTAGGAAAATCTTCCACTGCTGTGTAGGACACAGCATCTGTAAGATGCCACCTTACTTGCCAGTACAATCAGGATCTACATATTCAATTATTTTCAAACCAAGATCTATCCCAGCAACAAGAACAGGAATTCAAGAGAAAAACATTGTGAAGGAGGGATATGTTTAGATCACATAAAAAAATATGTCATTCTTTCAGACTGATACTTTTAAACAGTACAGATGGAAAGTTATTTTGCTAATACAGTATAATTCTGATTGAACAAAGACTGGTCATGTTTCTTGATAGATAGCATAAGAATCCATACTTTGGTTATCTACTTTACCAGAACTCTTCTGTACTGATTATTGGAACAGGTAAGACAAAACATTGCAGTTCATAAGATTTGTGCTAATTTTTGGAACTAATTAGTAGAAAGTAAATCTTTTCTCTGTTCAGAATACTATAATCACATTGACTTCAGAAGACAAATATATAAAGGGCACAAGTAAGTCATATTCAGATCTTATCTTACATCCACTAAAAAAAAATCATTGCTACGCTGGCATCAGGTCATTAGTGCTGTATGGAAGGACCCTAGCACCTATGCATTATATTGCACTGAGTGCACTAGAGAATACACATTTTGGGAAAATAAAAGGTTATCAGCCAAGAATTTAGACTTTATGCCTAGAAAACGCATGCTGCTCCCAATCTGCATAGTGGCAATGTTTTGGAAATAGCTCTTCCCCTTTCAAATCCAGTAAACACCTTCCCCAGTTTTCAGATATATCACAAAATCTGTCAGTTGCCATTCCTGAGGGACTGGTTAAAAGCACTAAGTGGATCACAGTTATCAACCTGTGTAACTCCCAGTTTGCTTTTGACAGATTGAGGTTTTCTTGACAGATTGACTATGTGTCAAGTTTTACTGAATCAAATCCCTGTTTTACAACTGCTGTTTTGGTGTAGAAGACAGCTTTTGAGGCAAACAAGGAGATATTCCCCACTCCTTTAAAAGGAATCCTTCATACAAGCACCACTCTCCTTCCATGTGCCTCTACAATACTGTCTCCAATATGCCTCACCTACAACTCCAGAGCCTGCAAAGGCCTCGCTGTGCATTCTGTGATTGATACTGGAAAACGGGATGGCGACAAGCTGATCTGAGGAATGGGAGGGGACAGCAGATGCACTTTGTCCACTGGCCAGACTTGAAGAAATCAAGTGAAAATAATACACCCCCAAATCTGTATGAACTTTTCGGTGTGGCCACTGCAGTTAAAGGGAGCTGGGAGGGGATCCTAAAAGCGGTCATATTCAATGCAGAGGGAATGATCTGTGCCAGTGTTTTTCTTCTTAGAAGTCATAAGGCAGACCATAGTTTCACTGAGCAATAAGGATGAACTATTCTACATTTAGGAGGGACAAGGCCTATTCTTAAGCAATAATACTGTTATTTTCCTTTCTCCCAATGTAAAGCAATCCCAGTCCAGTGAACATCAATGGAATTGAAAGCAGTGTCCCAGTCTATCACTTTAAAAAACACCTATTTATCAGTTATGTAGCATTTTTTGTGGTGCCTCTTTCAACAAAGAGGACATTAAAGTGCGCAATATTGTTATAGCCCTGTCAGTACCAGGGTATTAGAGAGAAAACGTGAGTGTGGTACAAGCTTTAGAGTTTACACAGAGCTCTTCTTTAGGTATCTACGTAAGCTCGAAAGCTTCTCTCTCTCTCACCAATAGAAGTTGGTCCAATAAAAGATATTACCTCCCCCATGTTGTCTGTCTCTGACATTAAAGGTTAGATTTTCAGAAGAGGCAGAGCAGGGGCATGCACCTGTTATGTCTGCAACACTCAAGTTTAGGTGTGTGCTTTTTTTGAGGGAAAATCTACTGTGCTCTCTTTTTAAAGTTTAGTTCTAACATTCTGTCCACACAACAACTTTCAAGACCAGTTAAGGAAACTAGCATAGTTTAAGAGAGCTGCACAATAAGCTTTTACAAAACTATTTTTGAACTCTGCTCAGAGAGACAATCTAACACAACGCAGTTGTCATGTGGAAGAAGCTTTGTAGCATTTGCTGCAGAACTCCACTAGTTCTCCCCAAAACTTCCACAATACACAGTAAGATACCAACAAAGGCTATATCCCTTTCCAAACCAGGAAATATGTACACACAACTTTGGCAAGACTAATGCAGTTATCATGAAGATTTCTGGAGATGTGTAAACTTTCTGAGATGACTGTATTAATCCTACAGAAAAAAAATAGAGAGAGCAAAACAGACAACACAAAAGCAAACCACCTTATCCTCAACTTTAAGTCTTTAAATGCCTGATTTTCATCTGGCATCTTTATTCTCATCTTCTCAACGTAACATGATTTGCCTTCTACAGCTTTGTCCTCATCTGAACAGATCCCTGATCTGCAGTGAAACTTGCTAAAGCACAAATATCATTCTGGGATGATACATCTCACAGTCTCAAGGGATGGAGAACTGATTTGGGGGACATGGAATCATAAGATTATACCTGGGGAAAAAAAGGCGAGGGTGACCGAAAACCTGCTGATCCACAGAAAGGAATAGGAATTTTAGAGTCAGCTGCATGTGAACTTGTATTTGGAGAGTGGGAAAGGGTACCTCAAATACCGGACTTTATTAGTCAAAATCAGCCAAAGCTCCTGGCTGACAACATCGAAACACAGCTCTGTGAAAAGATACTAAAGGAAACCTCTATCAGATTTAGGAAGTGGGATTTTAATGTAACCCTGTGTGATACAAACCAAAAAAAAAAAAAAAAAAAAGCAGTACTTGTGGCACCTTAGAGACTAACAAATTTATTAGAGCATAAGCTTTCGTGAGCTACAGCTCACTTCATCGGATGCATCCGATGAAGTGAGCTGTAGCTCACGAAAGCTTATGCTCTAATAAATTTGTTAGTCTCTAAGGTGCCACAAGTACTGCTTTTCTTTTTGCGAATACAGACTAACATGGCTGCTACTCTGAAACCTGTCAAAAAAAAAAAAAAAAAAAAGGTTCTTAAGGTTTCAAGGCAGAACTGGAAAACCCTCTACAAAGAACAGATTTCTGCCCGCTCCCATTCTTAACTTTAGTCCAGCTAAAGAACATAGGAGTAAATTTACTTCTTTGTACAATCATTAGCTAAGGAAGAAGTTGAGGTTATGGGGTAAACCCAGGTGCTGCAAACTGTGGCTTATTTTAGAGCAGTAGTTCCCAAACTTTAACAACCTATGAACCCCTTTCACTAAAGTGTCAAGTCTCACGAACCCCCTCCTAAAAATGAATATTTCCAGGGATTTTCTCCTTTACCTGAGTATAAATGATAAAAGCAGTGATCTTGGAAATATAAAATTTGTTTTTATGAAATGCTTATTACACACTATTTATCATTAATTATTTATAATTAAGGTATTTTTATTACATTATGAAAACGGCAACACTCTTCCAAGTTCTCTTTTGTAGCTTGTGTCACTTTGAATAAGCCTGTTATAAGACAAGGCTCCTATGTTTCATCAAGGAGTATCAGATGTGAAACAGCATGAAGGTATTTAAGAAGCCAACTCAAAGAGTTCCTCCTAGACAAGCATTCAGGTCTTGAGCGGTCCAGGCAAACAACCCACATTACAACAAGTTCTTCAAAATAATTTTAAAAACAATACTAGTTGCCTATTTAATTTTAAAAACAGCAAAAAATATCCACCTCCCTTTCCATTTCTTATAAGGAGTCTTGAAGTTTAAATCTCCTCACTGTGATAGATATGCTTGCTTTGATCTGCTTAGCTCTTGGAAATCCAGTGGCTCCGTGCCACTGGCCCCGTGCTGCCCAGGGTCCCTAGGGACAGCTCTGTCCGCCATTAGGGACTTTTTTCAGCCGAGAATCCCCTGTAACATTTCACAAACTCTAGTTTGGGAACCACTATTTTAGAGAGACAAAACTTACCTATTTTGGGATGGGAAGTTGGCAGTGCAGCTTCTGGAAAAGGTGAAATCTGACAATTGTCCTGATAACTTGGATAGTGAGGTTCTGGATGACTGACACGGCAAGGTTGCTGGACCGTAGTATCTTGTACTATTGGAAGAAGGAACAGTATTATGAACCCATAAAGCACTTGTTATACATTGCTTTGATGTTTTTTGTATTCAGATTGACATGGGTTTCCAACATCTGTGGTAACTATAAGCATTATGAAAAGGAGTACTTGTGGCACATTAGAGACTAACAAATTTATTAGAGCATAAGCTTTCGTGAGCTACAGCTCACTTGAAATGCATCCGATGAAGTGAGCTGTAACTCACGAAAGCTTATGCTCTAATAAATTTGTTAGTCTCTAAGGTGCCACAAGTACTCCTTTTCTTTTTGTAAATACAGACTAACACGGCTGCTACTCTGAAACCTGTCATATAAGCATTATGAATGCTTCTGGAAACAGTGGTGTGATTTGCATGGGTGCCCATTTTGTATAATTTTTGGTGGTGCCCAGAACGGGTCCAAGCAGAGCCATCCTGTCCATAGGACGGACCAGGGCAACCACCCCGGTCCCTGCGCTTTGCGAGGCCCCGCACTTTGGGGGGACGCGGCGTCCAGGGCAGCCTGGGGGGCTAGAAGGGGGCCTGGCACTGGCAGCAGCGAGCAACCCGGCCCCAACCCGCCCCGCCGGTTCACAGTGTCGCTTAGGGGAGAGGGCGGAAGCCAGAAAGAGACTGGGTGAGGGCTCGGGGAAAGGGGTGGAATGGGGGCAGGTGCGGGAAGAGGTAGGGTGGAGCAGGGGTGGAGTCGGGGCAGGATGGGGACTTGGGGGAAGGGGTAGAATGGGGACGGGGCGGGGCAGAGCAGAGCAGGAGTGGGAAGAGGCAAGGTGGAGCGGAGCAGGGCGGGCTGGGTTGCTTGCTGCTGCCAGCGCCAGGCCCCCTGCTAGCCCCCCAGGCCACCCTGGACCCCGTGTCTCCATGAAGCATGGAGCCCAGGGCAGTTGCCCCAGTCCGTCCTATGGACAGGATGGCTCTGAAAGTTTAAACCCAAACATTGGTGGAGCCAGGCCCCCGTTCCTGAATATTGGTGGAGCACGGGCACCACGGGCCCATATAACTTGCTGCCTATGGTGATTTGACACTGCTACCAGACAAACAGTCCATCCACTCTTACTCCATATGAGTCTCCTCTTTCACTTTTTAAGGTTTCTACAAAGACCATCACCTCTCCCCTCCAAACTTACTTCTATATTGTCAAGATCATCCAAAGATTCCAAAATGCTTGGTAGAGGTTTTATGATTCTCAAAGATGTCACAGTACAGATGTTCAGGACTTGCCCAAGATCACACAGTAATTCTAAGGCAGGGCTGACACTAGAACCCAGGTCTGCTGACTGCCTGTTCTGTGTTCTAGATACTATGCCATAAATAACTACTGGTAAGCGAGCATGGAGCTGAACGGCAATGTTCTGAAATCTCTCACACCACACCTTAAATTGGTCTGCATTATACTAGAGCAGTGGTTCTCAACCTATTTACCACTGTGGGCCGCATAAGACAGAGAGCTGCATATATGGACTGCATCCAAACAAAATCTATACTATCCATATGGCCCTGAGGATGTCACATGGGCCGCAGCTGTGTGCTGACTGGGCCGCCAGCAGCCCGTGGGCTGAGAACCACTGTACTAAAGTGATTCGGAATACCCTATTCTCCTCGTTTCCTTCTCTTTTCATGCTGTGCACTTCAGTGTTGCATAGAAGGCAAAAGCCTGTACTAAACTATAGGAGAGAAAGTTAATAAAGCCCAAATGCACAATCTAGCTCAAAACTCACATCCCTCCTGGTGGACTGCATTATCTTATGCTCTACTCCCTCTGTGCACAGTATTTCCTCTCCAACTATCTGAAAGCCACTGCATTGCATTACAGTTCATTAGCCTACCTCTCTCTGGAAAAAATATTTGGTGAGGCATCATATGAAGGCTGTTATACGAAAAGAACTGTTGTACACTGCACTGTACATAACTCAAGTCTAGTAGCTAATAATCACTTATGAATAAATAACTCTTATACAGAAACCACACTTTTCATTTCCAATATGCTTTAAATAATACACTTAGAGGCTCTCATATAGCACTTTTGTCATCATTACACCACACAGCACTCTGCAAAAGGAGGTTAGTATCAATATCCCCATTTTACAGATGGGGAAACTGAGGCACGGGGCAGTGAAATGACTTGCCCAAGGTCACACAGCAGGGGAGACACAGGTCTTGTACGTCCCATTCCAAAGCCCTCTCCACCATACCACACTGCCCGTCAAACATTATCACACTATGTTCTCTCACCATACACTATATCTTAAAGAAAACATCCCATACCAGTTTTGCACCCACCAAAACTCGGCCATGCAAAACTGTCTGCACAAAAAGTGGACCACAAGACTTCAGGAGATATTCAGAGTGCGGGTTGAGGCCCCTTCAGAAGTTTTGCCCATAGTATGGTAACTACATTTCAGTGCCGCTATTCTACACATTGCAAGGTTAATAAAAATAAAACTTTAGTTACACTGAACTTGCCTTCAGACTGTATTCCTTTTGTATGCAATCTGCAGGCTGATAGTGTGCATAGATTAGAGAAGTGGTTCTCAACCAGGGGTACATGTACCTCTTGGGGTACAAAGAGGTCTTCCAGGGGGTACATGAACTCATCTAGATATCTGCCTAGTTTTACAACAGGATACAGAAAAAGCACTAGCGAAGTCAGTACAAACTACAATTTCATACAATGACTCTACATGCTATACACTGAAATGTAAGTAAAATATTTATATTTCAATTGATTTATTTTAGAATTCTGTGGTAAAATGAGAAAGTCAGCAGTTTTTCAGTAATAGTGTGCTGACACTTTTGTATTTTTCTCTGATTTTGTAAGCAAGAAGTTTTAAAGTGAGGTGAAACTTGAGGCTATGCAAGACAAATCAGACTCCTGATGGGTATAGTAGTTTGGAAAGGTTGAGAGCCACTGGGTTAGAGGCACAGAGTGTAAAACCAGAACGGATCACCAGATCATCTAGCCTGACCTGTATATCACTGGCAACCTACACCGTGCAGCACCCGCATACTAAATCCAACAACTGAAATGAGACTAGAACTATTACAGGATATTAGACTATTATGTAACACAGGCAGAGTATAGGAGGGACCAAGTAGCAGGGGCCTTGGGAATTGATACAATTGCAGGGAAATGATTAAGTGAGATATACCCAGATAATACTGCAAGTGACCCATACCCCATGCTGCAGAAGAAGGTGAAAAACCCCTTAGGTTTTACAAAAAACACATAGAAAGAAGACTTTAAAAAAATTACAGGATTCACATAACTTGGACTTTATTTAATCCAAACTCTAAAGCAAGAGACACTATGCTATTGTTGGGTATGTTTTTAACATTGGTGTTTGTTCCTTCTGTCAGAACTATGTGAATTGCCAGATGAGCTATTAATTCATTACACTGTTTTACCTTCCACTGTGCGGGCCTTCAAGTAATACTAAAATTATTATTGAAAGAGTAGAAGAAAAATATTTCTATTTTTTCAGTTTACTTTGGAGATTTGATAGCATTTTTCATCCAATTAGTTTCATTGCACAGACGGTTTTCCCTTTTGGGGGGGTTGTTTTTTCAGAGTAAAAGGGGAAGAGGAAAACAGAAGTGGAAAATGGGTTTGTAGAAAAACACAAAAATTACCAAGGTGGACGCAGTGGCAGGTGCAGTAACAAAGTATTTTTAACTCATTTTATGAAATTGACAAGATTTCAAACTGATGGTGTCATTTTGAGGAAAAAAGAGAATGAATAATAATAATAATTGGTTAAGCCCTTGAAGAAAAGCCTCACAGCTGCTTTCAAAGCCCTTCCTCCTTTGGCAATGGGAGTTCAGAACCCCACACACATCACTACTGCATACTGCATGTGTGTTTTGAGGACTTACCAGTGGCTCCAGTGAATACATCACCCTGGGATGGACTTTCTGAGATGATAGCTGTGGCCTCCACGGTTGATGCACGGTCGAAGGTCAGAGCACCAGAAGTAGTGATCTGTCCTGACGGAGTCACGGTGACTGGAAATAGCAGAAGCACTTTCATAATTAGCGCTCAACTCTGAAGCCTTGGTTGTTTAGCTGTTGATCTCCCTGTTCTGAATCATCCTAAGTCACAGAATTCACAGATCAGTAATTGACCTGTGTTATCAATATTTGGATAACACCTCCATTGCACAGAATGGTAAATGGAAACAAAAATCTCATTTTGGCTTCTGAATTCATTGTGCACGCATCAGCTTCCCAGAGTTATGGCTCATTTTAGTCTCTGAAGCGTGGGACCCAGATCAGTCCTGCACAGTTTTATTCCTATTGCATTACAATCATTTCAAATCACTACACAAGTGATGCCACAACACAGTAGCCAACGAAAAATAAAGCAACAGGGCTAGGAAATCCAACAAGGCAGATTTCTAATTCATGGAAACTTTAGTGAGAGCAGCTATTACTGGTCTGAGAAACTAGAGTCACCACAATATACTTCCACTATGGTTTGGTTATTTGGACTAATATTACCTTATTTCTCTTAAAAGGTGACCCACACCACTCTGAGACAATGAACAATGTGCAACGCTAAAACCACAAAATCCTTCTATACCAAAATTCCAAAGACAGTGGACTAGGGTATTTAGAAAGACGTTAAAACAACCCTATCTTTTTTAACTCCCCTAATCAAGCCCAAGGAAAAGAATCACACCTGCCATCTTGGACTCACTCCTGCGCCTATTATATGTTCAGATAGATCTTTTCACAAAAACACAAATACCAAGTTTGAGAAATGGCTGCAGATACTAATTCTTGCAAGGACCTGTTACAAGATGGTGGCTGCTACTAGCAACAGTCAAATAGGTTCATCTTTATTTCATTCAGAAGCTCATTTGACCATGTTAGAGAGCCAGAGAACCTGTGTCCAGTTGTGTTTTTAAAACAAAACTGATCAACAAAAACCAATTTTGGAACCCCCTGAGCACAAGGCTTTGATCATGAGACTGAAGTCTGCAGGATTCTGCAAGAGACCGAGTCAACCCAAATTCTGGACCTCTTCCCTTAAAATCGAATTGCTTTACATTTCAAACAAACTTTGACTTAATTGCCATATACTTCTATTTTCTACATTTTCTTTCTCAGTATTGTTGACAGTTAAATATTTTTCTTGGCTAACAAAAATTTTCTTTCAGGCAATACAGGTATTTCCCGTCCTGCCCAATTCATTCGGTAACGTTGCAATCCAAATGCTGAGATTTCACTACCAGGAAGAGACTGGAAAGTCACATACACTGAACTATGACAGCATTGAAGAAATCAGGAAATGGAAGCAGACTGTTTATAAAAGCGAACCTTTGTTTTCACACAAGTATTTTGGTAATCAAAAACAGTGAGAAACAAAATACAGAAATATTATATGGTATCTAGATAGGAGTTAAGCTTAATATATTCTGAGAAACCTGTTTGAAGGTTAAGATAGCCCATACAGCAGTTCTCACTAAAAACTTCCAGATCAGAGATCATTCCAGCAACTTAGATTCTTTTAGTATGTCTCAAGAAACAGCATGAGACTGAATGTACAGAACCTCCCTGCTCTCGGAAAGTGAAAGTCAAATCAACAGGTGTTAGGCACCTAGTTCTGGAAAAATCTACCTCTAAACCTCTACGGAAAAAGGCCAGGGCTCCAAAGCTTTTGATGGCCCACTGGATCAAAAGACAAGGAGGGGGATGGAAATCTAGGTTTCCCGAGCAGCAAGAAAAAAATACAACCCAAGTTTTAGCAAACAAAAGTTTTCACGATTCTTAAAAAAATATTCTCCTAGAAACAGAGCTGAACATTTTTCTACTGAGTTTACAACTCAACTATTGCAACACTGTGCTCATGCATGAGAACTAAGAAATGAAACGGACTACTCAGACCCGTCTAGTTTCACTGTCCAATCAAAAGGACATACCAAAGCTAAACTAACAATCACATTTATTAAAGCCTTTCCGTTTGGATTCTCTAGGATGTAATTAATATGGAAATCAAGCAAAAAAGACAAAATATGATCTATCTATCTATCTATCATGACAATGCTCCTCTAATAAAGAACCAGCAGGTCTATTCCAGAAGGGAACTTACAAGTGGTAGCAGCTGTAGCAGGAAGCAGGGTGATGTTTTTGGGAGAATCCTTTTTCACTGGAGTTGTAGGCAGTTCGTTTTCTTTTTTTCGCCTTTTATAAGGGACAAACAATCGTACTGGGCCACTCTGAGAGAAAGAGAAATGAGCAATTATTATGAGCTTTCTTATTAAGACTTTTTGTCCTTTTTCAGCTTGATCATGTTTGCTCTAACTCTTCAGACACAGCTGGGAGCATACCCTTTTATATGTAGCAGCTTTTCCTGAGGAAGACAGAGCGAACAAACCACTGGGTTCTCGGGCTGCTGCATTTTGTCAAAATGCCAATTAAGACTACAGCAGAGATATTTGCTTCTTCTCTCCAGGCCAAAGAGAACAGTTAAGATGCACAATATTTAAGGCATTAGTGATCTCAACCCTTTCAGTACAGCTGGTGGTGTCACTCCATGGTCAGCACTAAAGATGGTCAAAATTGAAGGCTAAGATCTCACCAGTCTCAGCAAAGAGTATATCCCCAAACCAACAAAATCTCTACCTTCCTACCCCCATTATGACAGGTTTCAGAGTAGCAGCTGTGTTAGTCTGTATTCGCAAAAAGAAAAGGAGGACTTGTGGCACCTTAGAGACTAACAAATTTATTTGAGCATAAGCTTTCGTGAGCTACAGCTCACTTCTTCGGATGCATTTGGTGGAAAATGCATCAAATGTAGCCGATGAAGTGAGCTGTAGCTCACGAAAGCTTATGCTCAAATAAATTTGTTAGTCTCTAAGGTGCCACAAGTACTCCTTTTCTTTTTACCCCCATTATGTTACTCACTCACACAAAATGTCTGCTCCAGCTAAAAGGGCCCAGACTTGGCATCTTACATCATTATCTAAGGAGCAGCTCTGAACATCAAACAGAGGGAGTTCATTACCCCTTTCCTTACTCTAGTCATGGACAAAGCACACTGCATCCACGACACTCCCAACCCCTTCTTGTCTCAGGTTGCTCATGACAAACTCTGATGGCCATGTGACAGTCTAACTGATTATCATTAGGCCATAAAGCCAACACTGAAAGTATTCAAATTAGTGGCTGTAAACTTGCAACTCACCAAAGTCATGTCATCACAGCAGGCAGCACAAGTGCATGAGGCAGCATGAGGATTTAAAATCCCATCCTGAAATTGGGAAGTTACCAGGACAGCATTAAAAGAGTCACAAACCACCCAAAGCATGAACATACTCTAGCAAATGATTCAGGCCTCTCCTGAGAATCTGTCCACTCCCTGAAGACCCTGGATAGCAGTAAAAAGGACAACTCTTCAGAAACAAAGGGAATGGTGGGGAATATACCAAGGGAAGAAGAACTCTAAAAGCAAAGACAAAGGGCAGGTGAATGTGTTTAGAGCAGTATAAAGGATCTCTGCCCAATTGTCTGTTTAATAGTAATGCCCCATAAAGAATGGGCCTCCCTTCTAACATTATGTGATGTGAAATATCTGGAGTAACCTAATAAGAAGCAAGGGAACCACTTGTTCCCAGCCAAACAATAGTAAAAGAGATCCGATTATAGAATTAGAAGGATGTACTGCAGGTGGGGAGCCTTTAAGGCTAACAGTTCCCCATTTCTGCCACATGGAGTTCAGTGCTGGAACTTATCCCATGGTAGCTTCTAACTGGAATAAAGCTATAACCCTTTTTGAGCTTAACAAACATTTGGACTGACTTAACTTGGGAACCTGGCCAGGGTTCTACCCCTTGGTTCTCAGCAAAACCATATCACTGTTAATGAAGTGCCCTGTTGTAACATGATTTCTCTTTAATACTCCTGTGACTAGGACAGTGTGTTCTCTCTCTCCCCCTCATCCCTCTGACAGAACACAAGCATTTGGCCAGGACGTTGGAGAGTCAGACACTGCCCTCCCTTCCCCTGGAGCAGAGACAAGCACAGGCTTGATCTTACATGAATAAGGCACTGCAGTGGCCTCCCAGCATAGCGGATGCTTCTTTTCCAATCTTTGCTACTGGCTCTTCCTGCCATGGCTTCAAACTCAGTGGGGCTGTACCAATTCTCCCCTTGCTTAATACATCGGCCCCGGCCTCCTAAAACAAGGCAAGAGAAGGCATCTAGTGGTTAAGAGTAACTTTTTCACTTTTCTGAAGATGTAAGCACTGAAACCATCAGGTGATGAAGCAGTTAATCCATAGCATGCAAATATCTGGCACGCTAGTCTAGTAGTTCCCACCCTATTAGAATAATTGTACTCATTTAGGACCTTCAATGTATTAACCTGTGCTTACCACCTCCTGTTCATTTGTATATGCTTAGATCAGGGGTCTCTAACTCAAATGACTATGAGGGCCACATGAGAACTAGTACATTGGCCCAAGGACCACACCACTAACCCCCCACCCTACGCTTCCCTGGCCCAGCCCCCACTCCACCCTCTTCCCTGAAATCCCCACCCCAACTCCACCCCCTCCCTGCCCCCAGGGGGTGCAGGAGGGGTGCAGAGTGCGTCAGGGGACTCAGGGCAGGCAGTTGGGGTGCAGGAGGTGTGCGAGGTGCATCGGGGGCTCAGGGCAGGGGGTCGGGGTGCAGGAGGGGTGTGGGGTGCAGCAGGGGCCTCAGGGCAGGGGGTTCGGCTGCAAGAGGGGTTTGGGGGGGCGGGTCTGGCCTGGCGTGCACTGGGAGCCGGGCAAGGCAGGGGCACAGGGGTCTGTGTGTGCCCTGGCTGCTCCTCCAGGTACCTCCCCCGAAGCTCCCATTGGCCAGGAACAGGGAACCGCAGCCAATGGGAGCTTCAGGGGAGGTACCTGGAGGCGCAGCCTGGGCAACACACAGACTCCTGTGCCCCACCTCCCCCCAGTCCCCCCACTTCCCGGAGCGGTGCGGGGGCAGGGAGCCTGACCTGCCCCCCGTGCGTGCCGGGCCAGAGCCGCTCTAGGTAAATGCTGGGGGGCAGGGGTGCTGTGGGGAGCTGGTGGGCAGCAGAAAATAACCCCACAGGCCATGTGTTTGAGACCCCTGGCTTAGACTGCTCCACATCCTAGTCTCATTAGCACCTAGATCTGTGCTGGAGAAATGCACTCCTCTGTAGCACATACAAAGCTTTCCCAGGCAAATGCCATCAACTTCTCCAGAAGTAGTGCTCTCCTTTACTTTTATTTTTAAGTTTCTAGTCTTTATGGCTGTGAAGAAAAGCTTCCATATGTGAACAAAAGGGCAGCCATGGATGCCTGAATCTGCAGGCAGATAGCTCCAGTGCCTCTGTGCTGCTTGTGATTGTGGCAAGATTCAGAAGACGCAACAAAGAATAGGAGAGCTTCTGACACAACCAAAGAATCCGGGTGGGAGTCAGACTTCCTACTCTTCAAAGGAACAGAGTGGGGTAGCAAGAGGCCAAAGCACCCAAGGAGAGCAATATCCAAAAGGAGAAGACTGGCTTGGAAATTCTCCCTTCCCTTCATAACAGGTTTTTAAGAGCAGCCCAATTAAAACAAGCACAGAACAAAGATATATGAGTCGCCATCCCTCTCTTGCGGAAGGCAGGAAGGGCCTTTTTTACCTGAACCAAGCCTGTTTTTATACAGGATTCCGCTGATATTCCGGCATCGCACAGGGAGTTCGCTGTCATACACTGATGGATCCCAGTTATACTTTGTGCCATTTTTTTCTTGACCAGGTGTTAAAGGAGTGGGAGGAGACTGAGAACCTTTGGGTTAAGAAAAGAAAGACTAAACATACTAAATGCCCACGAACATGGCTTTGGATTTTTAATATCTGTGATATCCAGACTGTAATGCAATTAACTCAGACAGCTCTGACTGTCCATAATGAGCAGAGAAACATACTAAATGACATATAATTTAATTTAGAGTACGTTAACAGCATCTTTCAGACCAATGAGATTGTTTAGAGTGCTTCTCGGAGCCCTGGTTAGGTATAACTGTATAAAAGAAAATAAAGGAGACTAAATTGTAGAATCACAGAAGTGTAGGACTAGAAGGAGCCTCAACAGGTTATCTAGTCCAGTCTCCTGCACTCAAAAGAGAACTACTTAAATAACTAAACCATTCCTGGCAGGTGTTTGTCTAATCTTTTCTTAAAAACCTCCAATGCCGGAGATTCCACAACCTCCCTAGGCAATTTGTTCCAGTGCTTAAGTATCCTGACAGCTAGAAAGTTTTTCCTAATGTCCAACTTAAACTCCCTTGCTGCAATTTAAGCCCATTGCTTCTTGTTCTTCTTCTTCTTCAGAGGTTAAGGAGAACAATTTTTCTCCCTCCTCCTTGTAACAACTTTTTGTGTGTTTGAAAACTGTTATGTCCCCCATCGGTCTTCTCTTTTCCAGATTAAACAAACCCAATTTTTTCAATCTTCCCTCATAGGTCATGTTTTCTAGACCTTTAATCATTTTGTTGCTCTCCTCTGGACTTTCTCCAGTTTGTTCCTTTCCGAAATGTGGCGCCCAGAACTGGACACACTACTCTAGCTGAAGCCTAATCAGCACAGAGGAGAGTGGAAGAATTTCTTCATGTGTCTTGCTTACAACCCTCCTGCTGATACATCCTAGAATGACCTTTTCTGTTTTTGAACAGCATTACACTGTTGAATCATATTTAGCTTGTGATCCACTGTGACCCCCAGATCCCTTTCACCAGTACTATTTCCTAGGCAGTCATTTCCCATTTTGTATGTGTGCATTAGGAAATGTATCTTAACTGTGAGTTCAAATGGACAGTGAAATAGTCTCCTGGGAAAATGATGAAACTCCCATTACTTCATACAACACACAGTCAACCTGAGGAACTGCTTGCCAGAGGACGTTGTGAAGGCCAAGACACTAACAGGGTTCAAAAAAGAACTAGATAAGTTCATGGAGAATAGGTCCATCAACAGTTATTAGCCAGGATGGGCAGGGATGGAGTCCCTAGCCTCTGTTTGCCAGAAGCTGGGAATGGGCAACAGCGGATGGATCACTTGATGATTACCTGTTCTGTTCCATTTCCTCTGAAACACCTGGCATTGGCCACTGTTGGAAGACAGGATAATGGGCTAGATGGACCATTGCTCTGATCCAGTATGGCTGTTCTTATTTGAGTCATTTAAAACTGCAATGGCTATGGGAGGATGGATGTATTAGGTATTTTCCATATCTTGTTTCTAGCAAATGTGACTTTCAATGTTAAAGAGCTGTTGCACCACCTTGTGCACAGAAAGGAGACTGCAATGCAGCTGCCAGTGCACACACCTGAATTAAGAAATAATCTTTAGAAACAAAGAAACAGTGCTATCTTGACATTCAAATGTCAACAGAAGGTCTTGTGGAATCATGACCATTTGGAAAGTTGAAAAAAATATAAATGAGTCCAGAACTAGGAGACGGAACTTATCAATGTTGCCATCCTTTTCCAATATCAATAGTTACAATGAAAAATTCAACTTCCTGGGTGGAATGCAGAGACAAGTGAACATGAGAATAATAAAGAAAAAAGGCAAGATTTTCCTGAGCGTGCTTGCAAAAGCAAATTCAAGGAATGAGTGAAAGAAATAGATTTCTTATAGAAAAAATGGAGAGAAAATACTCTTCCTCTACTCCCAAGTAGTACTTTGCTCTTGGATCTACCAACAGAATTTCAAGAGGTGACAGTCAATGCTTATAACATGGTTTCAAAGAATTACACATGACAGTTTCTAGTTCCAAATATAGGAATAGGAGATATAGGGCTAGCCTGCCTGAGTGACGCTTAGAAAACAGAGCAGGATTGTGTTATACCTGGTGTGAGAGGTGCAGAGGGCCCCTTTAGCCCTGTGGTTTCTACAAGGCTGCCATCAGTGTGAACCACTATCAGAGTGGCTTTTTCTGTATTCAAGCTGTCCCCAATTTGAAGGGCTGTTCTGCCAGACTACAAAAGAAATAAAAAGAGTTTTAATTAATATAATTAAAACCTTGGTTATTTTTATGCCACCCAGATTCTTATCTCTGGACCCCCTACAACTCTAAACTGTATGGGAGTAGCTAGATGTGTGTGTGTGCTTTCAAGTCAACCAAATTCTGGCCTCAGAACAGTGAATCCAAGGCTACGTACTTCAGGTCACCAGTGCTACATGGGGGGACAAATTCAGAGTGAGCTAACTGTGTAACTCTTAACTTTATTGCTGGTTATGTTGCTAAATTCCTGCATGTCCTCCTTTGATCTTAACACAGACTGAATATCAGAGTTGTACGCATCCTCAGATATTACATATCCTGAGATCATCAACATAGGGCCCACAACATTCTAAAGGAATAAAAATAAAATTAAAAAAAAAACCTTAACTTACCAGCACATGTCCAGATATAGATGCAGCATTTGCCACAGATGTGGTGAAGACATTGTCTGCAGAGGCACCCACATTGGCTACTGTTACTGTTGTCACTTCTACAACATAAAACAGAAGTGAACTTAATATACTGCTGTATCCACAGAACCTGATTAAAGCTAAAAGGGGGGAAAAATACAATTGTCTTCCTTTTTTTCCTATATTATTTCCAATTTTTTTCCAGGTCCGTCCTCCCTCCCACCCCCTTGAGAATAAGATCATCCACAGAGGACGTTCCCAACTTCACTTCTGGTGTCACCTCTGGAAATCTTTTCAAAGAATCTATACTAGAAAGAAATGTCATTCTGATTATTGCTATCTTTCGTCAAAACTGGCTTGGGCTTATCATTTGAACGCTCTTGAGGCTGAGACAGTATTTAACAGCATGTGATTAACTAGGAGGAAAAATGAAGCTGCTTCAGTGTGCATGAGAACTGTAAAAGGGGATTGACTTACAATCCTAAAAAGATAAAAGGAAGAGAAAACCTCAGAATTGCTGCCTGCCTTGGTCTGTATATTAATTGTTATCACTTCAATAATATCATGACAGAACCAGCTAGCACACCAGCTAGAATGTATCCAATTTTTAAAATTATATTTTGCATAAAATTTGACAGTGTATTTAGTTATGGAAAGTTTGCCAGAATGTCTCTCTCCTGCTGCTATCTATAAAAATTTGCTTTTAAAGAAAATTTGGTATAAGCTAATAGATGCTCATGGTTTATATCAACTTCTGTTTATGCATAAATTACAAGATATATACAAATCCTTATGAAAACTCAGCTTTTTGAGTAGGCATAAGGGTTCCCTCCTGTAACTAAGGGAATCCAAGATGGGTGTTGTATGCCAAATATGTGGGGCTTCACAAAGTAAGATCCTTCAAGTCCTCTGAGTCTGACACACTTGTAAAGTAGAGACACAAGGTGGGTGAGGTAATGTCTTTTATTGGACCAACTTCTGCTGGTGAGAGAGACAAGCTTTCAAGCCACACAGAGCTCTTCTTCAGGTCCTGTCTCTCTAATAACCTGGGACCAACATTGCTACAACTATACTACATACAAAATTTGTAAAGTAACAGTTGTTCAGAGCACATACAGAATACTTAGGTTGAATCCTGCTGCCATATTTTATGGCATACACACAAAAAAAGGATTTCTGTATTCTGGGAATGGAAAGGCATGAAAAAAACCCACCCAGACAGACGTGCAACAAGATGGACAGCTAGTTCCGGGTAACCTTGGATGTATTAGATTTTTATCGGTAAACACAGATTTTACTTTTCACACACAAACTGATAAAAATATCATCATAACAATTGTAATGTACAAATAGGCAAAATAAGAAATATGCTGTTTGACAATTTATTACGGTTTAAGGATATTTACTTTGTATAGTTTGACATGTGATGTTCACAATTTTTGTGTTAATAGTTGTAAAGCTTTACTTTTTGAATCTCAATGTCTATTATCATTAAACAGTTACTGTCTGATCCCTCCCTTAATTTCCCACAACTATGAAAAGAAGAATAGATAAAAATAAAATATCGATATTAACCCCTGAAATTATTAAATACAATTAGGCTTGATAGAATTCAATTTTGATTATGGGCTAAAGTCCCTGCTCCTGGCTGCATGACAGATCTTGTCTCCAATATTCTGCATTTATCTCGGGGGAGACAAAACTCCCCATGAGAAATCTTTGCACACACGGTGAGCAGAAAGTCAAAGTCAAGATCTGATGTGCAGAAAGAAGCCTCTTGCCCAAAGGGGAAACAGCATATAGTATACTTGTGAATGCAGTATGTTGCTGTCGCATCTGAAAAAGTGGTTTATTACCCACAAAAGCTTATGCCCAAATAAATTGGTTAGTTTTCAAGGTGCCACCGGACTCCCCAGTGTTTTGTGAAGGCAGGCAGTGTGGGCTGAAGTAGTGATTAAAAGGTAGGGTTGCCGATTTTCCAGGATTACCCTGGAGTCTGTGTCATGTGATGAACATGTGATGAAGCCTCCAAGTATAAATCCAACCACAATTGGCAGCCTTAGCAAAAGGTCGGGAGTCAGGCACCATTTACTTCTCATTCTGAATTGACTAGGTATTGGCTGTGTGGCCTGGGATAAGTTACTTCACCGCTCTGCCTCCCCAGCTGTAAAACCAAGATAACCGTGTATCTCCGCTGGGGGCGGCGAGGCCAGGACTTGCGGCGCTGACAAGATGCACGGTGGGGCTTGACGGTACGGCTAACGCGCACCCTGGGACAGACTGGACGGGAGAGAGCGGCCGACAGCAGCAAGTCAAACCCAGCAGCGCAGCTGAACCGAGGCGGCCCCTTCCCTCGGACGGAGCCGTGTTCGCCCCGAGCTCGCTCTCTGCGGAGAAACCCAGGCCCCGGCGCTGTGACCTGCCGGGAGCTGGGCCGGGGAGGCGGGTGCAGGGCTGCCGACCTCGAGTAGCTCCGCGCAGGTGAAGCCACCGGGGCCCCGGCTCGGCTCACACTGAGAGCTCTCGCCGCGCGCACAACGCGGACCCCGGGGCCCGACTTTCCCGCGCGCCTGTTCGCCCGTTGGAAGGGGCGGCCCGGCCCGCGCGGCGCTCTGTGCGCATGCGCCGCGCTCTGACCTGCGAAGGCGGCGGCGGCGGCGGCATCGTCCGCGCTCGGCAGGGACTCGGCTCCCATCGCGATGTGTTCGGCATCCGCCGCCATCACGGTCACCGCCGTCACCTGCGCGGCTGCCGCCTCCTCCTCGGGCTCCGCCTCCAAGCCCGCCGCCTCCGCCCGCTGGTGCTCGGATTCTTCCGCGGCCACTGCTGCGGCCACCGCCGCCGCAGCTACCGCCGCCGCCTCGGCCAAGCCCAGCTGCTTCGCTGCCGAGTCCGAGTCCTCCATCCGAGCCCGCCCGAGGCGGCGGTAGCCGGGGGCCGAGAGGAGCCGAGCCCGGCCCGAGCCCTCTCCGATCTCACACGAGCCCGAGTCTCAGATTCCCCGGGCGGGGCGGGGCGGGGCGCTACCCCAGAATGCTCCGAGCTTCCCCGAGTCCCTCCGAAAATAGCCGAGCGCTGCCGAGAGCCAGTAGCCGAACTGTCCCGAGTCGGCTCCGAGCCTGACCGAATGGCCCCGAGCCCCTCCGAGCTCGCCCGAGCGCCGCTCCAGGCGAATTAGTCGAGGATCCGAGCTCGACTGAATCCCCTGCCCCTCCCGCGTGCCCCGAATGCGGACGGATCCGGGGAGCCGAACCCCTCCGAGTCCTCGCCAGCCTCCCCGGAGCGTCGCCCGAACAGCAAGACCAGCCGGGCGGGGGGAGGGGCCCGAATCTGCCCGAGGCGATCGGGGACTAGAGCCGATTAGAGTCGAGCCCGCCCGAGTCCTCCCAGCTCGTCCCCATGGCGGCGAGGAGCCGAGCCGAGCCGAGCCCCCTCCGATCTCACCCGAACGGCCGGCGCCCGAGTCAGCCCGAAGCAGAACGAACCCGGCCGAGCGCGCCGAAGGGCTCCGAGGCGGCCTGAAGGGGGAGGGGCGGGCTCCTCTCCGCCCTCACAGCACGCGACAAAAAGCGGCAATGGCCGAAGGCGCCCGAAGCCCGAGCGGCGCGCGGGATGACGGGATGCTGGAGGACTGAGGGGGGGGCGGACATGGCTGCTGTTAGGAGAGGTGAGCGGTCGCGTTGCCATCGTTACCGCGAGCTGCGCGGCCGATGGGGCCAGACGGGGGCGCGGGGGTTGCCCCTGCCGGGATGATGGGCCCGGTCTCCCTGTTGCCGCGTTGCCATGGTTACTGCACGGCCCTGGTTACGTCGCCGCCACAATCAACTCCCGCCGGCGCGCGGCACCCGGAGGCGATCGGGGTTATTGCCGCGGCGAGCGTTCAGACGCGAAGGGAAAGTGAAGCGAGTCCGGAGTTAGCCCCGGGGTCTTGCTGGGCTGGGGGGGCAGAAGGAGGGCTGGGCGGGTGGGACGGGAGGGGGCGCTGCAGTGCACTGCGACCTCCCTTTTGGGAGGGACAGCCTGGGTGAGGCCTGGCCCCGTCTTAGCCCAGCTCGCTCTTCACACTTCACGGGGACGTGGGATCCAGGGCGGCCTGGGCTGTTAGTGGGGGGCCTGGTAAAGGCAGCAGCAAGCAACCCAGCCCCAGCTCCGCTCCGCCAGCTCCTGCCATCGCTTGGGGAAGCCGGAAAGAGACGGGGTAGGGCTTGGGGGAAGGGGTGGAGTGGGGGCAGGCTGGGGCCAGGTCACTCACTGCTGTCAGCACCAGGCCCCCCACGAACCCCCTAACCCACCCTGGACCCCACATGCCCCTGAAGCATGGACCCCCCCCCCCAAAGCGTTGTAAGCCCAAACGTTGGTGGAGCCGGGCCCACGTTCCTACATATTGGTGGAGCATGGGCACCACGGGTCCATGTAACTTGCCAGCTATGGAGAGAGGTGGAGGGTTTCTAAGGGGACAGACAGTGGGTGGTGAGTATCTGGAAGAGGCAGGGGTTAGCTGGTGTCTGGAAGAGATAGAGAGACGGGGTGCCCCTGGTTCATTCTCACCTGTCCCCAGTGCGCACCCCTGTTGTGAGCAAGCACCAGATGGCTGCAAGGGTACAATCAGAATTTTCTTGCGGGGGCTCATGTGTACGGGGTTCCCCTCCTTCATATTGCCCTGATCTCTTTCCCCCCTGCCTGAGAAACCAGGACCTCTTTCTCCAGGAGAGACCTGGAGTGATGTGGACTTCCTTCCCCAAGCCAGGGAACTTTTGTTTCAGAGTAGCAGCCGTGTTAGTCTGTATTCGCAAAAAGAAAAGGAGTTCTTGTGGCACCTTAGAGACTAACAAATTTATTAGAGCATAAGCTTTCGTGAGCTACAGCTCACTTCATCAGATGCATTTGGTGGAAAAAACAGAGGAGAGATTTATATACACACACAGAGAACATGAAACAATGGGTTTATCATACACACTGTAAGGAGAGTTTCAGAGTAGCAGCCGTGTTAGTCTGTATTCGCAAAAAGAAAAGGAGTTCTTGTGGTACCTTAGAGACTAACAAATTTATTAGAGCATAAGCTTTCGTGAGCTACAGCTCACTTCATCAGATGCATTTGGTGGAAAAAACAGAGGAGAGATTTATATACACACACAGAGAACATGAAACAATAGGTTTATCATACACACTGTAAGGAGAGTTTCAGAGTAGCAGCCGTGTTAGTCTGTATTCGCAAAAAGAAAAGGAGTACTTGTGGCACCTTAGAGACTAACAAATTTATTAGAGCATAAGCTTTCGTGAGCTACAGCTCACTTCATCGGATGCATTTTCTCTCCTCTGTTTTTTCCACCAAGTGCATCCGATGAAGTGAGCTGTAGCTCACGAAAGCTTATGCTCTAATAAATTTGTTAGTCTCTAAGGTGCCACAAGTACTCCTTTTCTTTTTGTAAGGAGAGTGATCACTTAAGATAAGCCATCACCCACAGCAGGGGGGGGAAAGGAGGAAAACCTTCCATGGTGACAAGCAGGTAGGCTAATTCCAGCAGTTAACAAGAATATCAGAGGAACAGTGGGGGGTGGGGTGGGGGGGAGAAATACCATGGGGAAATAGTTTTACTTTGTGTAATGACTCATCCATTCCCAGTCTCTATTCAAGCCTAAGTTAATTGTATCCAGTTTGCAAATTAATTCCAATTCAGCAGTCTCTCGTTGGAGTCTGTTTTTGAAGCTTTTTTGTTGAAGTATAGCCACTCTTAGGTCTGTGATCGAGTGACCAGAGAGATTGAAGTGTTCTCCAACTGGTTTTTGAACGTTATAATTCTTGACGTCTGATTTGTGTCCATTCATTCTTTTACGTAGAGACTGTCCAGTTTGGCCAATGTACGTGGCAGAGGGGCATTGCTGGCACATGATGGCATATATCACATTGGTAGATGCGCAGATTGTAAGCAAGGACTGGTCTATCTGCGCATCTACCAATGTGATATATGCCATCATGTGCCAGCAATGCCCCTCTGCCACGTACATTGGCCAAACTGGACAGTCTCTACGTAAAAGAATGAATGGACACAAATCAGACGTCAAGAATTATAACGTTCAAAAACCAGTTGGAGAACACTTCAATCTCTCTGGTCACTCGATCACAGACCTAAGAGTGGCTATACTTCAACAAAAAAGCTTCAAAAACAGACTCCAACGAGAGACTGCTGAATTGGAATTAATTTGCAAACTGGATACAATTAACTTAGGCTTGAATAGAGACTGGGAATGGATGAGTCATTACACAAAGTAAAACTATTTCCCCATGGTATTTCTCCCCCCCACCCCACCCCCCACTGTTCCTCTGATATTCTTGTTAACTGCTGGAATTAGCCTACCTGCTTGTCACCATGGAAGGTTTTCCTCCTTTCCCCCCCCTGCTGTGGGTGATGGCTTATCTTAAGTGATCACTCTCCTTACAGTGTGTATGATAAACCCATTGTTTCATGTTCTCTGTGTGTGTGTATATAAATCTCTCCTCTGTTTTTTCCACCAAATGCATCCGATGAAGGGAACTTTTGTTGTGTCCCTTGCCTGCCTGCTTCTGACTTTTACTTGCTAAACTCAGCTAGAATGGAGCCAGAAGCTCCATGCTCTGCACTGCTGCATCCCAATCCTCAGCGAAGCGGGAGAGGTTGGCTTTGCCTCCCCCGACTCATGCTGCTCCCTAGAGCTCCATGTGCGGAGCAACTGGAGGGCACAAGCGCTTCCAATGTCTGCCTTTCAGCTGTGTGCAGCCTCCCACCTCAGGGTAGGGACTGCCTGGTGTTCCCCCCTCTGACCTGTTCAGATCTGTGCAAGCTACATCCCTTCACCACTTGCACACAGAGGGCCTTGCCTCTTGCTAACAACCACAGCTGGGCAGGAAATAGTTTTCTTGTACCAGGAAATTTTTTGAGACACTGAAAAATGTTCTCATCCCAAATTGGACCAACATCTTGAAAACTGTCATGAACCAAACTATGCCCCTCCCCCCATTTCAGTTTGGGTCAATCAAAACATTTTGATTTTGACCATTTTTACTTTTTTGCTTTTCTAACTAAAAAGTCATTTAGAACCAGAAAACAGGATTTTTTTTGTTTCAAAAATGATTTGTTTAGGCAATTTGGATTTTTTTCAACATTTTTTGGAGTCAAGAAATTCATTAAACCCAACCATTTTTCCACAGATAGTTTCCATTTTTACTAATCAGCATTTTCCAGTAAAAAAATCTAGTTGAAAAACTCCCAGTCGGCTCTACTAACGGTATCACTGAATTCAGCCTGGGGATGTGCTTGGGAGGCTCAGCTGCTGCGCTAGTGAGGAATCTGCCCCACTAAGCATAACTGAATTGTCCGTATCCTGACTAACTTCTCATGCTTTCTTTGTATGAGTTCTTCTGGCAACATGCATAACACAGCATGGATATTCTGTTTAATTTGTTCTCCTTGTGGGATACTCTTACAACATAAATTGAGGTAAAGCAAGGGAGAGAAATGCTGCACCAGTGAACTAGCTGTAACTGGGATGAATGCATTATTAACTATTGGTCAGTAAAATTTTGTCCCGTGCCATACATTTTGTAACTGGAAAAATTCTCCTTGACTTATTACAGCATTCCTGGCTACTTTTAGAGTGAGTTAATCATTATTATGTTTTTCATTATTTTAATTTAATATGAATAAAAGAAATGTAAACAGTAACACCCAGCCTCCTAACTGACCTTTGCTGAGTGGGGCGATCTTCATTTTATTATTAATAACAATATTTTATACTTATATTAGCACCTTCCTGCTGAGTATTTCAAAGCACTTGACAAACACTAATGAATGAAGCCTCTAAATACCTTTGTGACATAGGTAAATTACCTCCATTTTACATATGTGGAAACAAGTACAAAGGACCAGATGTTGCTGTGTATCAGTTTAAATCCAGAAGGACTCAAATGCATCCGATGAAGTGAGCTGTAGCTCACGAAAGCTTATGCTCAAATAAATTTGTTAGTCTCTAAGGTGCCACAAGTACTCCTTTTCTTTTTGCGAATACAGACTAACACGGCTGCTACTCTGAAACCTGAAATAAGTAGAGTTTCCCTCGATTTAGACTGATGTAACTGAGAGCAGAATTTGACCCAGAGACAGTAAGTGGCTTGTCCAAAGTCACATAACAAGTTGATAAGTTAGCTAGAAATAGAACCCAGGACTCCTGGTTCTTCTTCTCATGGCGTACTTCTATACTAGCAAAGTAGGATCTGTATTTTAGCAGCTGATAACAACGGTGTAGCTGGATGAGTGCTAAGCTGCTAGTAGACAGTGCTCAGGCATTTTTACCATTGTGTGCTAAGATCCGGCTACACTTGCTATTCTCTCACTGTTATAAATACTTCATTAAAAAAGCCTAGCAATGTTCTTTTAATAAGATCGCAAAGTCAAGCACTCAGAAGTTGGGAAATGCCAGATTTAAGGATGGTCATGCAACCTTAATTCAACTCCCTTGTGCATATGCATTATGATACAGTATTTAATTACGTGATCACATACTATTTTTTCTTATGGTAGTGCCACAGTTTCCCAGAGTGTGCTCAGTCATTCTGTGGGGATGGTGTGCGTGCAGTCCAATCATACATAAGAGATGCCAGGGCCTGGAGCATGTGCAATACAAACAAAATCTGTGGATAATTTAGTAGCCAACATCTAAGAAGTCTCTGCTGACTATGTGTGAACTGAGATTTTTCAGTGACTCATAACTTGGTCCTACTTGGGTGTTTTTCACAGCAACAACAAAAGGCACATTCCAGACAACAGGTGACTCCCGGTCAAATGTCCAGTTCCAATCCAAAGCACGGAGGTGTAAAAGCTTCTTAAAATATGATAATCTTACAACTCGTTCATTAACACGGGCAAAATGAATTTTTCCATGCTCTCATTCTCCAAAATAGCTGAACCATTTTAGCTGAAAGTCCCCCCCCCCCCCAAAAAAAAAATCAGTTTGAGGTAGATGCCTGGCATGGAAAATTTCAACCTGAATGGTTTAAGTTTGGCAAAGATATAAGTAAGTGAAAACAGGATCTTATAATGGAAAGCATTGGGCAAACCTAGTTATAGGAATTGCTACCTGCACCATCTATAATACATTTTTGGCATCAGAAATGCTGAATCCTGAAACAGATTTATAGAAAACGGGCCAAATTCTGCCTTCAAATATGCATGCGCACAGTGTTCTTTAAGAAAATTTGGCAGGGGCTACATTTAAAAAACTCACTTGTTTGGAACAGACTTTATGGACCTGGTTCTGTATTTGTTCAGTGTATCAAACTCCCAGTAAAGTCAGTGGGATTCTGCTCATGGAGTATCTGCACGATCCAGCACTAAAGGCACAAATTTCAAAACTGTTTCCTTAAGACACACATGCAGCTCAAGCATATGTACGTGCAAATAGGCCCTCAGGACAATATGGCAGGTAGATAACTATGCTCCTAAGAGCCCACTCCCATATATGAATGTGAGATTTGCACCATGTTTGTATCCTTTCTTGAAAACTGAAGTTAGTGCGACAGATTCATCCCTGGTATAACCCGTTGTCTTCACTGGAGTTACACCAAAGATAGAGTTGGCCCATATTTAAGCATTGTTATTTAGGCCATTGAAAGCAAAGTGATCTTGCACTTGGCAGTCTAAACTAATTTAGAATAATTGAAAATTAGATTTCAACTCTCATAATTGAGTGGATATATTGTTACTAGATTACTAATTACTATATAATTACAATACCTATCTCACAAGTGTGTGTTGTAAGGCATAAGCAATTAATGTTGGTGAAATGTACTGAGATTCTATAAAAAGAAAAGGAGTACTTGTGGCACCTTAGAGACTAACAAATTTATTAGAGAAAGCTTATGCTCTAATAAATTTGTTAGTCTCTAAGGTGCCACAAGTACTCCTTTTCTTTTTGCGAATACAGACTAACACGGCTGCTACTCTGAAACCTGAGATTCTATAGATGCTAAGTAGGGTTATTAGATATTATATCATTTGTCCTTGGTACAAATGTAGGAATATGGCTAATGCCTACTTGTGGGCTAATGACAATGGCATTTGGTTTTGTGATTAGAGCAGGGAACTGGGAATCAGGGCTCTGGGTTCTACACCCAGCTCTTTCACTGACTCACTGTGTGATCTTTGGGCAATTCCCTAAAGGCTTGTCTGTACACAAAAATTGTACTGCTTTATCTAGCACAGTATAATTGAAGTGGTACAACCCCTGTAACATGGAGTCAGTTATACAGATGTGTGACCAGATTCCCAGGGGAGCCACACTGAGGTTACTCAATTGGGGTGAACTGCAAAAAATGGGGCAAACAATCCCCAAAGCTAGTGAATATTCCAATACTTAGATTTATGAAGCCAGCACAAAACCGCTTCTATAATACTTTACTGGTTACTCAGAAGCCAACAACACAGTTTCCTTAAAGTAACCCAGCCTTAGGCCTCCACCCGGACACCCAAGTCAAATATGATGAGGATTACTGAAAAGTTTATTCATCATATAAAAAATTTCTACCAATACCAAAGGATCGGACACATTATCTCCCAGGTTAATGAATATTTCAGATCTTACCCAAATACATGCTTACATCCAATTCTTATTAACTAAACTAAAATTTATTAAAAAAGAAAAGACAGACTATTGGTTAAAAGATCAATATACATACAAACATGAGTACAGTTCTGAGATCAGATTCATAGTAGAGATGGTGAGCTTTTGTAGTTGTAATTTTTCAGAATTAATCCAAGGCTATAGTCCTATGTCCATATTCAGGGTGATCCAGATGGCACTCTGGAGATCTCAGTCTTAGAACTTAAGTTTTTCCTGCATGAAGCATCAAGCAGATCTGAGATAAAAAGGATCAGGACCCAAGACATTTTATATAGTACCAGGCCTTCTTTTGACTGCTTGGCTCCTTAGGTGAACAATAGGTAATCATGGAGACTTTGAAGTAGACCTATTTCCTAAGCATCACTGATAATTTGCTACATGGATTAACATAAGAAATTGCCTGTTTTCCACCATTCACAGGTGATTTGCTGTACATTTCAAAGAGAGATGAATACAGTGATATCACTATGTTTACAGTTCATTTAAATAATATTTCCTTTTGATATCTGAATTAAAGAATTAACAGAATACAGCATAGACAGGGACTGCTCGATTACATTGTTAACCTCTAACAGTATATATGTACCTTGCATAATGACAGGTTTCAGAGTAGCAGCCGTGTTAGTCTGTATTCGCAAAAAGAAAAGGAGTACTTGTGGCACCTTAGAGACTAACAAATTTATTAGAGCATAAGCTTTCGTGAGCTACAGCTCTATGCTATGCTCTAATAAATTTGTTAGTCTCTAAGGTGCCACAAGTACTCCTTTTCTTTTTGAGTATATATGTAAACACAAAAACACAAACATTATCTACCAATATGTCCCTAACGGCTGAATCTGGGTCATTTATCCTGCAAGCTGCTTAACCCTTTCTGGCCATGCATCATACCTTTTATCTTAGGCTTGTTTTCAGATGGAATTCCATAATAAGAGCTATCGCTATTCCAGAATAAGGGTATCCACACATTGACTTATTGCACTTTAAATTAACACTCTACCTTAAGATGAAACAAGTTTCAAGTGTAGACAAGCCCTTTTTCCTGTTTGGGAAGGGGAGTAAGCTATCCACACTAGAGGTTATTCTGGTATAACTATTTTGGTAAGAAATCACACCCTTAACTGACATAGTTATATCAATACAAAATTTGCATGTAGCCCAGTCCTTAGGCCCGAGTCCTGCAAAGACTTCCACCTCAGCTTAACTTTACATGTTGTAAGTAGTCCCATTGAAGTCAATGTGTAAAATTAAGCAGCAGAGGCATAAATCTTTGCAGGATGGGTGCCTTAATCACAAAGTGCCTTCGTTTTGCCTTCTGAAAAATGGGGCTAATACAAGAAATTCTCAATTCTGTATGTATCTATGGAGCGCTAAAATTCATGAGTGCTGTGAAGGTATGGATACACAATAATATTTACAGATTTCAGAGTAGCAGCCGTGTTAGTCTGTATTCGCAAAAAGAAAAGGAGTACCCGTGGCACCTTAGAGACTAACAAATTTATTAGAGCATAAGCTTTCGTGAGCTACAGCTCACTTCATCGGATGCATTTGGTGGAAAAAGCAGAGGAGAGATTTATATACACACACACAGAGAACATGAAACAATGGGTTCATCATACACACTGTAAGGAGAGTGATCACTTAAGATAAGCCATCACCAGCAGCAGGGGGGGGGGAAAGGAGGAAAACCTTTCATGGTGACAAGCAAGGTAGGCTAATTCCAGCAGTTAACAAGAATATCAGAGGAACAGTGGGGGGGGGGGGTGGAAGGGAGAAATACCATGGGGAAATAGTTTTACTTTGTGTAATGACTCATCCATTCCCAGTCTCTATTCAAGCCTAAGTTAATTGTATCCAGTTTGCAAATTAATTCCAATTCAGCAGTCTCTCGTTGGAGTCTGTTTTTGAAGCTTTTTTGTTGAAGTATAGCCACTCTTAGGTCTGTGATCGAGTGACCAGAGAGATTGAAGTGTTCTCCAACTGGTTTTTGAATGTTATAATTCTTGACGTCTGATTTGTGTCCATTCATTCTTTTACGTAGAGACTGTCCAGTTTGGCCAATGTACATGGCAGAGGGGCATTGCTGGCACATGATGGCATATATCACATTGGTAGATGCGCAGGTGAACGAGCCTCTGATAGTGTGGCTGATGTGATTAGGCCCTATGATGGTATCCCCTGAATAGATATGTGGACAGAGTTGGCAACGGGCTTTGTTGCAAGGATAGGTTCCTGGGTTAGTGGTTTTGTTGTGTGGTGTGTGGTTGCTGGTGAGTATTTGCTTCAGATTGGGGGGCTGTCTGTAAGCAAGGACTGGCCTGTCTCCCAAGATCTGTGAGAGTGATGGGTCGTCCTTCAGGATAGGTTGTAGATCCTTGATGATGTGTTGGAGAGGTTTTAGTTGGGGGCTTATGCTCTAATAAATTTGTTAGTCTCTAAGGTGCCACGGGTACTCCTTTTCTTTTTACAATAATATTTAGTATCTATATAGTGCTTCAAGTTTTCAAAGAGATGTACACACCAGAGAAGGTGGGTTCTCTCCATGAAGGTTTCACAGAATGACTTTAGGGTTAATGTATCCTAAAACAAGTTATTTTCTAAATCTGAAGTAGCTGAGGTGGAAAAATTTCAGTCATTTGTGCATTTTGCAACATTGTTGGTAGCAAAAATGTAGGCTGATTTTCTCCTAATTATTCCTTATTTTTCCCTCCAATGATAGGAAGAACTTCATCAGTTGTATCCTTTTGGACATCCCATCCCTTGCACTTGGGGATGACCTGCAAGATCACTATCTAATAAGTTTGCACAATGTTTATATTAGCATAGTTTTCACTGGTATCCTTTTTTGTGTGGCATCAACCATCAACACCATCCGTTTGAGCTACTGTTGGTAGGTGATAGCTTCTAAAGGTATGTCTTCACAGCAGAGTTATCCCAGGCTCCTACTTGGGTATTGCTGCTACCCTAGCACCCATACACATATGAAGCCCTCTTGCATGAAAATACTTACGCTTTCAGCCTGGGCTAGCTGGCTGGTCTGGTGCTAATGGTTGATGGTCAAGTTCTGCTTTCACTCGTACTGGTAACCCACCCACTTTGCAATCAGAGCGCAGGCTAAACCAGTCAAATGCCAATAGTCTGACTCCTCCGATGCTTTCCCAAAATTCCCTCTCCCCCATGTGTTGAAAAGGACAGACACGTTCTCCTACAGTTCACTGGGAAAGAATCCGAGATATGCCCCTAGAAGTCCTAGCAACACATGAATCAGCATGGACCCAGTAACTCAGGTATGGTTTTGCAATGTGGCTGCTCACTTCCAGGGTAGGTTAAGCCAGTGGCTGTTCACCTGAATGAAGACATACCCTAAGTCAGTGATGTTAGAGGAGTAATTGAAAGAGAATTGAAACAAAAAACAGTCACCATAGATCCATGGTCTTTCGAGGTGTATGAGGGAGATTAAAGGAGAAGGGGGGAGTGACTAGTTGGTCTGTACTAACAATCTAAAAAAATGTAGACTGAGCCACATGAAATCCATGCAGCATACACCCCTGAGACTTGACGTTACATAGCTGACAAAGGGCGCCAAAAAAGCATTGTAGCACACTCTTTGTCTCTCTTTCCTCTCTGGTTAATTCCTGGTGCTCCGCCCTACCTTCCTCCTCTTCCCCGCCCCCCCCACCCGTGGTAACCTCCTAAGAAAAGAGACAGACATCTTATTCTTCAAAGACTTCTGCTACTGGAATTTCTCCAGCATTTTTGCTCCACCTTCCTTCAACCAGAAAAACAGGAAAACCAAGTTCTGCCTTATTAAAATTAACATGCTTGGGAACCGGACTACTCCCATGACTTGCAGGTATTCTCATACAAAACTGGGTGGGCACTAACTCTAAAATAATCCGTATGTAAACTTAATATCATCTTAAACCTGGGGAACAGAACGAAATGGCCACTAGAAATCCATGCCAAATTCTCTCTTGGTTGAAATGGGTACAGCTCCATGATTTTGGCTCCTATATTTTACTGAAGGCGCTGTCAGCATTTGAAATGTGTATCACATTTGGTTCCTGTGGTTTCCTCCCCTTTAAACAATGCATAATAAACAAATGAAACAGACTACCAAGGAAATACAAATTAAATAAATGGCTGCTGGCTAGGAGACTCTTTCCCCAACATACACATTCTTGTAATATTGATCTAACTGGAAAATTGGTGAGAGAGGCTGATCCAGAAGTTAGGGCACTAGCCAAGGACTTAAGAGACCTGGATTCAAGATCCTGCTCTACCAAAAACTTCCTGCGCAACCTTGTGCAACTCACTATTTGCCTAGTGCATCAGTTCCTCAGCTGTAAAATTAGGAATAATAGGGTTCGCCGGGGTGTTGTGAGGATAATACTCTAAAGATTGTGAGGTGCTCGGACACTATGCTAATGAGGGCCCTGTTAACAACTAAGTATTAAAACTGACAAGAAACCAAAAAGCTATTGTCCTACATTCATAGTATTTGGAATCTCGACTGATTTTAGGTATTTCCAAGATATCAACCACCTTGGTATCTTAAGTGCCAATATAAATATGTACATGCATAGATTGCTATGGAAAATAAGAGATAGTAACATTTTGAGGTTAATATGCTATGACTGATAGTTTATAAAATAGATCTTGACTGCATTACTGTTACAGATCCTTAATAACATTTGTCAGCTGTCATCTGTTCCCTTACAGATCCTGTTCTATTTAAATGGATTTTATTACATCTTTTATTTCTTGGCAACTTTTCTAATGATTATTTATAAAAGTAAGTTACTTTATACATATTCTAAACACAAAACTCAGATGTGTGCGTGTTATATTGTGATGACTTGATGTACTTAGTGGTTTTGGTTTGTTTATGCTTTGTTATTCAACAGGTCAAGTTTTCAGTTATCCAGATAATTACTTGGGTCTTGATCTTGCACTGCTGTTCATTATGGCCACTCTAGAAGCAATCCGATTATACTTGGGTATGTTGATCTTAAATATCATTGTGCACTTTAAGATGAAATGTTTGCCTCATAGTCTTTACACATTAATCATGTTATGAATGTGGATGTCAAAACTTGCTGATTTAGCAGCATAACTAATGATTTTACAGACTGTTAAACATGTATGTTGTTAAACATTAATTGATTGATTGATCTGTATTTCCAGAAGGGCAAATGATAGTAGTTATATATTGGTTAAATATAATTTTTAAGTACCACTAAAAAGGGACAGATTCACAGATAACAAGAACTGCTGGAAATGTAACACTGGAGAATTGCTGTGCTATTTATAAGTATGTATGTTGTGGGAGAGAATAAAGCTCAAAACACAGAGGCCCTGATTCTGCTGAAGGACTCCTTTACACTGCTCCAGTAGCATAAAAGTGGTCAAGTGGCTGGAAATAGCCCCTAGGGATTATCCAGTACAGAAGACTTCCTTGAGCAACCTGAGCTGCCACAATTGTTCCACACCCCTCCTTCTTGAAGCCCTCATTTCTTCCAGCACTACACTTGGAGGGCAGGGTATGGGGCAGGAGGGATGCTCACTTGACTCTGACCCCTTTGCATTGAGTTAATGGGCTAGAGTGGCATAATGGGCCATATAAGCCTCGGTTCCAACCCCCACCATAGGCATTACTGAGTCAGTCAGAAGGGTTTTGTTTGTTTGTTGGGGGTAGGGATTAATTTTTTTTATATGCCAGGTGTTCTTGAGCCATTTATACCAGCATACACCATGGATTCAGCTAGGTTACATCAGGGATGAATTTAGCCTATTATCTTCAGTTTATAGTTAAAATGTGTCTAAAAGTAAATTCTCTGCATATGTGCTCAGAGCCTGTTTGATGAAAACATTTTATAAATTGAAAAATAAGTTCCAAATCTGAGGCAATTAAAAAAATGAATAACAAAACTATTGATCCTAAAACTGGCTTGGACATAAGGTACAAAATTTTAACAAAGACACTTAACAATTAGAACAGATGACAAGAGATGTGGTAGATTTTCCGTTACTTGAAATATTAAAATTATATTTGGATCTCTTTATAAAAGATATACTCTAGTCCAGTGTCTCAAACTTTTTTTTTCGCAGATCACTTGAAAATTGCTGAGGGTCTTGGCGGACCACTTAATGATCTTTCCAAATGTTGTTTGTACCATTAGCTAACTATTGTAAAGCGCTTTGCATAAAAGCTCTCTCTATAAAAAATACTTAATAATAAACTTCTTTTGTTCTACAAATAAAAGCACACAACTCATATTTTAATATCAGTAGTCTTACCTTTCTAATGCGATGGATGGGCTCTCTCTCCCCTGCCGCAGCAGCCCCAAAGCTGGGGCTGGGAAAAAGGGGGGTCTGTCCCTCTCTCCTCCACCTTGGCAGCCCCCAAGCTGGGGCTGGGAAGAGGGGGTGTCTCTCCTCCACCATAGTAGCCACATGGCTGAGGCTGGGAAGGAGGGCCATCGCTCCCCAGCAGCCGCAGCCTTGGAGCTGGGGAAAGTTGCCTCTTTCTCTGGCCACCCCAGCCCTGCACGTCCCAAATTCCCCTCACCCCCTCTTCTCACCTCACTGCCCTCTCCCACCTACTCTCTATTCGCCCCAAGGCCTCCACGTCACCTTATATGTGCATCTTCTCCAGGGTCCAGGCACCTAATTAGTGGAGCCACACAGTGGGTGGCCCTTCATTCTCTCATGTGCGGCCGCCCAAACACGCACCTTAGAGGGAACTATCTGCAGACCACCTGAATGGAGCTCGTGGCTGCAGACCACAGTTTGAGAACCTCTGCTCTAGTCAACAAAGTTGTCAGGCTCAGTGCAGGAACTATGTGAAATTTGATGGCCTTTCAAGCAACAAGCCAGACTAGATGATCGTTATGATCACATCTAACTTTAAAATCTATTAATCTGGGGAAAATAATGTAGGAGTTGTGCTTAGGGCTTGTGCACATGTGCTGCGTGGATTTTCCACACCCCTCAGCAATGTAGTTATATTGATAGAAGTCTATAGTGTAGACCAAGTCTTAGAGTACCAGTAGATTGTATTTTATCCAAACTACCATCCTGGTCAGTGTTGAAATGACTGTGCTCATCTGTCTTGGGATTTGTTCTTAAACTTACAGACAATGGCCTTGATTCAGGAAAGCACTTAAGCATGTGCTTGTCTTTAAGCATGTACTTAAGTCCTATAGACTTCAAAGAGTCTTAAGCATGTACTTACAGTTAAGCATGTGTTTAAGTGCCCTTACTGAACAGGGCTTCTCTCCTGAGTTAGGGCCCAAGACATTGTCCCTGTAAACAGTCAAAGATTCATGTAACCTTTTTGTTTCCTCAAGGTACAAAGGGTAACCTGACAGAAGAAGAGGTTCCACTAGGGATCAGTCTCATGATTACTGTTGGCAGCATAATGTTGTCTGTCTACTTCCTGGTGTGGGAGACTTATGTGCTAAAAGCAGATGTCATTATTAATGCTATTCTTCTCTTTACGTATGGGCTTGAGGGACTACTACAGATCATAGCCATCGCTGCATTTGTCAGCTAAATCTCTGCTGCTCAGAGTTGTAAGGTACATCTGCTTCCAACATTTCTTCAGTAAAGAGACAACATGCATCTTTAAACAGTAGAAGTATTTGGTTTCACTTTCTCCAGTGTAAAATACTTAGGGGAACCTCATCCTTATATTACAAGGTTTAATATAGCCCTATTCCGGCACAGACCCCCATGAATAACCAGCTAAAATATCCTGTACAGTAGTTCTGTTCCACTAAGTAGTTTGACTAAGTAGTTCATTTAGTGGCAATGTCCCTGTTCCAGGAAAACACTTAAGTACATGCTCCGCTTTAAGTCTGAGTAATTCCATTGCAGTCAATGGGAGTGCTTCCGTGCTCAAAGTTACACACATATTCAAGTGTATTCCTGCATTAGGTCCATGTGCTGACCTGCTGTGCCTAAAGATGTACATGTGTATTTAATCAAAATTCTGCATCAGATATTTCTATCCAAATCAGAACAAATATAAACCAAGATATTACTCTAGTTATATGTTCGTACAATACCATTGATTTTAATTAAATCACAGCGGCATAAAACTGGAGTAAGCAAAGGTCAATCAGGCCCTATCTACATTAAAAGAAAATACTGTGGGCTCAGTTCTGCACTACCAGGTAACAGGGTAGTATTTGAGGGCAGAATTTTGTCCTGTTGTCCTTATTCTGATCTCACTTGTGCCTTTTACACCTTCGTAACTCCACTGACTTTAGTGGAGTTACTCTGATTGATACCAGTGTGTGAGAGAGCAGAATCGGGTCTCCTCTATGCAAAAGGGAACTGAGTTACAGCTGTTGTGGGAACTACAGGTCCGACCAGTCCTCATTTCCACTAAGGCCACATCTCTGCTTTGCAATATAAAGGATGGGGCTTTAAAATGGGCATGAATGTTACATCCCCTTTGTACTACCTGAGCAGTGTAGAATGGCCTTTTTATAAATAAGAATTAGGCCTTGATTTTTCCTTTTGAAAGATCAGAAAGATTTAATGTTGTGTAAGGTTTTTATAGTATCTATATGATGTACCTATTTTTATAACTTTCGTTTCCTGTTCTGTTAAATCACTATTTTAAAATCTATTTGACTAAATGCAAGCTAAGATTTGCAGATGACCAGAGGTTTTTGTAACAGTGTAATCACTGGTTTTTTTGTACATATTATCATCTTCATATTCATGTTTTATTTTTGTATCTTTTTTTAAAAAAAATAAAGAATTCATTACACCCTAATTCTGTTTGCAAGTGCGAAATATTTTGAACCAGATTCTGGGGTATGGATAAGCGCACAGAGCACAAGTTGTGTGGGGGTTAGGCAGAGAGCGTGAAAAGGACTCCTTTGATTTTGCTGCTTCTATGTGCAGGCCAATTCATCCTGAGGTCTGCTTTAATTTACACCAGGCTGCAATGACTTTAGGGGTCTGAAAATGCAGACAGGGACTGGTGTTGCCTGGTAGTGGCTCAGCCACATATCCTTTTCCCTGCTCTGATGGCAGCAGAGAGGCAGTGATGTAAAAGCCCATGTGGCAGCACTGTGCCACCAAAGGATCAATCTTAAATTAGGGAAATTGTCCATAACATCTGCTTCAGAGCCAGATTATACCTACAGTGTAACTAACATCAAAATCTGCATTTCTCCAGGCAAGTCTCCTGGGGATGAAATCCTGGCCCTGTTAAAGCCAATGGCAAAATTTCCCATTGATTTCAGTAGGGTCAGGATTTCACCCCAAAGTCAATACGAGAACTATGGAAGTGCATCCGAAGAGGCAGCAGATAAAATGAGTGACTGAATGCTTTCATGCTTAATCTGCATAAATCAAATGGTAATCCTTTTGTTCTTCTAAATTTGCCTGGCATAATGGAATCTGCCCTGACATACATTTTCTATTAATAAAGCAAAATGCACAACATATAACACTGCTTCACTCACCCTATGCATGATGAAAGCATATCACGAAAGCATACCATGCATATTTATACCTTGATTTATTTTATGTGTGCAAAGAAATGCAAGCTCATTTCCTGGTATTTAGTTATACCCATCTCAGGCAAAGGTAGAAATACAGGGGTCCTTAACAGAATCCAAAGGAAAAACGATGTAAACAAAACCACAGTTACTTGATTGTCTGTATTAGAGCAGACAGGGATAGCACGCCTTATAGTTAACTCTGAGTTCCTATATTCGTGTCCCTCTCTTACGTGCCTCTGGTGATCTGAAAGGATAGCTGCAAATAGAGCACATTAGACTAGTCCAGCTAGAGGTAACAAATGTCTAACTTCATTAATAATTTAAATACACTTGTTCTCTTGTTTCCAAGTGTTGTCTTGAGTCCCACAGTTAATGCCTGAAGTCATGTGCCCTGTGGTGCAGATAAAGTACCCATCCAATGGCTCCTGGTGTTCCATGCTCTTTGCAACCTCTTTCACCATTGATGTAGATGGGGTCTACGTCTGTAGCACAATGTTCTGTGATACATTGTCACCTGTATGCATTATTCTCTGTTCAGACCGTCAGTCGTTTTGAAATTCTCTCTGAAAGAAACTAGAGTAACACTTAAGAAAACTAATAACCCAAGAAGTCATCTAAGGCCTTGTTGACCCGCCCTCACACGGGTGAAGTTAAACTGGAGCAATCCCCTCGTTGACACTCATATTTTGGTTAGAGTGGGTATATTTTTGGCTTAGGTTCAACTTGTTCCTAATGTATTTAAGGTGAATTGAAGCCATTCTTAAATCAAAATAAGTGACTACATGGGAGTTTAATTAAACTGATTTAAATTCACACCATTAGTTAAGCCAGTGTGACTATCCTTGTAGGTAAGCCCTAAACTCTCAAGTAGCATCAAATAATCAGAGCAGGGTCGAATGTTCCAGAGAGGAATCTGAGCCCTACTGCACTATTAATAATATTAGCTTGGCACACCCAACTCTCTGGGTCAAAAGCTGATCTCACTGATTATATTGGCAGTGGGTGGAGAGAGAAGGAATGAGATTGTAGAAGTGGGAAGCTAGTGACCACAGAGTTAAAAGTCCGACAGCCTCTTTTCTGCTGTCTTGCTAATGCAGCCTCGATCCACTGCCCATGTTCATAATTAGGCAGTCGTCACAGCTCATCTTTTACCTGATCTCATTCACTCATTTGTACCCTGAAATCGTGGATGCCTAGAGCAAGGGGGGGGACATTCTTTTCATAAATTGTGTGTTCCTGCTTGAGCATGTTTAAACAGAAGTGCTGGAGTGCTGAGAGCCAGGCTTCTCCTCAGCTGCATATGGACAGGACAAAGTTTTGGTACCAGGGGGCTGTGAAATTAACAGGGTTTCTGGATGACAAATATGAACTAGAGCAGTGGTTCTCAAAGCCAGTCCGCCGCTTGTTCAGGGAAAGGCCCTGGCAGGCCGGAATGGTTTGTTTACCTGCCGCGTCCGCAGGTTTGGCCGATCGCGGCTCCCACTGGCCGCGGTTCGCCGCTCCAGGCCAATGGGGGCTGGGGGAAGGGCAGCCAGCATGTCCCTTGGCCCGCGTCGCTTCCTGCAGCCCCCACTGGCCTGGAGCGGAGAACCACGGCCAGTGGGAGCTGTGATTGGCCGAACCTGCGGACGCGGCAGGTAAACAAACCAGTCCGGCCCCCCAGGGGCTTTCCCTGAACAAGCGGCGGACCGGCTTTGAGAACCACTGAACTAGAGGATTTATACCATCCATGGAATGTTAAGTAGTTACGCTTTTATGCCCTCTTGTATGCCACCCCTATTCTTTGAACAATATCCTGGTTAGCGTGTGCCAAGCACTCTCCCTCTCACACTTCAGAAAATTCATGGGTTCCATGAAGCTAGCAAGCCTTAGTGCTCACACTCATCTCTCTGTTTGCCATTGCTACTGTGCCCATTCCTATATTTAAACTCAATCCTACAACGAGCTCTGTCCAAGCAGATCACTGCCTGTGAGTGGAGCTTCTTTCAGGATCAGGGCCATAGACTAAACTCTTTGGGACAGAAATTTGTTAACTTTATTCGGTACATTGTACCTCCTGTACAGCACGAAGTACAGTTATATTGTGAGAGAGAATATTTTGGATTTCTTCTAGTACCCCAGCAACAGTAAAACAGGAATATCCTGTTAAACAGAAATGGTGGCGGACAAGTCAATACTGTCTTTCACTAGGTGGAGCCAAGTTTTGATTAATATCTTTTATTTCCAGTTAAAAATAATACTGACAGACAAGGTCTCAGGCTCTGCAAGTCCTTTCTCTGAGTCGGTGGAGAAAAATATAGGAAAAAGGCTGGCGAGGTTCTTATATTTGACTTTATTTCTGCTGATTTAAAGGTGCCCTGTAAAGGATGAAATGGCACTTGTGCTATTTTCATATTCTTTATGGAGCTGAAAGGGTTTTTTAAAAAAAGTTTCTACTTGGTAGAAAGGAGTGTACAAGCCCAACTGTTTTGCCCTTTGCAAAGCACCTTTAAAAGGGACTGATCTTAGGGACTGGGAGACACAATGGTTTAATTCACTAGCATTCAGTGTTGGAGTTCAAAGTTCACATCTTCTTGTTTAGGTCAACATTTCAAATGCGGCTGTTGGTTTCAAAATAGGACCTAATCCAAAACACCCTTGAAGTCAATGGGAGTCGTCCCATTGGCACCAAGGGGCTTTGGATCAGGCCCCTAATCCCTAGTGGATCTCTCTTCATGTCACAAAATCACCATACAATTGGCAGTGTCTGCTCAAGAGAAGTCTAGGAACTAATTGGCATAGATTATATAGTAGGTGCACGAGCAGAGCTGGGTGGGAAAGCTTACTCTGTACCTGCACTGTGCCTGGCACTAGTCAGAGCTGTTAGTCTCCTGAGGTCATCTGTTAGCTGATTTCTCTCTGATATTGCAATGCCAGAAAGGAGGAGGATGCAGCAATGACCAAGGGCAGTGTTAAGGAAAGGAGGAAAAGATCCAAAGGTTATATAAACCCCATTCAGATGTTGGCAGGGAGGAGACTGGCCCTAGAGGAAGAACAGTTGCCTTCCCTGCGTGCAGGGATTTACAGGATTGCTGGGCTCCTCCAGCTGAGGGAATTAATTTTATACCCCCCAGTGGCGCTTCTCAGGATACCCAGGGCTGTGAGTCACCTTGTTACCTCCTGCCTCCAGCATGATGGAGTCTGACCTGTGCTAGCTGGGTGTTAGCTCCCTTACACAACCAGCCTGTCAGCCACTCAGGCACTCTCCCTTGGGCTACACCAACCCTGTCTTCACTTTGGAGGTTGACAAGAGATGCACTTCAGCCCCCAGGTCCCTTCAAAGTGTCTGTGTGATCTCCAGCCCCTGATCATGGGATACCCTCAGAAATCCCACAACCTCTGTTACCAAAGGAACAGCATACCACAGTTCACCACTTTACCTTATACCACTATGCACAGCACTCAAGTTCAATTATAAAATAAAAGGAAGTTTGTTTAAGAAAGAATAGAGATTCAAATAAAAACCAAAGTGAGAGATGGGAACAAATGGTTACATATAAAAACAAAATCATACCACGCATTCTAGAGACTAAACCTAACCAAGCTAACCTATCTGAAGCAGATTCCTTCTCCCAAATTTCTTCCCAGTGTTTTCAGCCAAGCCTAGCTGAGATCTCTTTTTCATAAAGCAAACCCACTGTCAGGTTATTTCCTAGCTGAAGGATGCCAGGGTGTCTCTCTGCACTGCCAAATATACCAGAACAGACCTTTGATTTTCACCTTAAACTAGGGTCTTTTCACCTGCCGTTTACCTCTTCCTGTTTAATTTCCTTCTGAAGTCTCCACCAGCTCTTCATTAGCATTTTTAGTATGCTAATAGACTCCTACTGTATGATATACAAATTCACAGTGGTCCATCGTGGAGATAAGTGTCTCCCATGCCCTGCTGAGAGAAGTTTGTCTCAAGACAAACTACATTTGAGTAACCTGCTTTTAACTACAGATCTAGAGAACTTAATTTTTGTATATACCCTCACATATTTTCTGTGCAATGATTATGATGAACGGTGTAACACAAGCTTTCAGCAGAGACCTTACATGGCCCCTTTTGATGAACCCATGGGATCCCTGTGCCCCTTTGTATCCCTGTGCCCTCTGCCAGTTGGCAATGAGTCCTTGGGTCACACCCCCTCTAGCACAATACATGACGGACATGCTGTAAGGAGTTGAGACCAGAGTCTGACTGAGAATTAGAGAGGAATGTACTCTAAGGAAAAGGCTAGTGATGAGCCGTGAACCAGGAGAGCACAGATGGGCGTCTCCGATTCTCTGGCCCCTGGTTGCAGGGAGCTATACTTTAGATCTCTTCTCTGGACTGGGCTCACAAGCTTTGCTTTATACCTTTACTTTGGTTGCAGAAAACCCAGTAACAGGGCTGGTCTACATTTAAAAGTTAGGTCGACATAGCTATAGTTCTTGGATGTGAAAAATCGCTGAGTGCTGTAGCTAAGCCAAGCTAACCCCCTGTGTAGACGTGGGTAGGTCAATAGGAGAATTCATCTGCCAACCTAATTACGGCCACTCAGGGAGGTAGATTACTATCCTACAGTGATGGAAAACCACCGTCTTTCAGCATAGGAAGCGTCTACACTACAGGAGCTACAGTGGCATGACTACAGCACCGCAGCTGTATCACTGTAGAACTCATAGATATGGCTCTGCTTCTGTTTAGCCCTTGAAGAGTCAGGACTTTCTCAGTTACTTTGCTATTTTATAACAAAGCAGTCCACAGTGGTAGTTAAATTCCTTTCCTGATTCAGCCAGCCTATCACATGCCGTGATTCTGCCTCATCAAGGAAATCAGCATAAGGAAGAAGACTGTATCCTACAGTGTAGTCCACTGTAGTCTATGCCTTCCTACATACTCCTAGGCCTTGATTATTCACTGCCCTTGTGCTGTGTCATTTACACCAATGCAAACTGGGTGTAAAACGCTAGCATTCTGACATGTTGGCATTTTATACCCTCTTTGCACTCATCTAAATGACTACTGAGAATCAGGCCCCTCACCTCAGAACATCTTTCTAAGCAGTAACACCCTTAGAGATCTGGTCTCGCTGTTTGGAGCCTGGGCATGGCATAATCAAGCCACTGATAATATTTGCAAATGTACAAGCCTGCTGGTGTGTATAATTATAAGGGCCAGCCCTTCTGAAACAGGCTGAGCAAGTGTGGTGAAAACTGCCTCTAAAAATGAAGAGGAACGCGTATTTTAAGATGCTTAGATCGAGTGTTGGGTGTTGTTTATGCTGCAGGGAAAAGGCCTTTGTTGTCAAGCCATCTTGGGGTGTTTGCTGCCAGCATGAAACAACCAATACCTAGAAGCAAGTTAGCCTCCAGGGGTTTAGCACTAAGATATATTTTGGAGAGATATTTCGGGCCTTATTGTTTCATGGGCTGCCTTCATTTGCAAGCAATAACAAAACTGAAAAATGAAATACAAACAAAGCTCCGCATTCCTCAAGAACTCATCAGCCGCTTTATCCACAACAAAGCAAGATTTGTGTTTAGGGAGAATGTGTGTGTGTGTGTGTGTGTGTTTAATCTGCCTCTGGGAATTTAGTAAACTTTATTTGTAGGAACTGCCATACCAGATCAGACCAGGGCCAATCTAGTCTAGAACCCTGTTAAAATAGCTAGCAGGGGTAACAATAGTAGCAAAAATGCAGCAGCTCGGGCTTCAGCATAGGCTAGCAACCTAAGAAGGCTGCCAGGGCCCTGGTTGCTAGCCTATGCTAAAACCCATGCTGCCATCAGGTAGCCAAACTCGCTAGATTAAAGCCAGCATGGGTATGCCTACCTACACTACAAACACACCTTTACTTTCCAGTGCAGACATGCTTTGACAGTAGGCAGTACCAGTTACTTAAGAGGAAGGTGCAGAAAACCCTGCATTCAGGAGTTATGGGATAACCTGCCCCAAGTGGGACTGTTCCCTCCTAAGCTCTAATAGTTCAAGGATGGCTTCTGCCATAAAGCAGGAGGATTTCTATCCCTGCCCAAACTCTTGTTTATTTTTAAATATTTACTATTCTAGCTCTGGATGTTCTTGTTAGCCCTATAAGTCTTTAATCCCTTTTTGAGTCCCACCAAGAACTTGGCTTCAATGGTTTGTGGCAGTCAGTTCCACAAGTTAACTGTTGATTGTATGGGAAAGCCTTTCTTTTATTCAATTTAAATTTGGTGCCTTTCGTTTAATTGAATGTCCCCTTGTAATAAGAGAATGGCCACTGCAATTCGCCCTCTCTACCTTTTCTATACAATTATCTGATACGGGTTCACATTACCCTCTTCCCCCTTCGTGCTTAATAGGAGCTCATTTCATTTCATGCAGGCGTGAACTGCCTGCCCCTCCAGCCCCAAACTCTCCTCTGTGCTTAGTGATCATTTTCTGGTTTATACCATTGGGTGGACCATCAAAGCTGTCACATTCTTGACTTTGCTGATACACAACGTGCTGACTATTTCCAGCTCTGGCATTAGGGCCCAATCCAAAGCCCACTGAAATCATGGAAAGATTCCCACTGACTTCAAATGAGGTTGGATCAGGCCCTTAGACTACTTCCTAATCCTCTAAGTCACTCCTTGCCCTTCCAGTTTTCTATCCCTTTCCTTTTCCTTTAGGCTAAACACTCATTACTTACCAGGGTAGTGGCACTCTCAGGAGTTTATACTGATAGCCTAAAGCCATGTGCCTTTTCCCATAGGACAGGGGTTCCCAACCTTTTTTCTTTCTGAGGTCCCCCCAACATGCTATAAAAACTCCATGGCCCACTTGTGACACAGCAATTGTTTTTCTTCATATAAAAGCCAGGACCAGTACCAGTGTTAGGGGGTAGCAAGTGGGAAAACTGCCTGAAGCCCCATGCCACAGGTGGCCCCATGAAGCTAAGTTGCTCAGGCTTCAGCTTCAACCCTGGGGTGGCAAGGCTTGGGGCCCCAGGCTTCAGCCTCATGAGGTGACCCCAGCAAGTCTAATGCCAGCCCTGTTTGGCAGACCCCCTGAAACCTGCTCACAGCCCTCCAGGGGGCCCCAGACCCCTGGTTGAGAACCACGGCCATAGGATATAGCATTTCACAATGGACCACGTGGCTATCTCCATAATTTATGTGTAGCATAGGCAGCCAGAATGGGATATTTTAGTGTGTTAAACTTAAGGTGTGTTGTCCCTAGAATCCCTGAAACTACAGGTGTGCATCCTGGGAAGGTCAAATCAGCCGTTAATCACTCTGAAGTACGTCAAAGGTACATAATACAGGATACTGAGAAAGGACCTTGTATGTGAAGTCTTAAACCAGGAGGTCCTATTTGCTTTCTGGGTGAGATTAAAGATCCCAACATGCTTTTCATAAGAGTAGAGACGCTTTCCAGTGAGCTGCCTAAGCCTTCCCCTCCCTGTTATATTTGGTGGTTATTATCTATCCGCCTCTTGCCCTCCACCCTAGGGGTGGCTTCATTTTAATGGTGTTGTAATACATACAGGGTTTATGAAGCATTTTTTAGGAAAATAAAGGAATCATTGTATGTCTTATATACATACACGAGGTATGTATCGCTATTTGTATTGGTGGTGAAAGAGGATATTCTTCTGCTAAAGCTGGGCTGCTAAAACGAAAACTGTCATTCAGTAAAGTAGATCTCTATCAGTCCAGCCTCCTGAAACATTCCACTGGTGAGAACTCAACAGGGGCGTTTCCTCTCCAGTACTGCGCATATGCAAGGTAGAAAGCTGAAAATCAAGTCCCCTCCCATAACATGCAGGGCAGGAAAACACTGAGAGACAAGATTGGACCCCAGGAGATAAGACTGTTACTACCAAATCCTTTGCTCATCTATTTCCTGACTGCAAGTGTGGTATCATGGAATGTGTGTCAACACTTGGCCCTCATTATACATGATTCGGGTAAGACGCCAGTATGAACTGACCAACCCTTCAGCTGGAGGCACAATCTTAAAATAGTGTGTTATTGCATAGCTGAAATGAGAGACTTGGTAGAAAAGGCACAGAGACACTTCTTTTAAAGTAATCATAGTTTACACATATAGGGCCAAAATTTCCAAAAGAGTTCAGTTCCCATTCAGACACCAAAATAAGTGCCCAGATTTTCCAAAAAGAGCTCAGCATGCAGGGTTGGCACCTTCTCTCAGAGGACCCCAAAGCACAATTCACATGTCCTCTCTTCCTATTTTGCCAAAAGATACATCAGAATAGCCCAGTAACAGACGCACAGTTTCAGGGTAAGCTTTGTCTGCCCATGATGGGAAGGGAGTGTCTTGTACCATCGTTTAAGGGTCTCCCCTGGCCTTTGAAGAAGAGGAGGAACACTGGAAAATTTGAAGGGACTTTTTGGTTTCCAAAGGAATCCCTATCCCAGAACATAAGAAAAGTTTTACCTGCAGTATGAAGACCTGGGTTCTAGTCCCACCTCTGCTACTGACTCATTATATACCCTTTGACAACTATTCTCTGCCTTGGTTTCCCCACCAGACAGATGGAGACAGGAATACATCCCATTCTTTGTAAAGTCGGCTATTTAAGCTCTAACTATATTGAAATCAATGGGACTTCTCATGGGACTCAGGCCATGTCTACAAGTTGTGCTGCTGTAGCCCTATAAGTACGCACTTGCTACAGTGACAGAAGGGGTGTTTTCTGTTGCTGTAGTAAATCTACCCCCTCAAGAGATGGTAGCTATGTCAATAGATGAAATGTTCAGTCAACCTAGTGGTGTCTATATGGGGGCTTAGGCCAACTTAACTGTGTTGCTCAGGGGTGTGAAAAAATTTTCACACCCCTGAGAGATGTAGCTAGTTTGAACTAAGTTTTAGATGTAAACCAGGCCTAAAGATTAGGACGTGTGGAAGAGTTTCCAGGATCAGAGCCTGAGGAGGTGCCACTTCCGAAGCATGAGAATACACAAACTTCCCAATGGTGCAGTAATATATACCCTGATGCCCTCAAAATCTTGCCCAGTAAACACTTAAAAAAATCCCTCGTGTGTCCAGCCACGTGTTTCATTTCCCTTTCTTCCAACCAGAGATTTAACAAACCCTGAAAATAGTCACCTATAAGCAGAACAGTTACTAAACTGGTCTTCTCATGTGTTCTGCTTGGTGCCATCAGCCCTTCAACAGCCATGGTGGATCCCCTGTGTCCACAGAATAGGAGTTGAGGGTATTGCATGCCTCCAAAAACTCTCTCCTGGCCTGTTCCGGCATTCCTTGTTCATCCAAAATTCCCACGGAACTCAATGGGGGCCTGATCCCACTCATTTACATGGGTGTAAATCTGGAGTAACTCCACTGAAGTTAGTTATGCCAGAACAAATGCAGAATGAGTCTCTAGGTAGTTTGAGAGAGGTGTGCAAGGATTGGGATCAGGCCCCTGCTGGTTCCCATATGCTTATGAAGAGGTGCTATTACTGGTGCTTGTTCATCTTGTATGGGACACTACCCCAGCAGTGAAGCTGGAACAGTGACTGGGAGTCCAAGCTGCCTGTGTAAATCCATTGATTTCAATGCACAAAACTAGTGTAACACAGAGAATTCCTCCCTGCACTCCATATCTACCCCATGACTTCAATAGGCTTCGCATAGGGCCCTGTGTGCATTTGCCCAAGACGGAGGCTATTTGTCCACATCCTCTGCCTCACGGTGAATTTCCATATTGAAGATGCCAAGACAGGGAGGCTCTTAATTACCCAAGCAGGAAAAAACACCTAGGGAGACAGAGTTAGCCTGTGAGCCAATGGAAAGCTTGGGAGAGGTGGCTCGTGCTTCACAAAAGATGCCTTGTTTCTCCCCACCCCCCCGGCCCCGAACAGCCAGGTCAGTAGTTTCCCCTCCTCGTTCTCTCCCGCCCCCGCTGCCCAAATCTTCCCAGATGACAGAAAACAGAAATAACACCCGCCCCAGAGCCCTCCCTGCCCTTAGCCCAGGCAGCATGGAGCTCTGCTTCCCGCCCCAGCAGAGGCACCCAGCACTGGAGGCAGCTCCAGGGATGCTGCCTGACAGCCAGGGCCTCGAGCTCCTAGTTACACAGTAACCTGTTGTCTGGTTGCGGCTCCACCTCTCCCTGCCTCCCAGCCCTCCCCTCCCCATGCTGTTCCTCCACTACCCAGCCGCCTGTCACCTGCTCTCAGAGACGCTGGGGAGACTGAAGTGGAAGACAGGGGCAGAGCGAATATAAAAAGGAGCCACCCTGGAAAATTAGGTGGGTTCCCCCCTCCCTGTTAAACTATTCAGCTAAAAGCCTCTGGGACACTGGGGCTGTAGTCACATCAACCAAAGCAATTTGCTGAGGGAAAAGCACAAGGGCGCCTGGTGTACTGAGAATGGCAGCAGGACTTCCCTAACGGGGCACAGCTAACTGGGAGAGAAAATAGAGACCAGGAAACAAAATAGCAGAGGCTTCTCAGCACCGGTAAGTCTCACCTCTTAGTTCTCCACAGTCCATTATTCTCTGTGACATGTGCCTACTTCAGAGAACGGGGCCATGCAGCTGGGGAAGCATGTGCGTTTGGTGCAGGGAAGGGTGGTAAGAATTTAGTGCTGGGAGACGTTAAAGAGAGGGATTTCTCTAAAGAAGGAAAAAGCAGCAATTTTCCCAGTGTTTTCCTTTTCTCGCCCTTTCCTGCCCAGTGTCCTACCCCCAGTAGGTGGCATTTTCTTGGCAGGGGACGGCCGTTTGGCAGAGAAGAGGCTTTTTAATGAAGTCTGAAGATTGTATTTTTATGTCAGCTCTGTTTGTTTGCAAACGAACGTTGGGGTTTCCTCCTCTCTAGAAAAGTTGGAAGGAATTTTCCCCGTTTCAAATCTGGATCCTTTCCTACTTGCTGGTTTGCTTGGTCATCCCACAGCACACAAGTTTAGACCGTACTTAAAAATCTAGTGGGAGTAATTTCTGAGCTGCAGAGCTCACCCATGACTGTGCAGACTCCCTGAAATCTTTCATTTTATACCTATAGCAAGAGGTATTGTCTGTATGCTTTCCCCCTTTTGCTTATTTGGATGTTAAAAACTGGAGCAAATTTCTCAGGGGGACATTTGGCGAGACTAGATTTCTTTGAAGTGTTGACTGATGGTATTTTTAAACTCTGGGAATTATTCCTCATATTGGCAAAGAGTCCTGGGGCACCTTTTAGACTAACAGACGTATTGGAGCATGAGCTTTCGTGGGTGAATACATGCATGCAGCCGACAAAGTGGGTATTCACCCACAAAAGCTCATGCTCCAATACGTCTGTTAGTCTATAAGGTGCCACAGGATTCTTTGCTGCTTTTACAGATCCAGACTAATACGGCTACCCCTCTGATGCTATTCCTCATATTGTGAAACAATCAGGCAGTAAAATATGATGCTAGGTCTCCTATAATTAGGGCCATTCCGTGTGATTCTGCCTCTGCTGGGCTGTTTTGAAAATGTTCCAAGAACTGTCTGGAAGATTAAACAGGGCCAGATCCTTCAGTTCTTGCTCGTTCAAAAAGCCTGTTGAAGTCACTGAGCTGCCACTGCAGGGTTTGCCCTGCAGTGAGGCCAGTTTCCATGTCAGGGAAGCAATTGCAGTGAGAGGGCCAGCTCCTCGACTGGTGTAAACTGTCCTACCTGCATAGAAGTCAATGGAGCTACATGGCTGTCCACCAGCTGAGAAGCTATCTGGGAGCCTTCTTGGTGCCAAACAAAATACAGCTAATATGGGCTCCAAGAATTCAAAGCTTGTAGTTATGTGTCTAAGGTTCCATTTAGTTGTGTAATCAAGTGATTTGCTTGGGCACAGAAAAGAATTGTTCAATAGAAAAAAAGAAACCCTGATAGCTAAGCTCTTTGGAGGTATGGGCCTTTTAAAAGGCTCTGTCATAAAAAGGGAGATTGAAAGCCACAGACTTTGCTATGGAAATGCAAATAAATGCAGTAGAAACTGTCACACTGGGCAGCATATTGTTCTCATTTAAACAAGAGGCATTTAGAGTAATATAAATTTAATTACCATCCTAGATTTGCAGTCGGACCTGATCCTGATCCTCAGCTGGTGTCCAAAACTGGTTGCCTAGTATAGATTGGTCTTTATGATAAAGTGGAATCAAACTGCACTGGAAACCACATGGGGATACTTTAACATGAATTATTATTTGTATAGTGGTAGGGCCTAGGAGCCCCAGTCATGGACCTGCCCCCCAATGCACTAGGCACTGTACAAACTTTAAAGTGATTGCTTGGGATGAGGGTTTCCTTGCTAGTGCCAGGTGCTGCTTAATGCAGGTGCATGATTATTTTTCTGACATATTAAAGCTCCGATCATTAGGTTTTGTAGTATAGCCCTCGAAAGCTGAACCCATGCTAAAGGAACAGATTAGGCAGAATCTGCTATGGGTATAAGTCAGCTGTGGTAGCAAATTGAGTTATGCCAATTTGCTCCAGCTGAGGATCTGACCCCTGGATCGGACAGATCACTTTCCTTTGTGCACTGCAAAGGTGAGTGCCCTTTAGATAGGCTTGTGACTGTCCAGGTTCCTTATTAGGGATGTGGGAAATTTAAGAGGCCCCACAGTTCTAAAAGCCCCAAATGCTCCCAAAAATATTTCAGAGGTTTTGTCAGATTAAGGAAAAAGTGAAATATATCTATGTATTGCCAGTGTGTGTGGAGGTGGGGTTCAGGAATGTCCCTAGGAAACAACTCAGAGCACCACATGTGATCAATTAACTATTCTGGGGCATGAAAAAAAAATCCTACATTAGTATGTGTGTTGGGGGGGAAGGGGGGAAGTGCAAGTGTGATCTCACAGAATTATTGCCTGGATGATTCTTTTAAGGCTGGATCCCTCAGCTATGTCCTCCTGTCTGTCTGTCCCCCTTTCTTTCTCTCTCTCTGCTCCCTCTCTCCCCCACATTAGTCTCTCTCTCTTTCATGAATGCTGATTCTGAGGTTAAGTGATTTTGATGACAACCATTTTCTCCTAGCACAGGACCAAATTCTGCCCTGACTCACACATTGCATAAATTTATAATTTCAGCGTGATCTGTAATAAAGCTACCCCACTAACTGCTGATTCTACCCAAATATACACAAACCTGCCAGCCTTCCAAACGTCCTCTCTGAGAGACAGTCCCCAGAGGCTGTGCCTTTGAAAGACCATGGACTTTCTGGAATATCATCACGGCCAGGGATTTTTTCCCACCCTGAAACAACACACCCAAATGGCCCAACCTTTTCAACTGTTCTTCCTGGAATGATGTCACAATGGCACTGCAACATCACTCCTTTGCCAAGGTATCCACATCAGGTCGCATTTGACCTATGTTCAACATTAGATAGATAGCAAAGTGCCCACATTACTAGCTAAGGCCCTTCAAAATCTCTCACCTGATCTCTGCGATACCTCTTTCTTCCTCTCCCATTGTACTCATCTGTCATAAGAAGCCTTGTTTATGAAAGCTCTTCAACAACATGCATGTGATTATGCTACTGCTAATCTGAAATTCTCTAGCCATAGAATAGGTAGTGGAAGTTTCCAAACACTACCCCACCTATATTACAGCAGGAACTCTGGACCCCAGCCAAGAATGAGCGAGACATTATGCAATCCAAGGCCAAGCTGGGAACAAACTTTGGCTCCTGATTCCCAGTCCAGTGCCCTATCCACATGACCATGTGGTCTATTTATCTTACCTCTGGGAGGTGCCACTGCTAGAGGATAGAGGAGAGTTTGAGTCTCCAGACCCATTCAATCATTGGCTTCTCTGTCGAGATGCATTTTAGGGTCAGTGGTGGTAGGGTGGACACTTGTTCACTGTAAACTGGACAGACATTTCATGCGTCTTTCATATACCTTTAAGGGGGTGACAACAATTCACCCTACCTGCATTGGATTTGAACAGACAACCTTAGGGCAAATATATCCTATTACCAATCCCTAAAACAGCTGGTCACTACAAACAGGGAGTTTAACTTTCAACTGGAGCACCTTAGGCAGCCAGTAATGCATGCAACTCTGATTGCCCTGATATTGCACAGAAAAGGCCCCTTTTGCTAGGCAAATTTGTATGCTAATGGAAGCAAAAGGTTTCCATTCACATTATGCAGTTCTTCGGTGGCAGAGTGATTTGTAATCCTCTTTTGATGAAACGCATGATGCCAAGGATAAGATGACCTGTTTTCTTCCCCAGGTAATCTGGATGAGTAGGAATCACAACAAAAAAGGGAAATAATCTGCCCTGAAAGTGTCCATGTAGCGCAACAATTTGGAAGCCTCACACACTTAGTTTTCAGAGTAGCAGCCGTGTTAGTCTGTATTCGCAAAAAGAAAAGGAGTACCGGTGGCACCTTAGAGACTAACAAATTTATTAGAGCATAAGCTTTCGTGAGCTACAGCTCACTTCATCGGATGCATTTGGTGGAAAAAACAGAGGAGAGATTTATATACACACACACAGAGAACATGAAACAATGGGTTTATCATACACACTGTAAGGAGAGTGATCACTTAAGATAAGCCATCACCAGCAGCAGGGGGGGGAAAGGAGGAAACCCTTTCATGGTGACAAGCAAGGTAGGCTAATTCCAGCAGTTAATAAGAATATCAGAGGAACAGTGGGGGGTGGGGTGGGAGGGAGAAATACCATGGGGAAATAGTTTTACTTTGTGTAATGACTCATCCATTCCCAGTCTCTATTCAAGCCTAAGTTAATTGTATCCAGTTTGCAAATTAATTCCAATTCAACAGTCTCTCGTTGGAGTCTGTTTTTGAAGCTTTTTTGTTGAAGTATAGCCACTCTAAGATCTGTGATCGAGTGACCAGAGAGATTGAAGTGTTCTCCAACTGGTTTTTGAATGTTATAATTCTTGACGTCTGATTTATGTCCATTCATTCTTTTACGTAGAGACTGTCCAGTTTGGCCAATGTACATGGCAGAGGGGCATTGCTGGCACATGATGGCATATATCACATTGGTAGATGCGCAGGTGAACGAGCCTCTGATAGTGTGGCTGATGTGATTAGGCCCTATGATGGTATCCCCTGAATAGATACGTGGACAGAGTTGGCAACAGGCTTTGTTGCAAGGATAGGTTCCTGGGTTAGTGGTTCTGTTGTGTGGTGTGTGGTTGCTGGTGAGTATTTGCTTCAGATTGGGGGGCTGTCTGTAAGCAAGGACTGGTCTGTCTCCCAAGATCTGTGAGAGTGATGGGTCGTCCTTCAGGATAGGTTGTAGATCCTTGATGATGCGTTGGAGAGGTTTTAGTTGGGGGCTGAAGGTGATGGCTAGTGGCGTTCTGTTGTTTTCTTTGTTGGGCCTGTCCTGTAGTAGGTGACTTCTGGGTACTCTTCTGGCTCTGTCAATCTGTTTCTTCACTTCAGCAGGTGGGTATTGTAGTTGTAGGAATGCATGATAGAGATCTTGTAGGTGTTTGTCTCTGTCTGAGGGGTTGGAGCAAATGGGGTTATATCGTAGCTTTCGTGAGCTACAGCTCACTTCATCGGATGCTCACGAAAGCTTATGCTCTAATAAATTTGTTAGTCTCTAAGGTGCCACAAGTACTCCTTTTCTTTTTGCGAATACAGATTAACACGGCTGCTACTCTGAAACCTTTCCTCTCCGAGGCACTCTAGCAAACTCCCTGCCTGCCCCAGCTAAAGCGCTGCCAAAATCCTCCTGCCTGCACTTGCCAGACACCCCACCAGAACCATGCCCTGCCCCCACACCAGCTACAGCTGGCTGGGGCTTTCCACTGTTAAAATGGGGTCACTCAATTCCTGCTGCTCCCACTCCTCCCGCCTTCTCACTGGCTGAAAAAGAAAAATAATGACTTCATGGCTGCAGCTCTCAGCCTCCCTGCTTCAAATGCTGGGGGCTGCCTGCCACATGCTCAGTCTGTCTCTGGGAGCAGCTCTGCTCTCCACAGCAGCCAGGCAAACTGTCTTGACCCTACGTTTGCTTAAACCATGTATTACAGTAGTGCATCTAACCCTAGATTCCTTAGGATCCAGCCCTTGGCATATGTTAGGAGGAGAGGTGCGGGGGGGGGGGCTGCTCTGCACTGGCCCACAGGTGTGAATTACAACAGCTGTTGTTATGGCAACTAGGGATCATTAAGGGTGAAGGGGTGTCCTAGCCATGCTCCTTTTTCCCCAACCATCTCCCCACGAGGGCTGCATGGAGGAGTTGGCAAGATTTCTCCTATCTTGCTGGGGATGGAATCTTTCTGTGGCCAGTTAAAGAGGCTTTAGGGCAGCTTTGCCCTGGTGGAGCAGCTTACAGCTGCTTTGACACAGCGGAAGATCTGGATTTTAAACTACAGGGACCAATTACAGCCTTTGCATAAGAGTGCAATTCCCACTAGAGCTAATGAAAAATGCACCCAGCTGGATATGGCATCAATAAGAATATTACAAGCTTCATTTGGATTTGTTCTTTCAATGCAAATTCTTAAGGGAGACAGCAAATTTCTCCTTCATTCTGGACCCTAATTCTGTTATCAGCTCAAAACAGTCTATTTTATTTTCTCTGAATTATTTCTTCCTGTTTTCTTTTTCTTGGTTGTTTATTGCCTTATCAGTCCCAAATTGTCCAAATTTATATCCCGCAAGGGGTAAAGTGCAGTCCATTTGCATGGCAGTAAACCAAAGTACCATCCATCCAGCAGTAAAATTCACCAGCACTGCTTAACTCCAAAAGAGAAATAAGTTTCAGAGTAGCAGCTGTGTTAGTCTGTATTCGCAAAATGAAAATGGAGTCCTTGTGGCACCTTAGAGACTAACAAATTTATTTGAGCATAAGCTTTCGTGAGCTATAGCTCACTTCATCGGATGCATTCAGTGGAAAATACAGTGGGGAGATTTACACACACACACCCACCCACCCCCCATGAAACAATGGGTTTTATCATACTCACTGTAAGGAGAGTGATCACTTCAGATGAGCTATTACCAGTAGGTGGGGGGGGGGGAGGAAGAAAACCTTTTGTGGTGATAATCAAGGTGGGCCGTTTCCAGCGGTTGACAAGAATGTCTGAGGAACAGTGTGGGGGGGGAGGGGGGGAGAAAATAACATGGGGAAATAGTTTTACTTTGTGTAATGACTCATCCACTCCCAGTCTCTAGTCAAGCCTAAATTAATTGTATCCAGTTTGCAAATTAATTCCAATTCAGCAGTCTCTCGTTGGAGTCTGTTTTTGAAGTTTTTTTTGTTGAAGGATAGCCACTCTCAGGTCTGTAATCGTGTGACCGGAGAGATTGAAGCGTTCTCCGAATGGTTTTTGAATGATATAATTCTTGACGTCTGATTTGTGTCCATTTTATTCTTTTACATAGGGACTGTCAGTTTGACTAATGTACATGGCAGAGGGGCATTGCTGGCACATATCACATTGGTAGATGCGCAGGTGAACGAGCCTCTGATAGTGTGGCTGATGTGATTAAGCCCTATGATGGTGTCCCCTGAATAGATGTGGGCAGAGTTGGCAATGGGCTTTGTTGCAAGGATAGGTTCCTGGGTTAGTAGTTCTGTTGTGTGGTGTGGGGTTGCTGGTGAGTATTTGCTTCAGGTTGGGGGGCTGTCTGTAAGCAAGGACTAGCCTGTCTCCCAAGATCTGTGAGAGTGACGGGTTGTCCTTCAGGATAGGTTGTAGATCCTTGATGATGCGTTAGAGAGGTTTCAGTTGGGGGCTGAAGGTGATGGCTAGTGGTGTTCTGTTATTTTCTTTGTTGGGCCTGTCCTGTAGTAGGTGACTTCTGGGTACTCTTCTGGCTCTGTCAATCTGTTTCTTCACTTCAGCAGGTGGGTATTGTAGTTGTAATAATGCTTGATAGAGATCTTGTAGGTGTTTGTCTGAGGGGTTGGAGCAAATGCGGATGTATCGTAGAGCTTGGCTGTAGACAATAGATCGTGTGGTGTGATCTGGGTGAAAGCTGGAGGCTTGTAGGTAGGAATAGCGGTCAGTAGGTTTCTGGTATAGGGTGGTGTTTATGTGACCGTCGCTTATTAGCACCGTAGTGTCCAGGAAGTGGATCTCTTATGTGGACTGGTCAAGGCTGAGGTTGATGGTGGGATGGAAATTGTTGGAATCATGGTGGAATTCCTCAAGGGCTTCTTTTCCATGGGTCCAGATGAGGATGTCATCAATGTAGTGCAAGTAGAGTAGGGGCTCCATTGGAAGAAAGGCACTAACGGAAAGGCACAGTCCTCCAGAACAACACTCCCCATAACCAGCACAGTTTACATCCTACCCCAGACAACCTTCCTTTTGCCAAGAACAGCTGAATGGGAATTGTCTTGGAGCCTATAAGTGTAAGAGTCCCTGAGTTACACCTTGTAGCAAGGACTATGTTACAACTCAGACAATCATTACAATGATTTTCATTGGTATAAGGAACAAAAGTGCTGTGTTTATGAACGATCCTGAAACGATCCTCAATCCTGAAGCACTTAGAGGAGAGGAAAGTGATCAGGAACAGTCAGCATGGATTCACCAAGGGAAGGTCATGCCTGACTAATCTAATCGCCTTTTATGATGAGATTACTGGTTCTGTGGATGAAGGGAAAGCAGTGGATGTATTGTTTCTTGACTTTAGCAAAGCTTTTGACACGGTCTCCCACAGCATTCTTGTCAGCAAGTTAAGGAAGTATGGGCTGGATGAATGCACTATAAGGTGGGTAGAAAGCTGGCTAGATTGTCGGGCTCAACGGGTAGTGATCAATGGCTCCATGTCTAGTTGGCAGCCGGTGTCAAGTGGAGTGCCCCAGGGGTCGGTCCTGGGGCCCGTTTTGTTCAATATCTTCATAAATGATCTGGAGGATGGTGTGGATTGCACTCTCAGCAAATTTGCGGATGATACTAAACTGGGAGGAGTGGTAGATACGCTGGAGGGCAGGGATAGGATACAGAAGGACCTAGACAAATTGGAAGATTGGGCCAAAAGAAATCTAATGAGGTTCAATAAGGATAAGTGCAGGGTCCTGCACTTAGGATGGAAGAATCCAATGCACCGCTACAGACTAGGGACCGAATGGCTCGGCAGCAGTTCTGCGGAAAAGGACCTAGGGGTGACAGTGGACGAGAAGCTGGATATGAGTCAGCAGTGTGCCCTTGTTGCCAAGAAGGCCAATGGCATTTTGGGTTGTATAAGTAGGGGCATAGCGAGCAGATCGAGGGACGTGATCGTTCCCCTCTATTCGACACTGGTGAGGCCTCATCTGGAGTACTGTGTCCAGTTTTGGGCCCCACACTACAAGAAGGATGTGGATAAATTGGAAAGAGTACAGCGAAGGGCAACAAAATGATTAGGGGTCTAGAGCACATGACTTATGAGGAGAGGCTGAGGGAGCTGGGATTGTTTAGTCTGCAGAAGAGAAGAATGAGGGGGGATTTGATAGCTGCTTTCAACTACCTGAAAGGGGGTTTCAAAGAGGATGGCTCTAGACTGTTCTCAATGGTAGCAGATGACAGAACGAGGAGTAATGGTCTCAAGTTGCAATGGGGGAGGTTTAGATTGGATATTAGGAAAAACTTTTTCACTAAGAGGGTGGTGAAACACTGGAATGCGTTACCTAGGGAGGTGGTAGAATCTCCTTCCTTAGAGGTTTTAAGGTCAGGCTTGACAAAGCCCTGGCTAGGATGATTTAACTGGGACTTGGTCCTGCTTTGAGCAGGGGGTTGGACTAGATGACCTTCTGGGGTCCCTTCCAACCCTGATATTCTATGATTCTATGATTCTATGATTGACATGGGTCAAAGCTGGAACCTCTTTGAATTTTATGGAAGTTGGGTGATAGGAGGTTTGGAGTGAGATCCCAGCATCCAAATGTGCCCCAGTGGTTTTGGTTCTTGTTTAGAACCAAAGCCAGAGCCACTGTAATGATCCCATTCAGATGCAGCTTAAATCTCCTGACAGCTCCTGCTTTTGTGAATCTTTTGCCCTAGGTAGGAGAACTCTCACACAAATAATTGATCTCACAGGGTTTCTGGGTTAGTGTCTCCAAACCTTAACTCTTCCCCAAGTCAGCCTTCAACCCAAACAATGTCCGAAACAATCTGGATCCTGCCCAGCTCTACTGACTTCATGAGTGGATTTTCTTGAAGTGAGCTGTAGCTCACGAAAGCTTATGCTCAAATAAATTTGTTAGTCTCTAAGGTGCCACAAGTACTCATTTTCTTTTTGCGGATACAGACTAACACGGCTGCTACTCTGAAACCCATCAGACCACAGTAACTCCTCACTTAAAGTCGTCCCGGTTAATGTTGTTTTGTTGTTACGTTGCTGATCAATTAGGGAACATGCTTGTTTAAAGTTGCGCAATGTTCCCTTATAACGTTGTTTGGCAGCCATCTGCTTTGTCCACTGCTTGCAGGAAGAGCAACCCGTTGGAGCTAGCTGGTGGGGCTTGGAACCAGGGTGGACCAGCAGCCCCCCCACAGCCCCATTCAGCTCCCCGCTCCCCTAAGTTCCCTGTGTGGCAGCCGCCCAGCAGGCCATTAATTGCCCGCAGTTCAGCTGTCCCTCCCCCACTGTCATGTGCTGCTCCTGCCTCTGCCTTGGAGCTGCTCCTGGGAGCGTCCTGCTTGCTGTGCAGGCTGGGGTAGGGTAACAGAGGGGCTAATATCATGGTGTCCCCCTGCTCCTGTCACCTGCTTACCCGCCTCCATAGAGTGGGGAGGGAGGAGAGACGGGGACATAACAGGGCTCAGGACCAGGACCGAGGGAACTTACAGACAGCAGCTGCTGTCTCAACCTCCTGATCTACTTAAAAAGGCAGTGTACTTAGAGTGGGGTTAGCGTACTTAAAGGGGCAATGCGCATCTCTCTCTCTCTCACACAGGTTATGTTCCTCTATCTGCAATGCCGTCTCCCCTCCCTCCATTTGTGCTGCCTTGTAGATTGTGAGGCTACATTAACAACAATGTGTTAACCCTTGAGGGCTCCGCTGAGGGTTAGTTCATCATTTAGCAGTAAGGCTTTCCCTGGGAAATATCCCACCCTCTGACTCCACCACCTCAGCCAAGCATCACAATCATCATTGCTGTGTACAGTATTAAATTGTTTAAAACTTATACTGTGTATACACACATGTGTATACACACACACACACACACACACACACACACACACACACTATAGTCTTTTGTCTGGTGAAAAAAATTTCCCTGGAACCTAACCCCCCGCCCCCCAATTTACATCAATTCTTATGAGGAAATTGGATTCACTTAACATTGTTTTGCTTTAAGTCACATTTTTCAGGAACAAAACTACAACGTTAAGCAAGGAGTTACTGTATTCGCTACCTACTTGATCATTGCTGCAAGTGGGACTTCTCTGGGATCTCTTCACGTCCTCACTTTAATATTTCTGATACTAACCTGATGGAACTAAGAAATTCACATACTGATGGTGGATGCTGGTGCTTAGCATAGTCAAGGACTCTCTGATCAACATTGTGGGCCACAGTCTATGCTGATTTACCCCCCCAGTGCAACTCCAAAGGGCCAAATTCTGATCTCAGTTACATGAATTTCAGCAGAGTTGATCCAGATTTACACCAATGTGAGATTCAAATCAGGTCCATAGATGTCAGTGTGGTTGCCTGGGGAATTAGGACTTGATCCAGAGAAGCACTGAAGCACGTTCTTAACTTTTAGTGTGCGAGTAGTTCCATTGACTTCAAGGAGGGTTTTGAAATCTGTCCCCAAATCCAGACCCACAACAGGATGGTCCCTGTTTCTATAACGGGCTGATTGAAAATCCCATATCAGCACACCTCCAAAATTTCATGGGGGGCGGTAATCAGCAGGCCTGATCTCCTCTCTTTCACTGAGATATAAACCAGGAGTAACTTCGTTGAAATCTATGCATCAGAGCCTCAGCATGGCTCCAATGGAACTGCACCAACTGATGCCAGCTGAAAATCTGGCCTTATAGTTTTACATCCATGCAAAACCAGTGCTAGTGAGAGGAGAGTCGGGGCTGGTATCCAGATCTGCTGTAATCAGGCAGTATCTTGGAGTCCCAGGCACCCCATGTGATTCAAATTAAACCTGAAGTAGGCTGGCATGTGAGGAATGTGGATAAAGTGTTTTTTTTTGCCCTGGAGATGAGGAGGGAAGAGTAAACACGTCACAAAAGGCTCAGGGCACTGATTTCAGTTCACTGACCAATCTAAGTTGGGGCTGAACGCTGAAGAAAACATCCAAAGGTTAATTACTGCTGCCGGTCACAGCTGCTTTTAAAAAACAAAAAACAAAACAAAAACAAAAAAGCTTAATTAGCTGCAATAATCAGCAACCCAGCCAGCTGAGACTCAAGAGAATTAAAACTGGGCAGGAACAGATTCAGCAGGACAGAGAGACCAAAATGCACAGTGTGGTGATCATAGCCATCGCTTGCCAATGTGTGCATATGACACCTTGGGAGTGCCCAGCTGATTTGGTGATCCTGTCACATGTGGGATAGATTGGGAGGACCCTTTTCCTGCTGCGTGTCCATGTGACTGTGGGTGTTCACATTTTAATAAGTAATTAAATCAAAGTGAATAACTTGTCATCCAAGCTGGAGTTGGCCAAAACAGTGATCTAGAAAATGAAGCACTAAAAACGTGTACAAGCAGCTGTCTATAGCTGTGTGTCCTTATTAACAGCTCACCTTAGCCAGCAGATTGGGTGCGGAAGAACAGTGGTCCTGATTACTATTCAATCAAAGAGAACGTAGGGTGAGTTTAATTGCAGTCTGGAAAATCTACATGAATCTGTCCCTGCCCTAAAGGGTTTTGTACAGTCTACTCTGAAGTGTCCCACGTTTCTGCTTCTTCCCTTGGGAGGCCATTCCACCACCTGACAGTTCTCACCGAGCCAGATTCTCCACTGCTATTTAGCCTCAGGCTGCACAGGCATTATTAACTGGCCTAGGTTTCTGTGCCCTTAAAACAGCCACTACTAATTCTCCCTTCAGCTCCATGAGCCCATCAGTCTGAGGCTAAAAGGTGTCTGTTGCCAGGCTCTCCCCTGGCGGTGCCAGGAGCTCACAAGGACCAATCGTGCTCACCCTGCTGCCCTGCATGGTTTTAAAAGTGCCTTTCCATTAGATGAGCACCAGCCCTGATCCCCTCGTTCCCTGCCCACCTGTCCCCTGGGAACTAGCACAAGGGTGTCGAACAAGGGTGCTCCTCCTTTGTGCCCACAGGCAAAGCTCTACCTGTGACACCCTTCGGGGCTGGAAATCAGAGTCAAGCCTCTGCACAGACATACAAGAGACCTGGTAGCTCAGAGGGGACAACTTAGGGGAAACTGGTAAAGGCCTGATGGGTTCATTGATTGCAGGGGGTTTAGTGCATCCTACATCTGTGAGGTAGTATTTGTGCTGCACAGATGACTTTTCCACTCCTTCCCTTCTCAGCACCATTGACTACTCCTCTGGGTTCCTCCTCAGCCAGCTAGCATGTTGCAGCAGGCACCTGCCACAACTTCTGCTGTTTGGCCCTAGAACAAGAGTTCTGATAAGGAGCCAGGAGAAATCACATGGCTGATGTTCTGTGATCCAGAACAAGATCCCCAACATGGGGCCAGAGCTCAAATACAATGACAGCTTTTTTTCCCTTGTGCCAGGTTAATTATTTGTGATGAGGTTGTTAAAATGCTTCTGCATCATTAAGATTAGAAGTGGCCTTTTTAAGCTGCCTGGACAAATCCAGCGACACACTTCCTTCCACTGGAAATGAAACAAAGGGCAAAACGAAGAGACTTCATTTGGAACGTCTCTTGGGGGATCATTCTGGTTACTGTGTAATTCACCGTGCGGTACGTGTTGTACACCCCTGTATGTCTGATCCACAAAGGATATGTTTCTGACAGCTCCTAACTAGAGGAACTAGTTCTGCTTTAGCTCTAACTGTAGAGGCTCATGCTCTGAGCTGTGCACATCCAGGGTCTAGTCCTCAGTGCCGACTAAAATGCCAATCATTCCAACTGCACACTAGATTCAAGCTACTAGAGAGAATTTGGAGCTTTAGCCTGTCTTTTAAGCAGACCAGATTGCAGAGTTCAAATTCAAATGTGAACTAAATGGGAATCTCATTAGAACATCATTCCAGCTTATGGCGACATTTGATGTGACCATAAACCACATCTCTGAAAACTCTCCTTAACAGAATGAGCCAAATACTAAAATGTGGCCAGAAACTACCTGCAGAACCATACAATAGGCTTAGAACAAAGGCAGGCAATGCATCAGCCAGTACTGGAATCTGGGATTAGGGTTCAGACCAATCTCTGACACACTTTGGTTTTGGGAGTGTTGAGATCCAGATTCAAACTGTGTGCCTTGGATCCACCATCTCCCTCTCCAGGTATGACCCACATTACCATAATATTCAAGCACCTCACAATCTTTAATGTAATTATCCTCACAATAACCCTGTGAGGTAGGGAAGTTGCATCATCTTCATTTTACAGATGACAACTGAGGCAGAGTGGCTAAGTGACTTGCCTAAGGTCACATTAAGAAGTCTGTGGTGGACTTTTGAACTGAACTGAAGCGAACCCCTGACTCGGTCTTCTTGCCTTAGCACCTTTTCAAATAGCAAACTGAACTAGGTTTCCCCCATCTTGTCTATTGAGTATATGCACCTTGTATATTAACAGAGATGTGGCACAGTGCTATGGCAGGCTGCAATAGTTGAGGGCAAACCTTGTAGAGCTATATTGAAGCATTTAAAGGTAATTCAGGATTTCAGAAAATGGGATCCCTGTTCCACATACTGGTTGTAATCCCAACTCCTGTCATCAGAGAGACAGGAACAAGCACCATATAGGGATGATCTATGATTCAGACATAGCTGGCTGGTACCACAATGCCTCTGTGTTTGCACCTTTGGCAGATGTGTTTCTTTATCAATAGCTGGAAGTGGCGACTGAAGAAATAAAAGGACTTCAATGAAATAAAATAGGGCTCACCTGACTGAAAGCCAGCACTCCTCTTCCAAGGCACTTTGAAAACCAAAACCTTCACTTTTGACGTTAACAGAAAGGAATATTTTGATTTTTGTTTCAAAACAATTCATTTAAAAATTGATATTACAAATTAAAAAAATAAAACCTGTTGAAAGTGGAACACAACTTTTTGATTTGATTGAAATGGAACATTTTAATTGATCCAGAATGACAGCTTTTCAAAAACTGCATTTGGTGAGATTTTTTTTTTTTTTGCCGTCATTTAATTTCGGAATAAAAACAAAATTTCAAAAAGTTTCCTGCAGAATGGAAATTCTGAGTTTTGACCAGCTTGAGTCATGACCACAGAGCCAGATTACTGGGGTTCTGCCACCAGCAATATTTTTAGAGACTCCTTACAAAACCCGAGAAGAATGATGGTGTTGTGATTAAGACTGGAACTCAGAAGATCTGGATTCAGTACAGTTTTATTTTGACTTAATAGCATCGTACACCCCCTTTGTACTAGTGTAAAGCAACAGAGAATCATGCAAAAACTGCACAAAAGGACATAGATGTCCATAGAATATCAGGGTTGGAAGGGACCTCAGGAGGTCATCTAGTCCAACCCCCTGCTCAAAGCAGGACCAATCCCCAATTTTTGCCCCAGGCCCCAAATGATGCCTTCAAGGATTGAACTCACAACCCTGGGTTTAGCAGGTCAATGCTCAAACCACTGAGCTATCCTTCCTCCCAACACATTGGTTACATAGTAAAGGAGGTTCTGGAATACAGAAAACTGATGTTGGACAAATGCAGTGAAAAACATGTATTTGTACAGTAAAATGGGCAGTGCAGTTTAGCTTGTTGTTGAGGCCAAGAATTTAGCACCATTCAAAGAGAGATTGGACGTTTACATGGATAACACAAAGTTATAATAGTTAATGCTAACAGAAATTTTGGAAGGGGTATTGAACCCCATGCTGCAGGGTTTAAACCAATCTCTAACCATTAGGGATTAAGGGGACACCTTCCTGGGGGTTTAATCTACGTCTGCCTATTGTGGAGTTTCCTGCACCTTCTACTGCTGACTACTGTCAGAAACAGGATAGTGAACTAGATGGACCACATGTCTGATCCAATATGGTAATTCTTATGCTCCTATGTTGAATGGGATCCCCCTGCATATCTACCACACAGTCAAGCATGAACACTGGGACTTTCTTCCCCTGTGGATGCTCAGGACCAAGTTCAGTGGAATTATATCAGCGGAGAAGTCAATGCATTAGGTCTGTGGAGTTATGCCAGCTGATAATTTGGTCCATAGACACATTGATATTTGTTTACAGGATGCAATCTACATCCAGACTCCCACTGCCTTTTGATCCTGCCAACCAAATCAGCTGTCCTACCCCTTGCAGGGCCATCTTCCCCCATAGGACAATTCTGACCACAAGGGGTCAGGAAACCTAACACCACTCCAAACAAAAATCCATTCATTCTCTCTGGCTGCAGCTGTAAATGGAGCTGGCTGTCATAGGCACCTATTGTGCAGCGGTGCAAGGAAAGACTAGCAGGCATGAAATATTAACAGCAGAAGTGTGTCGGGCACACAGGAGGAGCAGCTGCAGGGATATCACCTTACAGAAATGCCACATCATTCAGAGCCACGCTACCCTCCAGGTACACACAGGGCATGGCATACTGTTGCTCAGCCCCAGCAAGGCCTCTGTTCAAGACTTCCTCCAACTCACTACTGTCAAATAGAAGCCCAAGCCATAGATGGCTAAATCTACTGATCCCCAGAAGGGTTCTGGGGAGTAGAGTTTCCAGAGCCCATCAGTGCCACGCCACATATTGTCCAGGGGCTGAATGGGCTGTTTCAGTAACACTCCCGGCCCCTGCCAGGCCTAGGGCTGGAGACTCACGCCCTCCCCCTGTGTGGTTGTGCTGCCACCAGACCGGCTCAAACAATATCTCTTTGTTTTATAGGGACACTCCCGGCTGAGTTCTTAAGTGCCAAGTTTCAGCCCAAAGTGAATTGTTAGCAAGTGTCCAAAAATATGCAGACAGGACATGAGTAAGAAATAAAAACCAAGCAGGAGGAGAGGGAGATGAAGGCAGCAATAGTTAGCTTACACACTGAAAAAAGTGTCAGACACAATTTCAGCAGATGAAATATCTAAATCTTCCATCCCCCAGCAAAAAAATGCCCAGAGTTGTCAATGGAATTTACTAATGCGACAGTTTATCCCAACTGAAGGAATCTGTGAACTGCTTCAGGCCCCCCTGGAAAGGGGAGGAGAGTGACTCCAGGGCAGGTGAAGCAGCTTCTCACCTGTGGGGTCAGACACAGGAATATTTGCAGCTTTATTCCTCTCATGGCATTAGGGGAGCCTGACAGAGGCTTCTTGACTCAACAGAATGAGAAAGCCAGCAGTTTAACAGGAAAGGGACCCTAAGAAATGGAGAACATCTCCTGAAGTGGGAGGGGCCAGATTCACCAATCTGGATTTGCACCCAGCTGCAGTCCCGTTGATATCAATCAGGGCATGTGAATCAGCACTGAACCTGGTCCAGAGAGTCCATCCCCCTTTGGGAGGCAGGCCAGCCAGCAGGCACTTGTAAATTCTTAATACTAAGCCCCATACCTTGCATTTACTGCCCCTCCTTGCAGAGGGCATTCTTCTGTTAACCAACGGGTGTAAAGCCCTGGTTTCAGTCTTTGATGGAGTGATTTTATCCCTTTGCAAGCCTGAATATCAGCTAGGCAAGTGAGTCCAGCTTTAACATCCACCTTTGGGGGAGTGTCAAAAACACCCTTAGCAGCCAATCTCTCAGGGCGGAGCTGGTGGAAAAGAATTGCAACAGCCTCCCAGTCACACACACAGCTCACTGACCTCAACCCATCAATAAATCATCTCATGTGGGGGGAGGGAGAGAGCTGCAGAGGCTGAGAAAAGCTCTTAAAGAGGGACACACCTCCGCATTTCCTGCTGGGTGGTGTGAAGCCATTATGGCAGGTCTTCTTTCTTGAAGCATTTTGGCCTTGTCCAGACTGGTACCATAATAATGCTAGTGACCACAATGAAGTACAGCGGTCAGTGCTACTGTGGTCCTAGTGTAGACAGGGCCTTTGCTGGGAAGCAGAATGTTGCAATGCATTTGCCTACCAGCTCTATTAAGAGCAGCTTTATGGGTCACTTATGAAATCAGATAACAAATTGGTGTTGAGGGCCAGAGGTATCTTATACACAAGGGAATCTCTCTTGAGGGCAAGCTAGAGATTATTGTATTGTGTTAACATGTTAACTTGGCCACCCAGCACGTGTGTGTTAAATAGTGGTTTTAATTAAATATTTATGCAGGTAAATGATTAGCTTAAAATAACTGTCACTAAGAAGCCAATCACTGACCTGGCTACTATATGTTGTAGCTGCGGTAAGAGTTACTACTCTAATGATAAGAAAAGAACTGATCTGTCATATCACTGTGCAATGAGTGTGGGCTTTTAAATGACAAGTATTCTCACTGATGTGTAGCCTGCCTGAGAGTAAAGCTGCTGGAGGAAGCAAGGTTTTGCATTTTCTGACTGATGTGCTTAAATAGTGTAGTTTAGGGCATTAAATAACAACGCATCGTGGGTATATTCCACCCCTTTTCAAGTGAGGATCTCAGAGCTCTTGAACATTCCTTTACAAAGGCTCACAGCCCCCACTATTAGGTAGATCAGTATATTATACCCTTTTCTTAAAATGGAGGTATAGAGCCTTCAAGCAACTTACCCAAAGTTATACAGCGAGTCAGTGACCGAGCTGGGAGTCCCGACATTCCGTCTTCCACTCCAGCCACTAGACCACACCAGCACATACATGCCACTGCCTGTCATAGCTCTCCGCTGCTTCAGAAGTCAAGTGCTTCCTAGCTTGGAGAAGGCAAAATGTGATGCAGTTCTGGCTCCTGGGGGAGGTGTGCGTGTGAGGAAAAGCTCTTCAAATGCGAGCACTCAGCCAGGAGAAATGGACACGCTGCCATTCATACAGACATCCTCCACACTTTGCATGGACACAGAGCCCCTCATTCAGTGCCATGTTAGGAGTTTGGCTGGAGTAGAACATTATGTTCCTCTGGAGTTTTTCTTGCTACTCAGGAGGTAGACAGTGCTCTACTCATTAGAATACGAGTCTCACACACACAGCCATTCCCTATTTTGATTGGCCAAGCTTCCCATGCAATATAATTCCCTATTTTGATTGGCCCAGTCTCTGATTTATAATGTAATCACAAGGTACACCAGAAAAAAAAAAAGGGTGGGGAGTATAGGATTCTTTTCCTCTTGAGACTTCAGGTCAGATGCTGCTCCAATTGAGACTACTTCCACTCCCTCTGACTTCTCCTATGAGCCAGCCCCTAGTTCTCTCTTTCCAACCTGGCATTATACGCTAACTGTACTCGATTCATGGTCCTGAGTCAGGAATGGAGGAGGGAGAAATATTCCCATTTGTGCTATTCGGATCTGAGACATTTCACTCTGAAATCACCAATGCACCTCCTAAGCAAGTATCTGCCCTATCTGGCGCTAAGGGGTCTGGATCCAAAGACCAGTAAAGTCAATGGAAAGATTCCTACTGACTTCAATGGGCTTTGAATCAGGCCCTCGCTTTCTCCCAGCCACCTGAGTCAGACTTGCTGCTGAGATTAGAAATGTTTCCAAAGTCTCTTGGTCTGTTCCCATCTGTTGTGGACTCTGTGCTAATTATAGGGCAAGGTGGCAGGTTTTACTGATTGCAGAATGGGAGAGTGGAAAACCAAAACCAGCCAACATTTCAAGGCTTTGGGCAAAAGGAAAAAGCCACAGAAGTCTCTGCAAATACGGGCACTGAGCCATTCCCAGGGAGCCTGGGGAATCTGGAGCTGTTTTTCCCATATCAATGACTCATATTACAGACCCGCCCTTCTGACACTTTTGATTTGGGTCTTTTTAAAAGATTGTATGAGCTTTTCTATACAATGACTGTTTATTTACCTGTGCCTGCATTCCCAAAAGGCTCCCCTGATTTTGGGCATCTTCATTTTGGGGTCCCATCTTAAGGCACCTAGGGCCTGATTTTCAGAGCACTCACAGCTCCCATTGACTTCAGCTGGAATGTAGGGGCTCAGACTCAAATCAGGCCCCAGGGCTCACAAGGGGGCACCCTAAAGCTGTGAAAATGTAGCCTTTAGTTCTCATTATAGAGCAGCAGATGTTAAAGCAGTCAAGATTTTAGAGGGGATCATTGTGTTCCTCTAGCAGACATTCTCCATAACAGGCAGGCCATACCACCCAGAGATTCCTGCATCAAGCCCTTATTAGATCCTCAGGAACTGATTAAGGCAGGATCCTGAGGCTCCAAACCCTGCATTCCGAGGGACCCCGGAAGAAGCAGTGAGTCAGAGAAGGCAGTAATGCAGTGCAGGGATGACTGCTGCTGTCTGTGGACTCAGAGTAGCAGCCGTGTTAGTCTGTATTCGCAAAAAGAAAAGGAGTACTTGTGGCACCTTAGAGACTAACAAATTTATTAGAGCATAAGCTTTCGTGAGCTACAGCTCACTTCATCGGATGCATTTGGTGGATTTTTGGATTTTGGTGCATTTTTTCCACCAAATGCATCCGATGAAGTGAGCTGTAGCTCACGAAAGCTTATGCTCTAATAAATTTGTTAGTCTCTAAGGTGCCACAAGTACTCCTTTTCTTTTTGTCTGTGGACTGCTTCCCTTGGCAGGAAGACTTAGGAATGGAAGGAAACAAGACCTTATCACAAGGGCTTGGGGGAAGGGATATGTTTAAATCAGACGCCATATGAAGTCGGAGTTGTTCCCTTCCAGTTATTTAAAATCACTTTCAGGCCTTTGCAACTAGAGGGCCTGATTCACCTTTGGCCTGCCCTGTGTGTAGTCACACCAGTGCGCAATGAGTGTAGAATGCCATCAGATCAGAATGGCTGTGCTCCACACCCACTTTGCTCTGGGATAAGCACCTCCTCAAGGTGCCAGGCAATGGACAGTCAGGCCTAGCATGGCTACCAGGTTTTCCTCACCCTTAGCATTTCTGCCCGGTGCACGGAGAGAGAAAGCAAAAAAAGAGTAAGAATAAGAGGGAATTTCAAAAGCCAGGAAAGAAAGTGCCTAGTTCTGAGCCACAACTGTTTAACCATGATAGAAACACAGATCATAAGCAGCATGGCATCCTTGGCAAGGCGTGTGATCAGCAGAGACACGACAAGCTGAAACCTGCTCTGTGTTTTTCCTTATGTTGGATTTGACAGGGCTGTCAATACAGAGGCACAAGGTAAATTCACATGATATGAATCAGCTCAGAGACTGGAGAGTCTGCCCTCTGCCAATTCTCCCTTCAGACTGACACTGAAGTCAACCTCCAAACTTCTCCCAAGAGCTTTTAGATTCCGCACTTTCCCCAGATATTTATAGATCAGCGATGCTGACGGGAACTTGCATGCAGCCAGTTCTGTCATAGAATCATAGAATCATAGAATATCAGGGTTGGAAGGGACCCCAGAAGGTCATCTAGTCCAACCCCCTGCTCAAAGCAGGACCAAGTCCCAGTTAAACAGTTAAGAACAGTCATGTTCTTGAGGACAGATTCATCTTCTGGCAAGAATATTCTTTTGGTAGCAGTATACATGATGCTATTATTTGGGTCTCTTCACTAGCATTGGGCCCAGTCCTGTGAGCTGCTGAGGGCCCTCAACTCCCATTGACCCCACTGGGCATTGAGAGCTTCTAGTGCTCTGCAGGAATGGACTCTTGAGTTATATCTATCTAGATTAAGTGTGGCTTTCAGGTTGACAAGGGAGGGGAAATAGCCCCCGTTTCATGAGCTCCTTCCAAGCAGTTTGTGAATTTCGGATAAAGATTCTGCAAATACCAGCATGTTCTCAGCGGTGATGCTTTGTGGTATCAGTTTATGTTTTGAATGCAGCTTGCAAGATCAGGCTTTAGTCTCTAACCCAGGGGTGGGCAAACTTTTTGGCCTGAGGGCCACATCGGGGTTGCAAAAGTATATGGAGGGCCGTGTAGGGAAGGCTGTACATCCCCAAACTGCCTGGCCTCTGTCCCCTATCTGCCCCCTCCCACTTCCTGCCCTCTGACTGCCCCCCTCAGAATTCCTGACCCATCCAACCCCCCTGCTTCTTGTCCCCAACCACCCCCTCCTGGGACCCCAGCCCCAATTGCCCCCTGAGACCCCACCCTCTATCCAACCCCCCTGCTCCCTGTCGCCTGACTGCCCCAACCCCTATCCACACCCCTGACAGGCTCCCTGGGACTCCCACACCCTATCGAATCTGCCCTGTTCCCCATCCCCTGATCCCCCCCAGAACCTCTGACCCATCCTACTGCCCCCTGTCCCCTGACTGCCGCCCTGGGATCCCCCGCTCCCTGCCCTCTTACCATGCCAGAGCCAGCCAAGCTGCCCGGGAAGAGCAGTGGGCCAGAGCGCTGGCGACACGGCAAGGCACGCTCAGGCTGCGGGAGAGGGGGGACAGCGGGGAAGGGGCCGTGGACTAGCTTCCTTGACTGGGAGCTCAGGGGCCGGGCAGGATGGTCCCGTGGGCCAGATGTGATCTGTGGGCCATAGTTTACCCACCTCTGCTCTAACCCCTTCTGTTGATCCACAGTAAGGAGGGCAGCCACAGAGGCAGTCCCTGTCTGAGCTCTAATCCAATCTGGCAGTGACTTTGCAGTCCCTCCCACAAGGGAGCAATCCATGCCAAACCCAGCCTCAGGAGAAACATGTGGGTGGTTGACTTTCAATGCTGGGAAGTTCACCCCACCTAAGCCTTTTCTCAGGAAACCTTTTTTTATTTTAGTACAAATCCTGAGTTTATTATTGTTTCTGAGGAGCTTAGATAACAGAGAGTATTGGGTTCTTTGGAGAATTCTTCTGCTCTGGTAGCATAATAGTAGAACAACAACATGGGTTAACTGTGGAAGAGACATTTTTGTGGCTGCTGATTTACCCCACCATGTGCAGTAAAGGGGAAACCAGCCTTGGTTTCTGATCCAACTCACACTCTGCAGTCAGTGGGAAGATCTGATGCTCTGCAATATACATATGACATGGGTAGGTACGTAGGGCAGGGGAGATATGATACAGAGAGGGCTGAAGAGGCTCCCGTTGGAGGTATCAGTGCTGAGTACTGCTGGGCACCAGAGCCCAGGGGAGTGAGTGTGATGGGGTGGGACAAGGAGCTGCTCCAGTCCTGTGCAGATGGACTGATCCCTGGAGGAGGGGGAAGAGGTTTAAACATGGGACAAACCTGGACCATCACAGAGTCTTGATCCTCTACTGTTCCCCCCCAAATACAGTCTACTATCCTGCCCCTGGTTCTGAGCTGCAAGGAACAGCCCCAGGAGGTAACTGGATGGGGTTCTGAGGATTGTCAGCATGAAAGGAATGCTTCCTGCATTCAAACTACACACCCAGAGACGTCTCCTCCTCAGCCTTAGGGTTCTTTTGGACACACCTGTCCCATTCTGACTATCTGCCCAGTTAACTTTGGCTAAATCCAGAGCCAGTGGTTGCCACCGACTGCGGTCACCTCCCCACCAGCTTGGATTATTTTTAGCTGGGTGTTTATCTTCTGTAGAATCTCTGATATGTGAAATATTTAATTTGGAGAACAGGGAGTGTTTGTTTCAGATTCCTAGCAGGACCCACTCACTCCTCTAGTCACCACAGCGTGCCCCAGTGCCACACACACAGGCTGCCTACACTCTCACACTCACCTAGGTGTGTTCTCACACAAGCAATAGACCAAGATCTTCCAAAAACAACTAACAATTATGAGTACCTCAGTCTTCAGGTATCCAGTTATAGACTCCTCGCATCGGCCTAATTTTCACAGGCTGGGGGCATGGCACTTTGGGAAAATCTGGACCCTTTAAGGCACACAATTGAGGCACACCAAATCCTTAAAACAGGCTGGCCAGTCTTTCCCTCATTTGAAAGCAGGAGCCATCAGCACCAGGTTTTTTTTTGTTTTTTTTAAATATCCTGACAAATATGCTGACAAAAAAAGCACCAACTCCCAGATTTGCTCATGTGAAACAAACAAAATGTGGGGGGCACATTTCGAAAAACAATTTTTGAAAAACTTGACCCTAATGTTGCAGAGAGGATTAACTTCCCTTCCAACTAAAACAAGACAGACCTTTGAGTGTGAACCTTTTTTTTTTTTTTTTCTTAATTTGTTTCTGTTTAGAGACAGATGGATTTTTTTTTGTGGTGGGTGACAGAGTCCTTCACTTCTAGTTCACATGTTCAAATTCAGTTTAGGTTGGTAGTGGTGGAAATTCATTGCCATCAAATAACTGTTAAGCAGCCTGTGTGAAATAAACCAGTGATCTCACACCAGTACCTAGTGGATTGGTGTCAATGACACAGAAACCACACTGCATTTGGCCCTAACGGGCACCCTCATTGGCAAACCCAGCAGAGCCACGATGGGGAAACAACGGAGGATGGTTCTATCACAAAGGCATTAGATGGAGGCTCAGGAGAGCTGGGTTAAATTCCTGGCTCTGCAATGAACTCCCTATGTGACTTGGTAAGTTATTCAATGCCTCACCCCCCACCTGTAAAACAAGGCTAATACTTCCCCCCAGGAGTGCTGTGAGGATGAACACATTAATGTTTTCCAGGAGCCCAGTAACAGGGGGTGAGGGTCAGGGGGACATAACAGGCCATGGAAGATACTCTCACCTCTGGAGGTGGATAGCCCAGGCTGTTGTAAATGTGTGCTGGCAGAGCAGCATAGGGCAGCTTGTACAGCTACTGGCTGCGCTGTACCTGTTGTCATGGGCACAGGCAGACTTAGGCACCTTTTCCCAGCACTACATATACTTCCAAAACTGTCCAACAATATGAACAGATGGAGCTTTGTTATCCTGTGCACTTTAAGAGATAACGTCATGTGATCAACAGCTAATGTTTCTAACTGGAGCCTGGTGTTATTTGCTCAGGCTTTCCCTAATCTAGCATTCTTGTGTGACCCTTTGTCGGCAGGGACCACAAGTGTGGCCACCAAAGGCAGAGTAAGGTCAGATCTGCCTCCTGCGTGGGCCCCCAAAGGCAGTGTTTCTGTCATAAACATCTCATCATTGCCAACCCCTTTCCACTAACAACATTTGGTCCTTGTGCAGGGTCTTCTCTCTCAGGATCAGGATGCATTTCCTATGCATTCATTAATTATGCCCGACAGCATCCATGGGAGGTGCCAGCCCTGCTTTCCCTGCCCAGACCTCCCTCCTGCCTGTGCCCATTGTCTCCTTCACCTGCTTTGAAGGAAGAGAGGGACAGAACCTGGCATTGACAGCAACACGAGAGCTGGCCCATGTCATACCAGGCTCCCTTTGCTCCTGCCGACACCCACAGGTTCCATGTCAGCTGGAGCGATCACATGGCCGTGGCTAACGTGCTAAAGCTCCTCCCTGACTAGGATTCCATTCCCATTCTATTACATTTCAGTCCTACCGTTTGGTGAGACTTTAGAAAATGCATCATCTCCTGGGCAAGAAAATACGCAAAAAAGGGCATCAGATAGGCGCAGTTGCCTTAATTAATCCCTTTTTGTGTTTGCTCCAGTTAACCCAGTCCATGCTGAATATGATATGCCAGCTCCACCTAGGAAAACACGATCCACCCTAAGGGCTGATCCATTAGATAGGCGCCATCATGCCAGTCACACAGACAGACGTTCCAATGACAAGGCTGATGAAGACAAGGACATGGTCTGTTGGCGGCAAAAGGGTTAAACCCCAATGTGAAGCTCTCAGCATTACTCCATAGCTAGCTCACGTTTTGTTCCTCTACATTTTAGAGATAGGACTGAAGCAAAACTCCAAGTGGCAATCAACCCTGTACATTAGGGCAGTGTGGACTAGTGGATAGGGCACTGAACTGGGACCCAGGAGACCTCAGCTTTGCTGCTGACCTGCTGGGTGATCTGGGACAAGTCACTACACCCATCTGCCTTGTCTATTTAGGTTGTAAACTCTTTGGGGCGGAGACTGTGTGTGTACAGAGACTAGGCCAAAGGGACCCTAATCTCTGTGGGTCCCTCTGAACACAACTGTAATCCAAATAATGGACAGAAATTAAGATATTTATTCAAATGTTGCAGCTTTGGCCAATCTATAGCAGATCTGTAGGTTTTGTAGCCGTTTTTAACCAATGGATTCACTTCCTTTCTTTCCTTTCCACAACCCATTTCTGTTGTAGCATGTTTGGCTGGAGTGGCTTCATCTCATGCTCCAGTAACATGGCTATATATTCAGTTCAATTTCACTTGACTGTTTGCTCTGCTTATGATGAGCCTTATTTTAGGGAGGCCATCCCATCTGAGCTATATAGGGATATTCCTATTTAAAGAGATACTACCTTAGATAGCAATACTATGCCAGGCAGTATGGCCTCTAATGGCTAGAGCACTGGACTGAAACTCAGAAAATCTATCTACTTTTTGAGTGCAGTTTTGCAACCAGTTGTACTCCCATCTAATAGTAATTTCATCTAATCCTCCTCATTTTCCTAGTTTGCTTAAAGAATATAATGTGTCAAAAGCCTTACTAAAGTCCAGATATATCACATCTACTGCTACTTTAAATACTGATTTAAACAAAGGCAAATTTCCTACTGAGGGGGATGAGAAAAGCAGCAAATAGTGGCAGAGACAATGCAATCCTGATACACAGTGTTCTAATAAATCATATTGCTAAATCTGCCTCTTGTTTATTTTTAACATGCACATTCCTAGTGCCCCATGACATATGAAGCAAACAACCGCGCCCATCAGGAAGATAAAGAGAGTTTCAGGAATTCTTTCATCAGGAATGCATGAGTAAGAAACAAAGTGAAAGCAAGCAGAACCCAGAGTGAGCGCTGGAGGTTGCACCACTACTGGAGGCTTTGGTGATGCCCCACAGAGAGGAAAGAACCCGGGAGGGAGGAGTTGATCACAGGCCTCAGCGCTTACACATTTTCTTTGGTCCATGACTATATTCAAAGTTGAAACAGTTTAACTGTCAATCTAATCTATTTAAAACCCGCTTAAACTTGGTTTATTGCAATTTAGCTTATTAATAAATAATAATAATAATACCATCCTCTAACTCTTGTGTAGTGCTTTTCCGCTACAGGTCTGTCGATAAGGAATTGAGTTTAATTGATATAAGCCAGGTTTAAAATCAAATTCAGAGTGTTCACAAAAGATTTTGCACAGATTTAACTAAATCAGTTAGACATCACACCCTCAGTTACATATAGACAAGACCTATTGGTGAGAAGTATTAGCGGCATAATCCCATGAGACTTTATCATAATGAAATAGTTCAGGGTGGAAGGGGGAAAAAATCAGGCAAGGGTTAACTACTACTAACAAATAATAGTAATAATGCTGCACTAAATGAGAGGGATGGAAGTACTGAAACACGTGCCTGCTAGCTCCCTGGGCTCTTTGCGTGTTTCCTGTTGTGTTTTCTTTTGATACTGTAGGCTCATTAGGGCGAGGGCTCTCTCTCAATCTACCTAGCATGGGGCTATTGGCAGCTACCACAATATAACTGATGATAATAGATAGATTCATAGATTCCAAGGCCAGAAGGGACCACTATGATCATCTAGTTTGCCCCCCTGTATAACACAGGCCTTCCCCAAAATGATTCCTAGAGTGTATCTTGGTTTAAATAATTGTCAGTGATGGAGAAACCACCATGACTCTTAATAAATTGTTCCAGTAGGTAATTACTCTCACTGTTGAAAATTTTACATCATTTATCTAGTCTGAATTTGTCTAGCTTCAACTTCTAGCCATTGGATCGCCTCTGCCTGCTAGACTGAAGAGCCCTTTATTAAAAATTTTTGTTCCCCATATAGATACTTAGACTGTAATCAAGCCACCCCTTCATCTTCTTTGTTAAGCTAAATAGATTGAATCCTTGAGTCTATCATTGTAAGGCATGTTCTCTAATCATTCTTGCGGCTCTTTTCTGAACTGTCTCCAATTTATCCAACATCCTTCTTGATTTGTGGGTACCAGAGCTGGAGATAGGTTTCAGAGTAGCAGCCATGTTAGTCTGTATTCACAAAAAGAAAAGGAGGACTTGTGGCACCTTAGAGACTAACAACTTTTATTTGAGCATAAGCTTTTGTGAGCTACAGCTCACTTCATCGGATGCATTCAGTGGAAAATACAGTGGGGAGATTTATATACACAGAGAACATGAAATAATGGGTATTACCATACACACTGTAAGGAGAGTGTTCACTTAAGATGAGCTATTACCAGCGGGGGGGGGGGGGGAGGAAACCTTTTGTAGTGATAATCAAGGTAGGCCATTTCCAGCAGTTGACAAGAATGTCTGAGGAACTGTGGGGGGGGGGGAATAAACATGGGGAAATAGTTTTACTTTGTGTAATGACCCATCCACTCCCAGTCTCTATTCAAGCTTAAGTTAATTGTATCCAGTTTGCAAATTAATTCCAATTCAGCAGTCTCTCATTGGAGTCGGTTTTTGAAGGTTTTTTTGGTTGAAGAATAGCCACTCTCAGGTCTGTAATCGAGTGACCAGAGAGATTGAAGTGTTCTCCGACTGGTTTTTTAATGTTTTTGAGATAGTATTCTAGCAGCTCTCACACCAGTGCCAAATACAGAGGGAAAATAACCTCTCTGCTCCTACTTAAGATTCTCCAGTTTATGCATTTTAGGATCGCATTAGCACTTTTGGCCCCAGATATACTTTGGGAGCTCATGCTCAGTTGATTATGCTCCCCACATAGATACAGGGAATCATTCAACAACTAGTGAAGTCAATTCCAGGGTGGAATGTAGCTCTATGATCTGTATTAACCTAATACAGCACCAGCCCTTCTGTCGATCTGCAGGGATTGACCCTTGGACCTAAAAAACAGGAGCCCCTACTGCTTGAATTACAGGAGCTTGTGCAGTTTGAGAGGTGGTAGCACTTTCATTAGCCACTAGAGGGAGACAAAGCACCACTCCATATTAGTGTGGGTTACACCCCCAAATATCTGAGCGTGGCTAGGTACGTGGTATGCTGTGACTGCTGCTTAGTACACTAGTCAGTAATCTCACTGTCACCGCATGACCCCATGTCTGCTTGCTGAATCCACCTGTTGCCTCGCTTCACACAGTTAGACCGTAAGCTCTTTCAGGCAGAGCTCAACCTCTCTCTCTGTGTGTGTACATAAAGTAGCAAGCACAATAGGGCCCCGACTCCTGATGGGCAGCCTTCCACCGACTTCAGTGAGTTCTGGATCAGGCCCTTAGCATGTGCCACTCATTCTACTGTAACTGGACTCTCTTACTGAAGTGGCTGTCGCAGCACGATGACTCACCTTTAAGAAAGTCAGTGGCATCTTTCTACTCTCGGTAAATGCAGGGAATTTGCATGCGACACTCCCATCGAAATGCCAGCAATGCCCATGCATGTGAATCCCACACTTGGCCAGATGAGACTTTATGAAGCCTTCATGTGTGCATGGAGTTTACAGCAAATTAGGGTTGCCAATTTTAGTTGGATGTATTCCTGGAGGTTTCATCACATGACAATCTTTAATGAAAGATTAATCTAATTCCTGGAGACTCCTGGTCAATCCTGGAGAGTTGGCAACCCTAGCAGCAAAAGGAGAGGGACTATCTATGTAGATGATGTGTCGCATTTCAAACAGCAAGTTTTAGTAGGTGGCAGATGGCTCTGACTTCCTTTGAAGCTCTTGTTAGACCAGAGGTGGGCAAACTACGGTCCACATCCGGCCCGTGGAACCGTCTTGCCTGGCCCCTGAGCTCCTGGCCTGGGAGGCTCGCTTCCAGCCCCTCCCTGGCTGCTTCCCCTCCCACGTCGGCAGCAGGGCTGCGAGCTCCTGCTGCTCTGAGCAGCATAGTAAGGGGGTGGCGGCAGCGCACTTGTACGGCAGTGGAGGGGTTGGATAGGGGGTCCCGGAAGGCAGTCAGGGGACAGGGAGTGGTTAGGGGCAGAGGGTCTTGGGATGCAGTCAAGGGTTGGGGAACAGAGGAAGTTGGATAAGGCGTGGGAGTCCCAGGGGGCCTGTCAGAGGATGGGGGGGTTGGATAGGGGGGTCCCAGGAGGGAGCAGTCAGGAGACAAGGAACAGGGGGGGTTGGATGGGTCAGGGTTCTGAGGGGGACAGTCAGGGGGCAGGAAGTGGAAGGGGGCAAATATGGGGCAGGGGCCAGGCTGTTTGGGGGGTCCAGCCTTCCCTACTGGACCCTCCATACAGTTTTGCATCCCGATGTGGCCCTCGGGCCAAAATGTTTGCCCACCCCTGTGCTAGACCATTATGCAGGATACATTTTTTTGGCTGTTCTCCTGGGTGCAATGGCTTATTCCCCTGGTGCTCCACTGTTATCAATATCACTTCATTTTATGGCTTATACAGACTCGGTAGGACTCCACGCAGCTTCTCTAGGGGAGCTTGTATAAAGCTCTGTCATTCCTCCACAATAATGGATTTGCTGATGGGGCAGCATGCAGGGGCTGCTATCTCAGAAACCTGATGGGGTTTGATTGAACCTAGCCCTATAATGGGAGGAGAAAGGGAGGTAGATCTCACAGCATGACACTTTCTGACAGAGTTTATGAAGCAACACAAGTGCTACAGTTTTCAAGATGACTGCTCTGTCACCTCCCCAATTAGAGCTCTCTGTTCTGGGATCCCGGAGGTAAACTGCCAATTCCCAAATCCTGCTCTCATTTATGCCCACGCAACACTTTGGACTTCAGAGAGATTGCGACCAGAGTGCAGTGGTTTAAGGGGAGGTATGAACTGCCCATAAAACAGCCCTAAAGTGAACAGAACACAACTGGGGTTTATAGAGCACAGTCCATTCCCTAGCAATCCTGAAGTGCTGCACAAAGAGATCCATCAGATATCAGCAGTGTAGGGATTGTAAAGAGAAAGCAGCAATTGAGCTCAGCAGCAATTCACACACACACAAAGCCTCAGGCACTGGAACTGGCTTTAAAAGGCTTTATCTTCTACCTGGGCAGAGATGAACAGAGGGAACCTTGGGTTAATCTGTCACCTAAATGACGCAGCTCTAACACTGCAGCAGCCTTTAATGATCCTGCTGGCACAGCGCCAAGTCATAAAACAACAACATAGAACAAACTGAAAGAATTAGGTTAGGAATGGGGCCCCCAACCTGCTGTGAAACTTGAATCCAGGACTTTTGCCTGTGTGTGTGTGCACACATTAGATGTTTTATATAGGGAGATATAGCAATACAAACAGATGTGCGGCAGGGAGAGGTCATGGAAGCACATTTAGGTGCATCTAAATACTATTACTTGCACACGCTATTGCCTGTGGACACAGAATCAGAAGCTGGAGCCCCGGATGCTGAATGAAGTCCGATTATGAAGTGTGGTGCACACCAGGCAAATATTTCATCAGGTCAAACAAGTAGAATGTGCTAATCACAACTCCTTTGTTTCTGTTACAGTTTAATGTCTTGACAGCAAGATGAGTCTCAAAGGATCTACCAGCAGCCAGCCTGGCTCTGCAAAGTAAGAACCTGAATGACAAAGTTTGACTGAACGGCTCATCCCCAAGAACTGCAATAGAACTGCAATAGATTACTACCTGCTACCACAAACACATTTCCTTCCACTCCGGGTTCTCCCATAAGGGCGAGACCCTGCTTTCTCCTGCTCACTTACTTGGGTCTCCTCAGCGGGCGCCAGGGAAGATTTCCCCTTGCCATGTCCCAATGCAGTCTAACCAAACATGCTCACGCATGCCACCATGAATCAAGGCTTTGCCACAAAGAGCCATGTGGTTTGATCGACACTCTAGGGGGAAAAAGAAACCTATGTCTGGTTGCCCTGTTTCTGTAGTTCTAGGGTTCATTCAGGTGCCCACAGCTTCTATGGGGCAGATTCAAGTTATACTTGGCCTAGAGCTACAAAATCACTCCCTGAAACCTTCAGCCAACACTGGACAGCAGGGTGCATGTAGCAGTGCACTACACAACTCTGAGCTGCTGCCTGCCCCAGGAGGGGGAAACTAGGACACAGCTCACTATCCTGACTGGCCCCATTGCTCTAGCACCCCCTGGCATCAGGACATGGCATTGCAGGCTACTTTGCTGCTTATGCCCCCTGTGCTGGCCTCACAATGGCCTGTTGCAGTTCAGATTTTCTGTGGCCATCACCCCCTCAAATTCAGCCCCCTCTGGGGTAACAGAAATCCAACTGTAAGTCCAAATAAATACCTAAACTAATAGTTCTGCCCCTCTCAAGCAACCCTGAAGTTCTCTGCCCCCCACACCTGGCCCTGGCAGAGTTTCTCCTATGCTGCTTTCTCCCCACCACAGGTCTCCTCCACTGCCTCCCCTCCCAGGAACCCCAGCAGCTTCCCTCAGAGATCTCCCTGCTCCTCACAAGCCCTGCCTCAGGGTCCCCCACAGGAACCTGACCTGCTCCCTGACTTCCCCAGGCTCTTCTGAGAACAGGGACTCTCCTGGCTCCTCTCTGAGCTGAGTTCACGGCTCTGTTTATGCAGTCCTCTCTCTGATCCCTCACAGCTGGGATCAGGCATTATAATTAAGTCTCCATCACATTCAGCTGGGGGATAGCTGTCTGGTCACAGGCAAGGCTGAGACTGGCTTGCCTTAAAGGGCCAGCCAGCCTGTGACAAGGCCCTGCAGACTAGAAGGGACCAGCAGATTCTGGGAGAACAAAGAAAGAAAAATGAGTGGTGGTCAGTGGTGGAAGATCCATACATCTGTTTTCTGAGGCAGAGAGTCCTCTGCCCTTTCTAGGTCTGACCTGCCTAAAGGGAAAGCCAGTGGGCTACGCCTTGGAGTGAGCAAAACCTCAAACAGGAGTCGGTCAGATACCCTCCCCTCAACAAAAGTAGAGCTCTCCAACAGACTATTCCAGCTTCCTGCCAGGCTCCCCAGCTTGTTGCAGTCGGAGGTGTCACAGGAGAATTGGTGTCAGTGACTGATACTCCTCCAGCTCACCAGGCAGGGTGCTGATAACTACCTCAGTTGCACACTAACGCAAGCTGATGTGAAAAAGCCATTGCCCTTTGCCATTAAGCTGGTTTGAAAAGCCCACTGCTGTTTGCCATTCAAGCACTAGACCAGATCAATTGGTTACTATCAATTGGTGTTGCTCAACTGAATCACATAATGAATTCAGTAAAAAAAAAAAAAAAAAACACAACAAAAAACTTTCTGAGATTTGTTGTTTATTTGCTCCTTTTCTTTCCTTTTGCAGCAGCAGTCTGGGCAAAGCAGATGGTGCTTTGAGAATGAGTGCAAAAGATTTATACGGTAAGTCACCACCACAAATACACTAGGCTGCTGCTGAGATTTGCCTGAGTAAAGACTGCCAGGTTCAAACTGGTAGCGGGGAAAGCTGAAGGCATCTTTATTGCATGGCTTCCTGTTCGTATCTCATGGTAGGACAGCATGGGGCAGTTGTGAGATGAACTGACATGGACACGTCACAATTCACCTTTAGGGGGTTTCTCACTTTCTAATGAAGCATCCAGTAGAAGAGGCTACTGCAAACAGGACGCCGGACTAGACAAGCCACGGGTCTGTTCCTGTACTGTTTCCTATATTTCTCCCTGTTGACAGGTTTCAGAGTAGCAGCCGTGTTAGTCTGTATTCGCAAAAAGAAAAGGAATACTTGTGGCATCTTAGAGACTAACAAATTTATTTGAGCATAAGCTTTCATGAGCTACAGCATTACTAATGCATCCGATGAAGTGAGCTGTAGCTCACGAAAGCTTATGCTCAAATAAATTTGTTAGTCTCTAAGGTGCCACAAGTACTCCTTTTCTTTCTCCCTGCTGAGGTGCTATGTTGCAGGAGACAGGCAAACAACATCTGTTTTCCTATACACCATGCTTACAGCAGGTTTTCATGACATGGTAGCAGAAAGGCACATGTCCTCTCTGCACTAGTGGTCATGCCATTGCAATTACTTAGTGCAGCCACCTGATAGGGCCTGCCACTCCTGTATTAATTTTGCTAGTGTTACAAGCCTGTGCAAAACAGACACACGTCCACAGGAATCCAACGTTCTCTGGTTGATTTAGCCAGACAACCAGATTCTCAAAAGTGCGAAGCTAAAAAAGACTGTTGTGAGCAGGGTAATGATTATACTCATTAATTACTCCGTATACCATGAAAAGTCAATGTCCTCTGAAGCTTTCAAAGAAGAGGGAGTTTACAAGGGATCATTTTCTAGACGGCAAGAAGAGCTTCAGATGAACATGCTAGGCCAGATCCTCAGCTGGTGTAAATTGATGTAGCCACATTGAAGTCAATGGATTTACATATAAAAGCATCGTATCAGAGCTAGGTATTAATAATCATCAACATTACTGATGGATCTCAGCTGATTTACACTAGCTGAGGATCTGGTCCACGCTATGTAGTGATGGCCTGAACAAGCAAGGGGAGGGAGTGAGAAGAGAAGTCTTCTCCACCACCCAGTTCAGCTAGAAAGATAAAAGATCCTTAGTTTGGTATACTCTAGTTGTGGTCTGGAAAGCCTTCTGTGTGTAAAATTCTCATTGACTTCATTAGCAGGATCCGGCCACAGATACGTAATGTTAGTTTTGTGAGTGCAATGTGATGGGTGCAGATATAAAAGTGAGAACTGAACAGAACAGGGCTTTTCTGATTTTGCTTTCCAGCTGCAAAATTACTAAACAACCTTGTGGAATGCTGGCAATTCGTCTGGGTTTTTGTAGACTATCAAAGCATTCCAGCAGCAATTCAATGAGTTATTCAGACTTGATTACAAACTTGCCTTTGCCTATTGGTTGCCTGAGATATTTTCACTGTATCATAGAATCATAGAACTGGAAGGGACCTCAAGAGATCATCTAGTCCAGTCCCTCACACTCAAGGCAGAACTAAATATTATCTAGACCATCCCTGACAGGTGTTTGTCTAACCCGTTCTTTAAAATCTCCAATGATGGAGATTCCACAACCTCCCTAGGCAATTTATTCCAGTGCTTAACCACTCTGACAGTTAGGAAGTTTTTTCTAATGTCCAACCTAAACCTCCCTTGCTGCAATTTAAGACCATTGCTTCTTGTCCTATTCTCAGAGGCTAAGAAGAATATTTTTTCTCCCTCCTCCTTGTAATAACCTTTTATATACTTGAAAACTGTTATCACGTCTCCTCTTAGTCTTCTCTTCTCCAGACTAAACAAACCCAATTTTTTCAATCTTTCCTCATAGGTCATGTTTTCTAGCCCTTTAATCATTTTTGTTGCTCTTCTCTGGACTTTCTCCAATTTGTCCACATCTTTCCTGAAATATGGCACCCAGAACTGGACACAATACTCCAGTTGAGGCCTAATCAGCGTGGAGTAGAGCGGAAGAATTACTTCTTGTGTCTTGCTTACGATACTCCTGCTAATACATCCCAGAATGATATTTGCTTTTTTTGTAACGGCGTTACACGGTTGACTCATATTTAGCTTGTGATCCACTATGACCCCCAGATCCCTTTCCACAGTACTCCTTCCTAGGCAGTCATTTCCCATTTTGTATGTGTGCAGTTGATTGTTCCTTTCTAAGTGGAGTACTTTACATTTGTCCTTATTGAATTTCATCCTATTTATTTCAGACCATTTCTCCAATTTGTCCAGATCATTTTGAATTTTAATCCTATCCTCCAAAGCACTTGCAACCCCTTCCAGCTTGGTATCGTCTGCAAACTTTATAAGTGTACTCTCTATGCCATTATCTAAATCATTGATGAAGATATTGAACAGAACCGGATCCAGAACCGATCCCTCAGAGACCCCACTCGTTATGCCCTTCCAGCATGACTATGAACCCCTGATAACTACTCTCTGGGAATGATTTTTCAACCATTTATGCACCCACCTTATAGTAACTGTAAGGCGATCGTGGTCACAGGTGGGGTGTCTGGGATATTTGTCTCTCTAGGGTGTCCTCCATTGCAGCCTGGTTGCCTAGAGATTTGTCACTGTAAAGTGACCTCAGCCTGGGATAGTGTCACTGTGAGTGACCTCCTTGGCTGAAGGGCTGAGTACTTAGCTTAGTGGATAAAGTGTTGAATAAAGTAATCATTAATCATTTAGATTAGCTGCAAAGACCAATACACACAAGTAAAGGGAGGAGATAATTCAGTGCTATTTGCACCACTCACTGACTATTTGTGGTCTAATTTCTGTCTGGGGAGAACGTGCACCAGTTATTCTATTGGTCACTTGTGTCTGGTGACTAAATAACATGTGTTTGAGTGTGAAAAAGAAGTGCTGATGCATTGGAGTAGTTAGACCTTATTCTTGTTTGCACTAAGGCGCCTTTACACAGTATAAGGGGGCCATAGTGCAAATGGGAACCAGGCCCTGTTATGTTTTGTAACTCCTATGCAATTCTCTGGTTTTACCTGTATGTTGAAGGTACCCAGGGCTTGGCTAGAGGAGGGCAGGTTTTGGTGGTGCAAAGATTTCAGTCCAAAAGCCTCCTTCAGTAAATACATTGATCGTATTTTAGTCTCCTCTGAAGGTTGGTCAAAATAAAAATTAAACTGAAAGTGAAAATAACATATTTTAAACATCTCATGTCCTAAGGCCACTTCCCTGAAGACAGATATCCACCAACCCTGTGAATGCATCACAGAACTGAGCCTTGTTATTAGGTAATCAACATGTGGGTGTTAAAATACTGGCTTTGTGCCTCTCCAGAGGGACAGGTTTCAGAGTAGCAGCCGTGTTAGTCTGTATTCGCAAAAAGAAAAGGAGTACTTGTGGCACCTTAGAGACTAACAAATTTATTAGAGCATAAGCTTTCGTGAGCTACAGCTCACTTCATCGGGGCATCCGATGAAGTGAGCTGTAGCTCACGAAAGCTTATGCTCTAATAAATTTGTTAGTCTCTAAGGTGCCACAAGTACTCCTTTTCTTCTTCCAGAGGGACAGTGGCAGTTCTAAAATAGCTTTACTGCCCAAAACTGGAAATGGAAAATAAGTAGTCAATGGTTTGGCAAACACTCCCAAAGCTCTCTGTAAAACAAATTTGTTCTCAGAAACAAAAGTCAATCATAACACTTAGGTGAAAAGTGCCTTGCTTTTTGGTGAAGCTGCCCCAAAAGCAATTGTTACAAATTCACTGACACTGAGAGCTTTTCCACACAGCTCCAGTGAATAGTAAGCAAGCAGCATTAGGCTGTGGGCCACTTCCTCAGTGGGTGTAAATCGGTATACTATCAATCACTTCAAGGCAGCTCTGCTGATTTACAGAAGCTCTGGATCTGGCCCAATATCGCACAGAGGTGTGTATGTGGCATCTCTCATGCCTAGAGGCACATGAAACTCCCCTAGGTAATTTGTCAAGGCTCCTCCAAATATCCCTCTGCATGGAGTGATTTACCAGTCCCAGGGTGCTAGGCCTCCAGCCTCCCTTCTTCAAATCCCTTCCAACAGTTCACTTCTGCAAAGCTCACAAGCGGGGAGAAAAATTAAAATTGTGTAAAGAATTACAGTTAAAAATGTAAATAAAGTAAATCTGTAGTGGCCTCAATTATATGACCATGAAGCAGACAGGGAATGTTAGGTGCTTAGAACCTTGGAAATGCACCTTTATATATATACACACACACACACATATACCAGATACATTTGTTGATGTAAATGATCAAAGCTCCACTGAAGTCAATGGAATCCCTCCAGATTTATATCAGCTGAGAATCTGTCCCATTTTGAGCTTATGGGTTAGAATATATGTACAAACACAAAGCATTATTCTTAAGTGAGCAAGGCCTTAGTTTTATGTCTCTTCCAAAAACAGCCCCTCCAGCAGCACTGTGCCCTTTTAACACACTGCAGCATGCCACCCATTCAATTATTATCACCAGTACTGGGGCTTCTGTGGTGGTTTCCCATCCAAGTACTAACTGTCCTGATTCTGCTTAACTTGTCCAATCTTATGGGATTGTAAAACAAAGTGGCAGGGATCTGGACTAGACCATATCATTCCTGACAGTGCTCTGAGCCAAACAAAGCCTTTTAAAAGTTGGCATGCTCAGTCCTAAGGCTCTTCAGCTAGTATAAGTCTGTGTAGTGCCATTGAAGCTGATGGAGCTACACCAATTTACCCCAGCTGCGGCTCTGGACAGGTGAGTTGCAATAATCTAGCATGGAGGTCAGGAAGACATGATTCACAGTGGCCAGGTCATATAGGTCAATACAGGATGCAGCCTCCTGGCTAGCGGCAGATGGAAGAAGTGTTTCTGGAAACTGTGGCTATCTGAGCTTCCAAGTACAGTGGGAAGTCCAGATGGATCTCAAATTCAACAGTATAGGAACCAATGGCTGATAAAATCTGCCCTGACCATCAGCTATGGCTGCACAGGGTGGAAAATTACTACAGACAGCTTTAGAGAATTAACGTTCTCAATGATTCAGTCAAAAGAAGCACAAAGGAATAGTGCTTTTTTCCTTTTCAGGTCCACAGGCAACCAAGAATGAGATGTGTTATCAGTGTCAAAAAGAAAAAAGATCCAGCTTCTTTACCATTCCCATGTCACAAATGGGGAAACTGAGGCACAGAGGGGTTAAATGACAAGTACTGGCATCGCACAGCAGGTCTGTGGCAGGAGCTGGGAATAGGAACCCATGGTCTGCTCTCCCAGCCCCATGCTAGACTATACTGCTTGTACATGAATGAGGTAAGCCTTCTGTGTGCTTACTTTTCTGCCGAAAAACCCTCAGTGATTGGACACCTATCTGTCTCTCCCACTTTATTGATCTGTATAGGCAACATTTTATAAATATCATTTAGGATATCAGAGGTGCAGTACCCCAGTAAATAGAGCACTGAACTGAAACTTGGGAGACCTATTTCATAGTAGCAGCCGTGTCAGTCTGTATTCGCAAAAAGAAAAGGAGTACTTGTGGCACCTTAGAGACTAACAAATTTATTAGAGCATAAGCTTTCGTGAGCTTCACGCATCCGATGAAGTGAGCTGTAGCTCACTTTTCTTTTTGGGAGACCTAGATGCTATTCATGGCTTGGCCAGCAGCCTGCTAGATCATCTTGGACAAATCACATTACTGCACTGTGCCTCAATTTCCCTGCCTGTGAAATGGGGATAATGACACCGACCTTCTTTGTAAATCACTGTTTATCAGTAGATCTCAAAACACTTTACAAAGGAGGCAAACGTTGCATTAACCCTCTTTTTTTTTGCATTTAGTTACCCTCAATCTGATGGGAATTTAAATAGGCTAATTCCCATTAGCACTAAGGGGAATTTCTCCCACACATCCATCCTCATACCCCATTCACTGACGAAATAACAACAATAATAAAATAATAATAATAATGCAAAAAACAAACAACCCCCCCCAGATTAATGCAATATTAAATGTTAGAACGTAAAAACATAAGAATGGCCATACTGGGTCAGACCAAAGGCCCATCTAGCCCAGTATCCTGTCTTCTGACAGTGGCCAATGCCAGGTACTTCAGAGGGAATGAATAGAACAGGTAATCACTAAATGATCCATTCCTGTTGCCCATTCCCAGCTTCTGTTGTAAAATCAAACGCTCAAAAGTGAGGAAATTCTGAAAGTTACATTTTCTCCTGCATTGTAAAGTTGGCCACCTGCTCATCCTGTCTGCCTAGTATGAATTCCTACACATAAGTTTACATTTAACAGGAAGGATAGGAAAAGAGAATACCATGGGCAGAATCACTGGTACCACCTGGATGCTTTGCATCACCAGGCATCCAGAGTACACTAGCAAACCTGGCCCTGTGTATGTGCCTTGTGTGTGAACAGTATATGGTCAGCATCTCCTTCAGAGTCAACTAGCATGGCCAGGCCACAATCAAATGAACGATCCCTTACCCAGTTTGCATGAACAGAGGGTGAATGGGTTGCTCCCAGCTGTTAGTGAGCTTACCTTCAGGTCATCATGGATATATAGGATCATCACCCTTAAAAAGTAAAACACAGTCTCTCCTTTGCTCAGCCCCAAGTTCTGGAAGGGTCTCTGGCCGCATTTATAGAAAGTACCATGGCTAGCCAGACAGCAGGTAGAACGACAGGTAGCTATCATGTTCCTGACTTATTCAACACACAGGGCGGCCAGCTGAATAAATGTTAATGCGCACCATGAATAAATAAAGCTGCTTCTCTGCTTACTGGCTTCTGTTCTGAACCTAGATGAAAGGACATTGAGGGAAATCCATTGTATTCTTAGCAATCCCGAGAGAAAGGCTGGGAAGGAAGTACTTTAAAATAATTAGTAGTTTACACAACAGACTTATTGCTGTCTTTGTGGTTGCATTAGCCGGCAGCCTCCTACTGATCTAAACTGTTTTCAAGGCTTAATAAATAATACTGTACCCATTCAAGGGTTATCCACTGAACCCAGGGGGAAAAGGGACTGATCCTAAGATAACTGAAACTAAGGGGGGGGAGTCTCTCTATTTACTTCAGTGGGCTTTGAATCAGGCCATAAGAGATATTACACACCAGCAATATTCTAGTCTGTATAAGTACTTATACTGTGATTATGTGAGTGCCTTCCAGTAGTACATTCAGCAGCATGACTCACATCAGTCACCCCTTCCTGGTTGTCTGTACACCATACTAATTTACTTGTGCCTAGGGAAGAACTAAGACTAATGCTACAAAATGGAAGGGGGATTTCACAGCCTGTAACTGAGCTCACAGCAAGAAGTTGCTGTGCTGTCTTATCATGGAGCCCAAGCTCTGAGAGTGCTGAGCACTTTGCCTGCTGCAGATTAAGCAGCTGATGAAACAGTTAACTTAAGGAGTGACAGCCTGGCAGCCGCGATCACTCGATACCAAAAGCAGTTTGTAACTGAAGAAAGGTTTCTATGCTGTAACAGAACACTGGGCATGATGGGCCCAGTCATTCCCACCTGCCTGGCTTAGACAAATGATGCCATCTGCCTGGAGGTGCTTTGCTTCAAGCAGGGGTACTCAACTTTTTTCTTTCCAAGGCCCCCCTAACATGCTATAAAAACTCCACGGCCCACCTGTGCCACAATAGCTGGTTTTCTGCAAATAAAACCCAGGGCCGGCATTAGGGGGTCGCAAACAGGGCAATTGCCTGGGGCCCCATGCCACAGGGGCCCCCTTGAAGCTAAGTTGCTCAGGCTTCGGCTTCAGCCCCCGAGTGGCGGGGCTCAGGGACCTGGGCTTCAGCCCCATGCGGTGGGGATTTGGCTTTCTGCCCTGACCCCCAGCAAGTCTAATGCTGGCCCTGCTTCGCTGCCCCCCCAGGGGGTCCCGGACTCCTGATTGAGAACCACTGGCTTAAGGCAGTTGATGTGCTGTAGCCAGGAGACTCTTAAAAGGGGCTGACTGCACCCAATCTACGATGATCTATTGGCAGCGCAGTCTCCATGCAGAAGTGCCACTGTAGGATCCCTGGCACATAAGAGACCTCATGTCCTCATTGGAATGTACTACAGGTCAAAGATTAAATTACAACCTGACTGATCACAGACTGGTTTCCACAGTTACACAGCCACAGTATCCAGAGCAAAGCTGATTTCAGTTATCCAACAGCCAGAGCTCTTTGGGAGACTTGGATTCAATATCTGAGCCTAGCGTATAGTTGCATGGGCTGGGAGCTCTGCAGAGGGAAGTGAGTAATCTGAACTGGAAAGAAGGTTTGGTTGAATTGGGTGTGCATGAGCTAAGGGTCAGCTCAGTTCGTATTTTTCCCAAGCTGACTTGCCTCTCTCTCCCTAAACAGAGCTCAACAAAGTGCTAGATAAGTGGCAGTTGCTGGTTCTCAAGAACAGAACAAAATGCTTAATGGAATCATCAAGATTGTGATTTTGCAATTGGTTGCCTACATGGAGAGCTCTATGCCCATGCAGAGCCCAAGCGTCCATTTGCATGGACCAGCTTTCAGGATCAGGGTTCTACTGAATAACTGCACAGTCATATAGTCATAATCCTTGTCCTCTCCCTACCCCAATTTTGACTTGTTTTGCCTCTCACTTTGAGTGTGTCTATACTGCAATCTGAGGTGTGATTGCAGCACTGGTAGATGCGCCTGCTTCAGCACAGTCTAGCAATGTGAGTCCATCTCCATGGTCCCTGGTGTGCTTGTACAGCCCACACTGCTGTATCGACGCTGCTGGTTTTAGCCATGTGAGCGCTGGTATATCTACCCATGCTGCAACCTCACTTTGGATTGCAATGTAGACATACTCTTTGTGTCTTCTGTGAATTTATCTTGTACTTTCCTCTGGTCAGGGATTGTCTCTTTATTTGTTCTCTTGAGCACGTTATTAGATACTCAAAAATAATGTCAGTTCTAGTTCTGCTGTAAACACGGCGTGGGGACGAGAATCAGTGTTCAACTGGTGGAACTGAACAAACAGGCCATAAAAGAAATGTCGTTTTCTAACTTTTAGCAGGGGCTAATAAACAGCAGCATAAATAAAATAAAGGGCCAAGGTGATCCCTAAGCTGGTATAAATTGTCACAGATCCACTGACATCAGTGGTGTTTCGTGCATTCACACCAGCCAAAGATCTGGCTCCAAAAACACAAAGCTCTAAAAATTGCTTTGAGACTCTTTTTCATAGAGCTGGGTAGAAAATAGCCCTTAGTTATTGATTCATTAGCATGCTGGACAACAACAAGGGTGATTATTCAGCATAATAATCCTGGTAATCTCCTGTATAGAACCATGGGCTTGTTAATTATTCCAGCTGAGCTACATGTGACATTCACATGAAGATAAATGGATACACTGTAACTGCGCACATGAAATATTTCCTCTCCCCCCCAAAAAATTCTATATCTTTCACACTGGTTTAACATGTGTAGCTAATGTCTGCAATGTAAAACTATTCAAAGAGAATTGATTCAATAACAGAGCTCAAGCAACAATTTTGTTTAGTCGATTTAGGCCATGATTCAGGGAAACACCTTAGCACAAGCGTAAGGCCATCCCAGTTCAGGACATAACCGACACATGCACTACTTGAACTTAAGCTCATGTTTAAAAGTAAACCACACACTTAAGCCTTGTGTTGAATTGGAATGCTTTTCTGAATCAGGGCCTTAATTTGACTCCCAATTTTGGGGACGAAAGCAGAACTCTGTCCCAGAGACCACCAAAGAGCAGACTTCAATAAGTTACAGCTATTCACATTAGCAAGAAATCTCTCCCCATCCCACAAAATGAACACAGCACTCATAAAAGTACACTGGCTATTAAGAGCCTTGGAGACTTAACCTAATTTCTCACTCCAGCTCATTTATCTCCTCAGGCCCGTTCTTTCATGGTTATTTGCCCTGAATGGTGATGGGTGGGGAGGTGTCAGTGAAGTGCATGCTTAAGTTTGCTTCCAATAGATATGAGGAAGAAAGAAAAACATGCCTCTTTGTGATCATACACTTATGAGAGGATTTGTGCACTTCCTGTTCAGCAGCATGTCTAGTGGGTAGAGCACTGGAAAGGGAATCAAGACTCAGGGTACAATGTGTATAGTGGGGGAGAGCCATTGAACCAAACTGTAAACCGGTTATATAATGAAAACCACTTCAAGACAGGGGTGTGGCAGCACCTCTAGTTCCAGCACCTAGGTCAAGATTCCAGGATTCAGTTTCCCTTTCTGTCACTGGACTTGGGCAAGTCACTTAACCTTTCTTTGTGCCTGTTTCCCCATCCACAGAAAAGGCTATAAGAAAATATTGACATCCATAGAGTTGACTGTCACAATTCATTAACTTGACTGGGGGTGGAAGGGGTGGAATTTCTATGAATAAAAAGTCAGAATACACACTGCTGCATACTGCAGTCATCATCATTAAAAGAACTGGGCTGCAATTCAGGCTAGAGTGACTGCACAGACTGCCAGGAGAGGCTCTCCATGGAAATGATCATTTTAAAGGAGTGATATCAGAGGTCCAGAAAAAAATAATTGTCACTTCCACAGCGGGGAAGAATTGCTGTCCTCGGCTTCCATTGCAGCTTATCAGCAGACATTCTTTATGTGTATGTAATGTGATTGGTCAGTATTATTACCCAACAGGAACTGACTGTCTTCACATGACTTTTCTCGGCCAATTGTGAGCCAGGATTTTCTCATATGTAATACCATCACTAAGTTATATTACAAGGTGTTGTAAATATTCATCCCCGAGTGTGGCCAGAATGAGCACAGGGACTGCTTCCTGAATGTGACCCCTGGGGTGCCAGTCAACCCACGGGAGGCTGGGAGGGGGCAGGGCCATGGGGCTTACACGTCTCACTTGATGTCCTGACTCTCCCACTGGGGCAGAGCCACTCCACACTGCCCCCAGTGCAGGGCTGTGGCTAAATCTGGCCCTTAATGTCTGGGACGTGCTTTGAGACCCTTGGGCACAGGGCACAATGAAAGTAACAACATTGTCTCCAGTGGTTCCCTACCTTATCGTTATGGTTGACATGGGTAGTTTTCTGGCTCCATATGTGCCCCTCCCCACCCCAGTGCCTAACATCTCTAGCCAATAAGATGCTGTTCATGTTCACCTTTATGGGTCTGAATATTTTAGTCTCGCTATGACAATTTCTGCCTAGCCCATTAAGAACAATACTCAGCAGGAAGAACACTGTACTCATCAGGATTAATGCAGCATTCTCCCACCTGCTGGCCATGCAATTTCTACCTCCAGCTCTGATCAGGGGTCCAATGGCTAGTGCACTGGTCTGGGAACCAGGAGACCTGGGATGCATTTTACCAATCTGTTTGCATCCACTTGGCAGTACAGAGTCTGCTCCTATCTGCAGCAGGCATCTCTCTGCTCTGATCAGCATTCAGAGCCCTTGATTGCTTGGCCAAGTCACTTCAGCTCTTTGCATTTCCCTCCCGCCCTGTCCTTTGTGCTTCCCTCCCACCCGCCCTCCTATTTAGACTGCAAACAGCTTCGGGGCAGGGATTGTCTCTATACTGTCAGGTTTCATAGCCGTGTTAGTCTGTATTCGCAAAAAGAAAAGGAGTACTTGTGGCACCATAGAGACTAACAAATTTATTAGAGCATAAGCTTTCGTGAGCTACAGCTCACTTCATCGGATGCAGTGCATCCGATGAAGTGAGCTATAGCTCACGAAAGCTTATGCTCTAATAAATTTGTTAGTCTCTAAGGTGCCACAAGTACTCCTTTTCTCTATACTGTATTTGTGCAGTGCCTGTCACAATGGCACTCTCATTTCATTTGGGGATGGTAGGCTGAGGCCACAGGTTGCCCACCACTGCTCTACTGTGTGTAAATACTAATCAAGAGGACAGCCTTTTGAAGCTGTGCCACTTAAACTTTCCCAGCGCCTGGTTGTTGTGTGTTTATGCCCCTGTGGAAGTTGGTGGTGGAGCTGATCTGGTTTCATGGAGCTGTGCCACTGGAATACCTGAGGCACACTAATTCCTTCTTTCCCCACTGGCTTTGAATGACCACATTGTTCAGATCAACATCTCCAGCTGGGCCACTGCAGTGTCTCTCTTCGCGTTCCTTTCCTACCACAGATCCCAGCTTCACGTTACCCCTCGCTTTTCCCCACTGCAGTGCAGCTCTCCTCTTACTGGCAACCTTTCTTCTTAAAGCCCCACTCACCCTTTTCTTTTTCCCTGTGCCATCTGAAAATGGAGCTTTTTGGAAGAAGAGGGCAGCATCCTTTGGGCAGGGTCTGTATTCAGTTCAGCTCCAGCAGGCTTGGATAAGTATCTGAATGCAGCCAAATCCATGGTCATCACCCTGCTGCCCCATTATTGGTATGATAGTAGCATCTCTAGGGGCCCCAACCGAGGGTGAGGCCCCCACTATGCTAGGGACAGACAGGGAACAAGAAAACAGCCTCTGTCCCAGAGATCTCACTGTGGGAAGCAGCAGAGTAACTGCTGTTGTGAAGTAAGGTTGTGGGAAATGGCGGGAGAATTCAGACAGCAATGCAGGGCTCTGAAAGGTCTGTCTACACTTACCTCCGGAGCGATCAGTCCAGCGGGGGTCCCCGTCTCCGGTCGACTGCGGTACTCCACCGGAGCGAGAGGCGCAGGTAGAGTCGACGGGGGAGCAGCAGCAGTCGACCTACCGCAGCGAAGACACCGTGGTGAGTAGCTCTAAGTACGTCGACTTCAGCAACGCTATTTTCGAAGCTGAAGTTATGTAACTTAGGTCAACTTAGCTCCCCCCCTCCCCCCCGGGGTCAACTAGGCCTGAATGTTAAACAAAGCAGAGAGCTGCCTGCTGCAGACAGGAGCAGACTCTGGTTTCTGTGCTGCTAGGTAGAAGCAAAGTGTGTATTTGTTTGGCCCATGTTCTCCATACATTAATAGGGAGAGCACCACACAGTCTAGGATAGGGGTTCTCAAATTGGGGGTTGGGACCCCTCAAGGGGCCACGAGGTTCTTACGTGGGGGGTTGTGAGCTGCCATCCTCCACCCCCAACCTCGCTTTGCCTCCAGCATTTATAATGGTGTTAAATATGTTTTAAAGTATTTTTTAATTTATAAGCGGGGTCACACACAGATGCTTGCTTTGTGAAAGGGGTCACCAGTACAAAAGTTTGACAACCACTGGTCTAGAACATAAAAGAGCTTTCTGTGCTTCCCAGCCTTCTCCCTTCTCTTCCCTGCCACCCCGCCCCCGATACCTTTCTCTAGCTTCCCCAGTTGCAAACAGGTCCCTGTTGCTCCCTCATGTCCCTCACCAATGTGCTCCCTTTTTAGGATGGACATGGGTAGTTTTCTGGTTCTGTACGCCCTCCCTAGAGAGCCTAATGTCTCTAGCCAAATACAATGCTGTTCACTTCCCTACAATCCAAATTCTGCCTTTGGTTACACACACCCAAATCGCACTGAGTTGCTGGTGTAGACAAGGGCAGAAGCTGGCCTGCTGTTAATACTACTTAGGGGGATACAGGGGTCTGGGTTCTAACCCCCTCTCTCTTGGCCTCTGCCTGTCTGCTTTCTTCAACCTGTGTGCATTCAGCCATGTTCCACAGCCCATTGCTGCTTGTCTCTCTGGAGATGCTCCTGAGATCTGCTGAGACCTCTAAAGGCTGGTGGTTGTGGTGGGACAGCTATCCAAGCTGATGTGAACCCCAGAAAGTATTACTCTAGCTCTGATTTTTTTCAAGCCAGTCCATCCATCCTATTGTTTCATCTTGAAGCCACAGTTGGATGATATTAGGTCAGACTTGCTGCTGTGGCCGAGATCTGCTCAGCACAACAGGTTGGGGAGCTCCCTAATTCTTTGCCCAGATTTGCCCTGATGATTGCCCTGACACAGGCTAGAGAAGCCCCACATCAGCTGGCAGTGGTCCCCAAGGGACCACTGTGACAACAGAAATTCAGGTGATGATGATTGGTGAGGTGGACCTGTGGAGTAGTTTTGACTCTTGCAACACCCAGCCTTCATCCCCAGGCTTCTCTTCTGCACAGTTCAAAGGGGAGTAGACAGGATTTCTTTCCAAGGTTTTATAATCTTACAATCAAGATTTTTTTCTCATTGTAACTTTTAAAAAACAAACACTGACTTTTTTACTGGAATGAAAAGTTTTGGGAAAATATCCATTTTGGTAAAAAAAATTCCTTCTGTTATGTTGCTGTTAAAAACAAAAAACAATTTTTCAATTAAAATTTTTGGTTTTGGGTAAAAAACTTTCAGTTTTTGAAAATTTTTACCCCCAAAATTATACTGAAAATGGTTTTCAAAATAAAAAATATTTCTGTTTCATTTCCCCCTATAATCCCTGAAAAATGTTCGTGGGAAATATAGAAAAAATAATATTTTGAATTTTCTTGCAAAAAAAAAACCACTGGCATTTTTCATTAAGCTCTACTTATAAGACAAGCGACTGTCTCTGTATCTAAGCTTACATGACCAAGGATGCTTTTTTCCACTGGGTTGATTATTCTCTAGTTTCTAGTTGATTATTCTCTATTTTCCCCCACTTGGTTTCTTGTCCCCAGGCCACAGCATGGGGTGCTACTGTAAATACTGCCTTCCAGACTTGCATGCTGTGACAAGTTAGAGGCAGACATTCAGTGTTATTGATTGCACGAAGCCCTTGCACAATCAGGAGGTTGGCTGTGTTTTTCTTTGCTCTCATAGAGTGGGTTATATCTGCACCTAATAAAAAAGGAATATGAGCCCTTGGAATTGCTTTGGTGATAAACAGGAAGCATGAGGAACAGGAATTTAGTTATGCAACTCCAACTAACAGCTAACTGACATGCTGTCTATAATACAGACCCCATTATCGTTATAGAACTTTCATACCTTTGGGCATCATACAAAACCCACTGCAGTCAACGGGAGTATTCCCATTGATTTCCATTGGATTTCGGCACAGGCCTTTCATTACCAACTAAAAGTGATAGTTTCACCAGGCACAGATCCCCAGCATGGCCACAGCAGAGACATATAATCTCTCACATAGAATTGTTAGGGCCAGCTCAAGATGTATTGGTGCCCTAAGCAAAGATGTGAGTTGATGGGTTTAAAAGGTGCTGCAGAGCTTCTTCCAAGAAGGTGCAAAGCATTGTAGGGAATATTTTTCTTTCTGTCTTTCTCCTTTAAAAGGTAGCTTGATAAAATGTAAGTGGACCTGCTTAAAAATGGTACCAACCATGAATTTACTTTTCATTACATGTTTGAGCAATCCCAGATTTCATTTGTCACATGGGTGAGCACTGATGATGTCACAGCATGCAGTACAGCCACACATACTGTGTCCTGTTCCTGTGTGTTACATCTACACTTGGAAGGCTTTGCTGGTATAGCTATACCAGTCTACCAAAGCACTCCTAGTGTGGACTCAGCTTTTGCCAGTAGTGCTTATTCTATCCCTCCTGAGCAAATAAGCTATACCAGCAAAAGTGCAGTTTTGCTCATATACTGTGTCTACACTAGGAACTTCTTTTGGCATAGCTACGTCACTTTCACACTCCTGGAGCTAGGCTGACAGAAATTTGTCTCATAAACCTGGCCTAGGAATAACCACTAACCTGTTATATGTGTGAGGCAGCACTATTTAGTGATATATAACTGGATTGCTTTTCTGACCCAGTAATCAATTACTAGCAGTAGATTCAATGTCATCAGTATCTTTAACAATCCAGCTCTGCAAATCCAGCTCCATGGTAGTTTTAATATTATGCAGAGGCATTTGTTGTCTTGCTTCGTCTCTATGAGCCTCCTTGGAAAGACTCTGCCCCGACCTGTTGTTTTGGCACAAATGCTAAGAGCCATGCTAAACGCTCATGTTACCACAAAGTGTGTACGCTAGTAAAGTCTCAAAACTGCACGTTCCAAAAGACTGCTTCCAAAAGTTGCCTGATTTATGATGGAGGCTAGGCAGGCTTCTAGCAGACCCCAGAATACAGAGGAGCTCAGAGGTCATTCCCACCCTCATGCTGCTATTTTCCATGGTTTTAATCACAAGTCTCGGTATGTTTTTCCTTAAAGGCCCAGCTCCAGGAGTCATGGGAGAATTGCAGCTTTCACTTAAAACAAAAATATGGGGGGAGAGCTTGGGAGAGTCCATGCTCAAAAAGTAGAAGGCAAATACAAGAAACCCAAACTTCACGCTTGTTAAAAATCTCGTGATTGTTAAGCCTGTCTCAGGGGTCTGACTCCTGACTTTGGCCTTTGTGGGGTTGGCAGTACAGCTGCCTATTCTGTCCCCACAGCGAGTGAGTGTCGTTCAGATAGCCTGGAGAAGCTGCCCTGCTCCCTGTCCCTAATACTAAAGTCACAGCCTGTTGCCCAAGGTGAGCACTCTGAACCTGGCCTTCCACTGCCTTGTATCATCATTTACACCTGTGCGAAGGGAGTGTGAATCACTGCCAGATTAGAATGCTGGGGCTCTCTCTGAAGTCCATGGCACTGAGTTCCTGGTTATCCTCAGCAGAACTTCTCAGCTCTGCACATGTCTCTCCAGAGTTTAGAAGTAGCGCAGGGACAGACACAGAGCTCAGCAGCTCTGCCATAGCCTCAAGTCCCTAGGATATTTCTAAACTCCTTAAGGATAGGTGTGGAACTCATTGGTTCCTACTGTGTCGGCTGAGCTCAGAAGCTCTGCAGGGACCATTTTCTGGTCACTGGGAAGGCCTCTGCAATCAGCATGAGAAGCTGCTCATCAAGCGGGCTTCAAAACCTTACAGGGATTTGCTCTGTATCTGTGGCTAAAATTTCCATCACTATCCCCTGCCTTAGAGGTGGCTGCCTATTAGTGGTTCTTTGAGTACCTAGTTTGCAAAGTGCTGCAGGATGAAAGGAGCAAGGTAAATATGATTACTGGTTAGGTTGCATTGCAGGTGTCACTTAGTTGATACAAGTTTCAGAGTAGCAGCCGTGTTAGTCTGTATTCGCAAAAAGAAAAGGAGTACTTGTGGCACCTTAGAGACTAACAAATTTATTTGCGTATAAGCTTTCGTGAGCTACAGCTCACTTCATCCGATGAAGTGAGCTGTAGCTCACGAAAGCTTATGCTCAAATAAATTTGTTAGTCTCTAAGGTGCCACAAGTACTCCTTTTCTTTTAGTTGATACAATAGTCAGTCCTCTATGTTTCTGCATCTGTGACTGCCCCGTATTATTCCCTCTCCTCCTCAATGCCTTCTGCTAGTAGCAGCAAAATCCAATGTGAGAGAAGAGACAAGGAGCCTCCTTTGTGATGGAATATTCAAATTAACCAGATTCGGAGGTGGGGGATAGAGAGCGTGGGGTGCATTCATCTCAGGTGTGACTGGGGACAAATGTAACCGGCACCAAGACTGAGTGTGGCCCCTTGTGTACAGCCACTTTGCCATTAAGTTTCTGTTTATAGCAATGGCACAAATGCAAATGGAATGGAAGGAGATGATATCTGGGAACCGCTCATCTCTTTGGATCCTGTCGATAGCAGGCTGTTCTCTGGCTTCTGAAATTCCTTACTCTTCCGAGGGCTACAAAATATATGCCCCATATCAGGAGGCAGAGGGGAAATAGAGTCAGTGGCATACCAGCATGAATGCTGTAGAAGCCCAAAGTGGTACTGTTCAGAAAAGGCAGAGCAAGTTAAAATAAATAGCAATCTTTTTTGCTATTATGATTTCTTACAGCCTCCACTGTGTTGTCATCATCCATTAACATTCTTTTGGAATCAATGAGGTTGTAGGGACACACCCAGTCTATGCCTGATTAATAATTATTCCTATTACGATAGCACCTAGAGACTCCAAGTGCGATCAGGATCCTGTTGCGCTAGGTGCTGTACGTACACATTGGAAGAGAGATCCCTGCCTGAAAGAACTTAAAGAGTAAGAAGACAAAAGGTGGGGGAATGGAAGTCTAATTATCCCCACAGATGCCCAGGAGGCTTCAGTGACTTGCCCCAGGCTATACAGTAACACTGTGTCTGAGCTGGGAATTGAACCCAGACCAGTGCCTTAACCACGCGGCCATCCTTCCTCTCCTGCATTTTGTCTAGACGCTGTACCTGCTATGAACGGCAGGAGTCATCCAATAAAAGAGGATGGATCAAATTCTGCTCTCACAGTGATGTAAAGCCGAAGCAATTTCACTGACTTCAATGAAGTTACTCTGGATTTACACCAACTCAGTTGTTTTACTGTCTCTCTCTGGCTTTGTGTGTGTTACAGTGGCATCGGCTGAGTGTGCAACTGTGCCTGAAGGATGTGCCTGAAGGATGATTTGGTTAAGCTCCAACATGCAAGGAATATATTTTGTTGTACAAAATGGCATTCTCTGCACAGTGTGACCTTGCACACACCATATATGCCAGGTCACGCCGCACAGAGGATGCCATTTTCCATGCAAATGTTGAACTGCATGCCTGACTAAAAATGTCGGGGCATGCTGCCAGTTTGTTGCCATGAGCAAGAGAGAGAAGGGAAAAAACAGAGCAGTGGTTACTGCAGGTTTATGCTGAGTGGATCACAGATTATGAACTGCCAGCTTTTATCAACATGCTCCTTTCCCGTGTGGGGTTTGCCATAGCCCTGAGACTTTCCTTCTCCTTTCGCCACACTAACACTTCACACCCCCTATAGGGTATCAGAGCTATAATCTTTCAAGTCAAAGAATACAGGAGAACTTCTTTGGAGCCAATCGATGCACCTCTGTCCAGTCAGTAAGAGGGTACCAGTAATGTAAAGAATTCCTTCCTCTGGGTTGTACTGTCTCTGCAGCACGTGTAAGCTAGAGTGTTTCAGGAAACAACAGACCATGTGTGCAACCAAAGCATCCCAAACGGCAATTTAAAGCAAAGCTATTGGCCATCAAGCTATTGGTTAGATATTGCACAATACTTTACTTCAGCACTGAAAGGAATAATTTTTGAGTATTGCACATGGGTTGGTTGCAATGCCATGAGTCCACCATTGCCCTAGCAGATAGAGAGCAAGGGTAAAAGCAACAGTCTGGAAGCCAGCAGTTTTAGGGTACGCCTTCACTGCAGAGATAACTCTGGTGATCAGAACCCAGGTGACTAGCACCTGTGGGGTGAGCAGCCACATTGCAAAGCCCTACCTCAGTCACTGTGTCCTCACTGGTGCTGCAGTCACCTGTATGCATTGCTAGGGCGTTTGGGGGCACAGCCTATGGTTCTTAGCACTGCAGTACCATGAACTGCTCTGAATTGTGGAAGAACTTGTCTGTCCTTCTGGGCACACTGAGAGCATTGTGGGAAGGGCATCAGTACTCGAGAGCTTCAGCCTATGTTATCATTGCAAAGTAGGCGGGTTACAAGACCAAGTGATAGTGGCTCTATTTCATAGCCCCAGCCAGGCCAGCTAGCAAGGGCTGAAAGCACCATTAAATCCAGTGAGATTATTTTGTTTGTGGATGGGAGGGGGTTGGGGCAACACAGGAGTAAGAACCCAGGTTATCTCTGCAGCAAAGACATAATCTTAGAGTCCGATCCAGACTGTGACAGTGAGTTACCATATAACTTTGGGAAAGCCACTTACATATCCATTACTTTTCCCCAGCCTATCAGATGGGGAAAATGTAACTACTTCACCTCCTAGAGACATTGTAAGGACTGGATAATGTTTGTGAAGTATTTTGAGCTTCTCCAATGGAAGGTGCTGGAGGAAGACAAAGGATTCTGTTATTAGAGGTGTCTGATAAACCAGAAGGACACAGATAAATTAGCTAATGTTACTGATAGTCCAGCTTTCCCCTGTATAAAATAAAGTTGAGGATGGAGCTGTGTCAAACAGCAGCTTGGGAGACACTAATAAGAAAGTTGCTGGCTTCAAATCCTTGTCTGTTATACTGGTTTAACCTAAAAGTGTGAATTTAAACCATCATAGTTAAACCAGTATAAGTCTCTGTGTGGACACTATTTTGGTTTAAGAGATGCTTATTTTGGCTCAGCATAAGATGACTGAGAACAAGTTTATGCTAAACCAAAATCAGAGTATCCACACAGGGGTTTGCATCAGATTAACTATATTGGTTTAACCCCCCTATTCCCATATTAAACTGATGCACCTTTCCTATGTAGAAAGGGCCTGTAATGGTGAGGCTACTATAGTCTGCTGCTGTCTTGCTGCTTAGAATCTTCTGTCTGTGATTAAACAGAAGTGAAGCACTCAAGAATGCCCAAATGGGACTTTGCAATTCTCCAGTACTAAACATATCGGCATCCTCTTCATTAAGTGTGTCTGTTTTCAGGCAGATTAGTTATGCTTTGAGGTTGGGAGGGGTTGGGCAGGATCAACAGAAAGATGGAAAGGGATCCCGGAAGAGAAGTAAACAGAAACCTAAGTTAAAGAGCCAGACAAACGTACATACAACACACACCACAATCCACCCACTGAGCAGCTGCCAAAGGCCAAAGTTTCAGAGTAGCAGCCATGTTAGTCTGTATTCGCAAAAAGAAAAGGAGTACTTGTGGCACCTTAGAGATTAACAAATTTATTTGAGCATAGGCTTTCGTGAGCTACAGCTCACTTCAAAGGCCAAAGTGTTGGTTTTAGAAGATCCTCATTTGAATGACATCTAAGGACAGCATCTCACGGTTACAACGCCAGGTTGTCCTTGTTCTATGGACCTTAAAGGTAACACAAACATACCGCCCTGGAAAATCAACAAAAGGAGCTAGAAAGTTTTGGTTTTACTTTTACTTTAATTTTTGCAGCTACTTGGTATTGTGAGCAGAGCAGTGGAGATGCAGCACTGTTTAGACAGCAGAACAGGTCCCCTGGAGTTATTCAGCAACTGCATAAATTATCAAAGTGACAGCTTTGTATTTACAAAGAAAAGCCTCTCCAATGAGAGATGAGCCTCGTCAGCAATCCATCCCTGCTGGAGATGCCGGCAGAGAGGTGGAGCTAGTCCTAGAGCAGCACGTCTGACCTGATCAGGGCATAGGACCTGATGCAAAGCCAGCTGAAGTCAATGGAAAGCTCAGCCACTGATTGCAGCAGGCTTTAGGTGCATCTCTATATGTATAAGCTTTCGTGAGCTACAGCTCACAAAAGCTTATGCTCAAATAAATTTGTTAGTCTCTAAGGTGCCACAAGTACTCCTTTTCTTTTTGCGGATACAGACTAACATAGCTACTACTCTGAAATCTATATGTATAGTAATCAGATGGTGTAGGTGAAGGAAAGGGAGAACATAGAAAAATTTGAGGTTTCACCACAGCCCTAGAACTTTTCAGGAAATTCTACAGATTTCTCAAAATATTTCAAAATTTTGTTTTGGGAGGGTGAGATAATTGATCCCCACTTCCCAAATACAGCAAACCCTTCAGAGACTTGGGATTCCATAGCTCCTTAAGTTCTAAATGATGAGTTCCAAGTACTCCTCTCTCTAGGGCAGGTGTAGCAACCTGCATGGAACTTGGAGGAGGAGCACAGGTTGCAGGAGGGAAGAATTTGAAGGAGGCACCAAGAAGCCAGTCTGTGTGCACATGGCTGGAAAGCTAGCTGCAGTTATGACAACTCTGTAAATAGTCCCCTTAATAAAGACTTAGTTTAGTTTTTGAAACATGGAGTTCTCTCATATTGAACAGCTCATATTACATGGCACATGAAAGAGCAGAGATCAACCATTGTCCTTGGAAATGGGTTTTGGGGTCCCTGCTAAATAATGAACAACTATGAGAAAATAAAAGGGAAGAGAGGATAAGCGTACTTGCACAAGGAGAGCTGGTAGTATGTAGAACCATGCATAGTGAAGACAGACACTGTACAAGCTTTCCCACACAGCTCTGCCCATGCACCTCCTCCCTGAGCTACAACAGCCCACCCTGTTCTAAACTTGCCCTACCACAGCTCTGTCAATGCACCTCAGTCCTCTTATGTAGCACCCCCTGCTATTCCGTTGCTAGGCCCTTATCTAGTTCAGCAAGCACCTTTACAGACAGCAGGAAATTTCAGATAAACCTGTTCCAATGTTGAAAAGTTTTAGTTTCCAGACCTGACAATTTGGCCTGTTTCACCAGTAGTAAATTCACTTTAAAAGGAAGGCACCCAATGTCCCAAGATCCAAATTGATCTTTATCCCACACAGACTTGGTGTTCTCATTTTTATTAGTGAAATTATTTAGGTCAGAAATGATGAATTATACAACTGCCACTATGGAAAAGTCTTATTCAGATTAGACATTAATCCCACAGCCCGGTAACTTTGTGCACAAACACTTGAGTGCCTTTCCATCCAAGCAGGGGCAGATTGTGATTAAAATGAAGAGAGAATAGAAACAGAAAGTTTCTATAGATGTAGGACACTGAAATGGGGAACAGGGACACAGAGAGATTAACTGTTTTATCCAAGGTCATATTGAATGTCAGAGCTGGGAATTGAACCCAGCTCTCCTTAATCAGCACCTTAATCACAAAAACATCCTTCCTCCCATAAACCTCTGGCACAGATCTAACATTATAAAAACATACCGAGTCTGAAGTTTATAGTCTTACTTGTTTATGCTTTTGCCAGTGCGTCCATAATAAACGCTTATATTGTGTACACCTACCAGTTAGGGACTACTAGGAGCTGCTGTTGCTCTGTTAAGTAGCTCCACAGACAAAGCACATGGGAACATGTGTAATGTAGGTTTATGGGTCTCCTCCCAGACTCAAAATAAAAAAAGTCATTAAAAATCAGCTTCCACCAACCCACACAAGGGTATGATTGAAAGATGATACATCTTGTTCTATTTCCACCTCCATGTTCCTTCCTTGGGATGTTTACGATGTCCCAGCACCACCAGTTAGCTTTGTTGTTAATAAAGACTAAAAATGTTCTTCCTCTGGCCAAGCAACCAGAGACATCAGTTGCAGGCTGTGGTTCCCTGACAACCAGCCCAACCAAGATCTAGTGAGGAATGGTGGTTAACTGCCAACTCAGCTTTGTGGGATGGACTATAGGGAACCAGATTAGACTACCAATCCACCCTGGCTAAGCAGCGATGCAAAGCTCGCTAAATCCTTCAGCATGATGGCAAGAAGGGGTCTTCAATCCCTCACCCCACGGTGAGCTGAGAGTGCCAGCCTCAGCAGAGTTGATGCGGTTAGCGCCTAGAGAAGGCAGTGTGGGTGAAGCTAATGTTGCTGTAGAGAGCCACCTGCTGGCCATTCTCAAACAGCATGAGCTCAGTTCTGCCTGGCAGGCTGGAGAAAAAAAATTTTTTGAGGTGAATTAGGGAAAAGGTTTACACAAGAGAATCATAGAATATAGAATATCAGGGTTGGAAGGGACCTCAGGAGGTCATCTAGTCCAACCCCCTGCTCAAAGCAAGACCAATCCCCAACTAAAACTAGAGGGGAGACAAAGAACAAAAATGGAGTTGAAAGCTCAGGTTTGACCTGCACCATCTAAGCCCTGAATTTTGTTGTTCGAAGCTCCAGCTGAGATCTGAGGTCTCCTTGTGTTTGTACAGTGCAGTGCCTAACGCATAATAAGTGACTGTCCTGAAATGCTTACAATCTAAGGTCTTGTCTGCATGCGAAAGTTAACACTGCTTTAACTTGAAACTGTTTTTAAGCTCCCACGTGGACATTTATTTTGGTTTAAGTGTGGCTTATTTTGGTTACTTAACCCATCTGATAACTGCCTTACGCTAAACCAAAATAAACTGAAATAAGAGGGTCCACACAGCCTTTCACAAGGATATAACTAAAGTGGTTTAAAAACTGGTGTAGCTTTCTCATGCAGACTGGTCTTAATAGACAGGACATGGTGGGAGATAGAAGTGTTAACCTTCTGCTACAGATAGGAATGGAGGAATAGATACACTAAATGACTTGCCCAGAGTCAATCCTCTGACAAAAGTAGGGGATTGAACCCAGGTCTCCTGCATGCTATTTAGTGCCACAAGACTACCCTTGCTCTCGTTCCAGAAGCTTGTTGTGAAGTCTGTACTTTTACCAGCTTTCCCACTGCCTTTTCATTTGCAAATCCCAGCTTCCCAAAGATGAATAGTGCTAAGACATCAATAGCCTCATTATCTGAATTTAGAAACAACAAACATATGAACACAGATTTCTCCACTGCCCATTACCAAGTTCCTGAGTTGTCTTTTGCTTGTCTCCCACTCATGAGGGCCCAAGGTCATATGGGGGAGGGAACACAGTGGCACAGGATAGACGTTGACTAATATTTTCAAATGGTTAAAACCACAAGATTCTTCATACAGGGTGCCTAGACAGAGTAGTGCACTAGATTAGATTGGATTAGGTTCTTACTGATAAATCATGGTCATTTTTCATCAGTACTTTTTGTGGATTGGAAACTCATATTTGACCTGTAAGTAGAGCTGGTCAGAAAACAGAATTTCCTTTTTGCGGGAAATTCCAAGATACCTGTTCATTCCAAATCAGCACAAAGAGTCAAAATTTCCATCGGAACAAGCATTCCCCCCTAAAATTTTATTTGGAACCAGCAAATTGTTTTATTTCTGCAATATGAAATATTACATATTGGAGTATATAAATATAATTGTAATTCTAATAGTCAGACTGAAATGAACTAAAATGTTAATCAAAACAAAATGTTTACACTATTGAAATGAGAAAGTCAATGATTCATTTAGACTTTGTCCCCATCGAAAATTTCCTGAGAATTGCCATGTTCCCACAAAACATTTAGATTTTGACAAAACTGCATTTTCCAATGAAAAATTGTTCCATCAAAAATCTTTTGGACTAGCTCTACCTGCTGGCCCTTTAGGGCAGGGACACTTCATTTAGTGTCTTCCACAAATTAGCATACACTGTTGGTGCTTGACCAATAATATCGCTCAGACACCACTGAGATGGAGTAGAGTGTATTGTGATAACATAGGACACAGTTTAGTAGTCCAGGAGAAAAGGGGAGATACACAATGCAGTAAGAGAGACCCATACTCTGTTTGCTGAACCAGCCCTGGCAGCTAAGTCTGCAGCTGCCTATCACAGCATAGGAGTGATTTGGACTGGCAGTAAGAGAGGCCTGCAGGTGGTGGCATTGGTCAGCTCCACTTGTGTATTAGGTACAAGCAAACAGTCAGAGGTAATATACCCCTGAGCACATAGGTGCCTCTGGCCACAGGGCTGGTAGCACATGCACAGATGTGGAAGGACACAAGTCCTATTTCTGAAAGTCATGGCACTTGGGTACCAAGGTCCCAGGTACAGCAGAAATCCCAACAACAGATTTTAACATATAAACTCACGAGGCGAGGTACCAGGGCACCACCTGGTCATTGAAAGTCCAGACCAGCAGCTTCCCCTCCCTTTGCAGAGTGACTGCTTGGGAGAGAGAGAGGGAAAGGAGGCTTTCGTGGAAAGGAGGACACCACACCCAGGTATTGTAGGGCTGAGACAAAGGCCCAGACTGTGCCTTTGCTGTTTGTTACACTGGCAGTTGGCACAGAACAGGGAAATTATTGAGTGATCCATCCCCTGTCGTCCACTCCCATCATCTGGCAGCCAGAGGTTTAAGGACACCCAGAGCTTGGGGTTACATCCCTGACCATCTTGGCTAATAGTCATTGATTGACCTGCCCTCCAGGAACATATCTCAGTCTTTTTTTAACCCATTTATACTTTTGGCCTTCACAACATCTCCTGGCAATGAGTCCCACAGGTTAACAGTGCATTGTGTGAAGTAATACTTCCTTATGTTTCTTTTAAACCTGCTGCCTATTAATTTTCATTGGGGACCTCTGGTTCTTGAGTTATGTGAAAGAGTAAATAACAGTTTCTTATTCACTTCCTCCACTCCATTCATGATTTTACAGACCTTGGTCATATCCCCCCCCGAGTCGTCTTTTTTCCATGCTGAACGGTCCCAGTCTTTTTAACTTTCCTCATATGGAAGCTGTTCCATCCCCCTAATAATTTCTGTTGCCTTTCTCTGTACCTTTTCCAATTCTAATAGATCTTTTTTGAGATGGGGCGACCACATCTGCACACAGTATTCAAAGTGCGGGCATACCATGAATTTTATATAATGGCATTATGCTATTTTCTGTCTTATTATCTTTCCTTTTCCTAATGGTTTCTAATATTATGCTAGATTTTTTTGACTGCCACTGCACATTGAGCCAATATTTTCAGAGAACTATCCACAATGATTCCAAGATCTCTTTCTTGAGTGGTAGCAGCTCATTTAGACCCCATCATTTTGAATATATAGTTGGGATTATGTTTTCCAATGTGCATAACTTTGCATTTATCAACACTGAATTTCACCTGCCATTTTATTGTCCAGTCGCCCAGTTTTTTGAGATCCCTTAGTTAAGTCCAAAGCAAAGAGTTACAATCTTGAGTAATTTTGCATCATCTGCAAATTTTTTCATCTCACTCGTTACCCCTTTTCCCAGATCATTTATGAATATGTTGAACAGCATGGTCCAAGTACTGATTGTCAGGGGACCCTGCTATTTATGTCTCTCCACAGTGAAAACTGACCATTTACTCCTCCCCTTTGTTTCCTGTCTTTTAGCCAATTATTGATTCACGAGAGTATCTTCCCTCTTATTTTATGATTCCAAATTTGCTTAACAGTCTTATGTGAATGACCTTGTCAAAAGCTTTCTGAAAGTCCAAGTACACTATATACACTGGATCACCCTTCTCCACATGTTTGTTGAGCTCCTCAAAGAATTCTAATAGGAAAGGCATGATTTCCATTTACAAAAGCTGTGTTGACTCTTCCCCAACATATCACGTTCACCTATGTGTCTGAGAATTCTATTCTTTCTTATAGTGTCAGCCAATTTGCCTGGTACTGAAATTAGGTTTACCAGCCTGTAATTTCCAAGATTGCCTCTGGAGCCTTTTTTAAAAATTGGCATCACATTAGCTGTCCTCCACTCATCTGGTACAGAAACTGATTTAAGTGTTAAGTTACATATCACAGTTCATAGTTCTGCAATTTCATATTTAAATTCCTTTAGAACTCTTGGGTCTATACCGTCTGGTCCGGTAACTTATTACTGTTTAATTTATCAATTTGCTTTATTTGGAATATAGATTTAATTTGAACCTCCTTTGTGGTGTTTTTAAAAAGTGTCCATGCAGCTTACAGGCATTTCACTCTTGTGACTGTTCCTTTTAATTTCTGTTTAACTAGCTTCCTCATTTTTGTGTGGTTCCCCTTTTTGAAGTTAAATGCTAGTGTCATGGGCTTCTTTGGTATCTTCCCCACCACAAGGATGTTAAATTTAATTACTGTATGGTTGCTATTACCAAGCGGTCCAGCTATATTCACCTCTTGGACCAGCACTTGTACCCCACTTAGCATTAAAATAAGAATTGCTTCTCCCCTTGTGGGTTGTTTGCTGGAACTCTGTTTCTTGCTCTTTGTGAGTAATGTATGGATGAAGAACAAGGATAGCCTGAAGAACCTGATGAATCACTTTCTTGCTAGCACTCAACTATTGACATAGTTTGAAAACATCTAAGAAGTGATTGGCCTGCTAACTTGGTAGATACTGTAGCATACAACCACATGAATTGGGAGATGCCATGGGATTGGGGTTTCCCAGGCTGATGGGGTTTGAGAGCATTGCTTGGCACTTCTCTCAGTCTTCAGAAAGGGAAGGGCAAGATTAGCTCATGTCCACACTGACATGATTCCTCATTAGTAGCTTTGGACATGAATTGCTTTGACCAGTGGACCTTTGTCCTATATTTTCACCTGTGTCCATTCCAATTTATCTTCTCCTGCTGGACTTTCTGTCTAACCCCCTCCTCATGGGCAGCATCTGAACTGCCAGCTGGGGGAGGCTAGCCCCGAGCCCTGCCCCTTCTACTCGAGGCCCCACCCCTTCTGCCTCCTGGAGCCCAGAGCCCCCACACCACCATGGCCACTGGCCCAGTCCCGGCCCAGGCTAACCCCTCACCCCCAAAGGAGTGCCGGGAGCACAGGTGGCATGCGGCTGCAGCTCCCCCAACCTCAGAGAGCAGGAGAGTGGGTGGTGTGTGGCCCCTGCCTCCCCAGCCAGAGCACTGGGGGATGGAGGACTGGAGCCGCACGCAGGGAGTGTGGGTAAGGAGGTGGGGGGGCCACACCTGGCTGTTTGGAGATGCACAGCCTCCCCCAGCCTGTTGCCCATGTCCCTCTTCAAATCTCTGCATCATCCTTCTGCCTCCTTTTGCATCATATTCAGATTCCTTCTCCTTTCTTCAGGGTTCTGCAGAGTTCTGCTCTTGCCTGCCTCTCAGCTCTCATTTCCTCCTCTGTCTTGTCACTCAATGCATTGCTCATACCACTATACCTTGCTGTCTCCTCCCACTCCTGTGGCTGGGCCATTTCCTGCCCATTCTTGGAGCCGCCTTCTTACTCCTGGGCACCAAGTTCTCTCCCTCTCCTCTTTTCAGTGCTTCCTCCAAACACCCTGCCTGCTTTCCACTGCTAATCTCTGCCTGGGTGTTCCTTATAGTCACTGCCGCACCTGATCATATAAGATATGTGCATGCGTGTCTATTAATAAACATATGAAGCAACAATTCTTGTCGTGTGAAAGCAAGCCAGATGTTCTGCACATGATTCTCCCCTTCCCCTTGTCTGGGCATCCCTCTCCCTATCCCATCCCCTCCTTCTTTCTCTACATTTGATACTCACCATTCTATTATCTTTTAGGCTACATACACACCACAGCTTACATCGGTTTAAATCAGGGGTTGGCAACCTATGGCACGCGTGCCAAAGATGGCAGGCGAGCCGATTTTTAATGGCATGCTGCTGTCTGCCGGGTCCCAGCCGCCGGCCCCGCTCAGCCCACTGCCAAACCCAGGCCGGGACCCCGGCAGGCAGCAGCATGCCATTAAAAATCCTGCCTTCCCCGGCCCGCTCTTCTCCGCCCTCCCCCCACCCCCACTCAGGGGCAGGGTGAAGAAGCTTGGTCCTGCTGGCTTCTGCTGCAGGGCAGGCAAGGTCCCCCCTCCCCCGCCTCTTCCCCCAGTGCGCTGGGTTCCTGCCCCTCCTCCTCTCCCTCCCTGCCACCTGATCAGCTGATGGCCCTTGCGCTGGAGGGGGAGAAGCGGAGCTGCAGCGCACTCACTGCTCTGGGGGGGAGGCGGAGAAGAGGTGGGGACGGGGTCTTGGGGAAGTGGGGTGGAATCAGGGCATATCCCCTCCAGCCCCCTGCTGTGAGCCACTCTGGGAGCACCCCCACGACCCTAGCCCACACCCCCAGCCCTAACCCCTGTACCCCCTACACACACACCCCAGCTCCCTGCCCTGACCCCTGCACCCCCCACGATCCCAGCCCTGACTCCAGCACCCCCCACACATACCCAGCCCCCCTACACCCATGCCCTGACTCCTGCACCCCCCTCACATGCCCCCTGCCCTGACTCCTACACCCTCCTCACATACCACAGCCCCCTGTCCTGACTCTTGCACCCCCCCACATTCCCACCCCCATCCTGAGCACCAAACAGGAGCTCCTGCATCCCCCCACCACATTCCCACCTGCACCCCTCACATCAAATGGGAGCTGCCCAGGTAAGAACTCCACACCCAAACCTCCTGCCCCAACCCTGAGCCCCCTCCCTCATTCTAGCTCCTGGCCAGACCCTGCACTCTAACCCCTAGCCTGCTCCTTCACCCCCAGCCCTGTGCTCAGTGCACTCCCACCCTCAGCTCAGTGCAGAGAGGAAGAGAATGGGCTAGAACCAGGGAGAAGATAGGTACCCACTCTATGTGGGCAGGGCCGGGATCCCAGACCGGCAGCGGGCTGAGAGGGGCCGGCATCTGGGACCCTGGCTGGCAGGAGCCAGCGGATGGAACCCCAGACTGGCAGCGGGCTGAGCCGCTCAGTCCACTGCCAGTCTGGGGTTCTGGCTGCCAGCCCCTTGCCAGCCAGGGTCCTGGCCGCAGGCCCTGCTCAGCCTGCTGCTGGCCTAGTGAATGGAACCCCGGGCTGAGCGGGCCAGTGGCATAAGATCAGCATTTTAATTTAATTTTAAATGAAGCTTCTTAAATATGTTGAAAACCTTGTTTACTTTACATATGACAATAGTTTAATTATATAATATATAGACTTATAGAGAGAGACCTTCTAAAAAACGTTAAAATGTATTACTGGCAGGCGAAACCTTAAATTAAAGTGAATAAATGAAGACTCAACACACCACTTCTAAAAGGTTGCTGACCCCTGGTATAAATGTCCGCAGGGGTGTGAATAAACCACTCCCCGAGAGACGTACGTTAACTAAGCATGGGGTGGACAGCGCAATGCCGCGCACTGGGACTGGAGTAATTGATGGGAGAACTCTCTCCCATCAGCTTAGAGCGTCTACACAAGCAGCGCAGCTGCATTGGTGCAGCTGCCCCACTGTAAGCGCTGTAGTGTAGCCATAGCCTTAGTTTATGGTCTGATTCCGTTCCCATTGAAGACAATAGGAGTTTTACTGTTGACTTTAGTAGGAGCTGGATAGGATTCTTGGATAACGAGTTCCTCAGGGTGGGGAGCTTGCGGGTTTTTTTAGATTTGTAAAGCCCCATGCACCCTTGTGACACTAAATAAACAGCAGCAGCAGGAAGGTAAGCTCTAGAAAGTAGTGATTTTAGCATTCATATACTTCTGGACATATTTAAAGCAAGGGACAGATACGAAATAATTAACCTTCAAAACAGCTCTATGTGGTGCATAAGTAGTGATATCCCCATTTCACAGATGGGGAAAACTGAGACTAAGAGGTAAAGTGACTCACCCATGGCCGTACAGCAAGCAGTGGCAGAGCCAGGATTCGAAGTCAAGATCTCTCAACTCCTAGAGCTATGCTCTTTCCTGTAGACCACAATGCTTGCGATTATACAATCGGGAAAAACGGCTGCTAGGAATGGAAGTGTGGGAGATGAAACCCATGCACACACACTGTCTGTCAGAGTAGCTTAAAGGATCTGAAGCACACCAATTTAGTCTGATGGGGTGGAGGGAGAGAAATAAACCCACTCCTTTATACACTACGAGATTGCATTGAGAGGATGTGAGCATCGTCAGGCATCAAGACTTTTTGATGTAACTATTGTAGCTCTCAAGGTTAATCCCTAAAAGTGATGATTAATGCTGCTCAAAAAATTGACATTTCAATTTTTTTTTTTGCAAATCCCCTCCCAGTACACTTTTCAGAGTTTTTTAAAAAAATGCTATTTTCAGTTTTCCAAAATTTTATTGAAAGTATTATTGATGTTTTTGAAAATATCAAAAGAAAAAAATTGATTTTTTCCTCCGTTTGCTTGTTTTTTTAATTTGGGCAGAAACAATTTGGTAAATTTGACCTGAATCTGCATTTAAAAAAAAAAAGTTTTGTCAAGACATTTTGCCCAGTTTTAATGTAGAGCTTTTGTGCAGGGTGATGGGTGTTCATAATTTCCCTTTCAGAGAAATTTTGCTTTGTGGCCCTGAGCCAGGTTTCTCAGGCAGGGGAGCCATACCTCACTCTCTCTCTCTTCTGATAACCTCATAGTTTATCTGGCTTTTTGAGTTTCATTTCTTTGACAAACAAGCTTCCAGAAATTCCCCTGGCTTCCAGAAATCAAGTTACCGGTAATATGAAAATCCAGACGTGTTGTTTGCGAGTCTTTGTAATAAAGGTTAATATATTTTTCTACACATGCGCTGTTTCCAACGGATTTGATTAATCCAACACATTCAGAGGGAGTGAGAAAGGCAGTAAAGCCAGTCATGTGAGCTATGGTCCTCGGATCCTATTTCACTGATAAGTTTCAGAGTAGCAGCCGTGTTAGTCTGTATTCGCAAAAAGAAAAGGAGTACTTGTGGCACCTTAGAGACTAACAAATGTATTAGAGCATAAGCTTTCGTGAGCTACAGCTCACTTCATCGGACGCATCCGATGAAGTGAGCTGTAGCTCACGAAAGCTTATGCTCTAATAAATTTGTTAGTCTCTAAGGTGCCACAAGTACTCCTTTTCTTTTTATTTCACTGATAAGTGAACATTAAATGCAAGGCTTGTTTTCTTCTTTTTTCAGAACAAAGGAAGAAATACTCCAACTCCAATGTAATTATGCATGAGACATCGCAGTACCATGTACAGGTGAGTTTGCAAACAGCCTTTATGGGAATGAGCAATAAACTGCATCAGTGATGGGTGCTGATAACAAACCTGATTCATTTATATCATAACCCTTGCTTAATTCACTATGCATGACACATCATGAAACATAATTAGTTCAGAGACCAATTAGAAGCCTTTCTACGAATGAGCAAAGGTCACCCTACCCACAGGAAGTCATTGATAGTGGCTGATAATGAAACCTCTTAAACTGCATGCTCCTTTTGCCAGTATTTGGGACATAGTCTGCTAGTTCTTTTTTCCTTTTCCCATGCCCAGTACCTTTTGAGGGCTAATGTAAATGTACTGTTACAACCTGGCCCACTCCATGCAGTCACCAGTTTGTTGACAGTGGACTTGTGCTTCCAAGCCAACCTGGTCTGGGCAGAGAGTCTAGTCACTGTCTCTTAGGACACATTCCTGGGCTCAGACCTCTTGCCTGATACTCTTCCTTGGGACAGGGAGGTGCTGCCATCCAGCTACCCTGAATCCAGCATTCAAGACTTTCCAAGCTCCCCAATCACGGATACATGCTCCCCCAGCATTCCACCCAGGGTTTGGGCTTCTAGTTTAAACCCTTCAGGGACAATGTGGCAGGAAAGCAAGGAATACAGCAAAGGAATTTCTTAACCACAGTGATTTTACTCTTAAAGCACCCAACAGATCGAGATCTTTGAAACTAACAAAAGTCCTAAGACACATCCTTCCCTCATCTGATCTCACCCCTTCTGTGATTCCATGTGTTGTCTATGTTTCAGGCTGGGCAGGGTTCCTCCTGCCCTCCCCAGTCCTTCTTACATGTGGCAATGATTGGCTCCTCCACAGAGCTGCACCCCCTCTTAAGTCGACCTCCGGGCGTATGTCTACACTTCATTGTAAACCCAGGTCTGTGAGACCCGGGCTTGTGGACTTCGTGTTTCCGAGCCTGTGCTTAGGCATCCATACTGCATTGTAAGCCTGGGTTTACAATTGCTGGACCCAGGTCTCACAGCTATGCTATCAAGTCCTTAATGCACTCCGCAGACCTTCCGACTTGCATCTGCAGCCTGAACTGCAAAATGACAGGGCTGGACCAGTGTCTCAGCGGGACTTGGATCCACCCTCCTAACAGGGTCCTAGGACCCAGGTCCTGCATGCATGCTGATCTGTGTCAGACTGATTTATGAGTGGATGGAAGCGGGGAGTTGGGCTCAAACTGCATCAGAGTCCAGCCTGAGCGTGCAATGTCGAGATATCCTGTATCTCTGCCAAGTGTTCCAGTGCAAAGCTCTAGTCTCCCCCACAATCATGCTTGACTCAGCTGTGTAGAAAAAGACCTTATGCCATGGGGGTTGGCCAGGAGTTGAGAGTCATTCAAAGTCAATAGCACCAGGTGACTCTCAGTGATAGTGCTTGTCAAGGTTCCTTCCCCACTCTGAACTCTAGGGTACAGATGAAGGGACCTGCATGAAAACCTCCTAAGCTTACTTTTACCAGCTTAGGTTAAAACTTCCCCAAAGTACAAACTATTTTACCTTTGCCCTTGGACTTTCGCTGCCACCACCAAACGTCTAACCGGGTTTATTATTGGGAAAGAGTCATTTGGAAACATCTTTCCCCCCAAAATCCTCACCAAAACCTTGCACCCCCCTTCCTGGGGAAGGTTTGATAAAAATCCTCACCAATTTGCATAGGTGACCACAGACCCAAACCCTTGGATCTTAAGAACAATGAAAAAAAGCATTCAGTTTCTTACAAGAAGAATTTTAATAGAAGAAAAAGTAAAAAGAATCACCTCTGTAAAAATCAGGATGGTAAATACCTTACAGAGTAATTAGATTCAAAACATAGAGAATCCCTCTAGGCAAAACCTTAAGTTACAAAAAGACACAAAGACAGGAATATCCATTCAATTCAGTACATCTTATTTTCTCAGTCATTTAAAGAAATCATAATCTAACACATATCTAGCTAGATTACTTACTAAATTCTAAGACTCCATTCCTGTTCTGTCCCCAGCAAAAGCATCACCCAGACAGACCCAGATCCTTTGTCCCCCGTCCCCCCCCCCAGCTTTGAAAGTATCTTGTCTCCTCATTGGTCATTTTGATCAGGTGCCAGCGAGGTTATCCTAGCTTCTTAACCCTTTACAGGTGAAAGGGTTTTTCCTCTGGCCAGGAGGGATTTTAAAGATGTTTACCCTTCCCTTTATATTTATGACAGTGCTTCATTGAGGTATCCGCTTTCCCGGGCATGGCAGGGCAGCTGTGTGGAAACAGTACAATAGGTTGTCTTTGGGCATGTTTAGGCTTCTGTTCAACACAGTACAAAATGGAGGCCATAATTTGATACTTACCTATCCCACTCTGCCGCACATACATTATAAATTCATCAATATATCCCTCGTTTGTAGCCCTTGTATTTTGGTGTTGTGGAGAGAGAGGTTATGAAAGCCACCAAGGTGTTGACGGAATTCACAAAGCCTCGTGATGTCAGGACAACAGTCTTTCTAAGCTCCTGGGTTCAGCACCTCTAGCTAGCTGTTCTGCAGTGAAGGCATAGACCTCCAAGGGTACATCTACCCAGCAACTTGGAGGTGCAATTCCCAGCTCAGGTAGATGTTCTGCTCAAACTAATGCCTAAAAATAGCAGCGTGGCCGCAGCCCACAGCAGCATTGCCAGTGGCTCAGTCCAGCTGTCTGAGTACAATCCCACCTGGCCCCTCTGGGTATGTCTGTGGGCAACTAGTCTGAGCTTTCACCCGTGCCATCATGAACATACAGTTTTAGCTAGGCACTAGCTAAAGCAGAGCTAGCAAATGTATGTCTACCCACACTGGGAATTACACCTCCCAGCTTCATAGACATACCCTGAGAGGGTTACGGGCTCACCACCTCTGCCTCATTGGGCTGAGATCAAGACCCAGGCCTTTGTGAGGCCTAGCTTGCTGATTTGACACATCACAGGTCTCCGGGAGGCAGCAATTCTAACATGCTGAACTAACATCAAGGCTCAGGTCTCTAGTGATACATCTACACAGCCAGTGGCAGCAAGCCTCTGAGCCCAGGTCAACCAACTCGGACTCGTAGGCCTCACATTACCTTGTTAAAAATAGCTATAGGTGTTTGAATATGTCCCCAGTGGGTCAGGCACGATTGAACTCATGTGGCTAGCCTGAGCCACTGCCCATGTCACCAATTTTACTGCGCTAGCTCAAACTGATCCGGGAAGCACCCTCTCAGCTGCTGTGTAGACACACCCGCTGCAGTCTCTAGCTTGCTGAGAGAATGTCCAGTTCCCGCTTTTGTGAAATTAGGTTCACTTGCTTGGCTGATGTCAGGACAACTGCCTTTGGCAGCTCACTGGCCCAGCATCTCTAGTTTACAGGGCTGATATGAAAGCAAAGTTCTCTGCAAGGTGACTAGCTCATCAGCTATAGCCTGCTGAGCTAACATCACAGCAGAGACCTCCTTGTGGGCTACTTGCTCAAGAACCATTGTCAAAGGGTCAGCGGGGATCCCAAGGCACCACTCTCTCTCTGGCAGCGGTAATGCCTAGTGGCCAGGGTCCAAGGTGCTGCCCTCCCTCTGGCAGCGGTAATACCTCGTGGCCAGGGTCCAGTAGTCACTGCAGCCAGCAGCTGTATCGCCCAATGGTGAGAGTCCAAGTAGGCTGCTTTCCCTACCAGCTAGGGTGCCTAGTGGTGAGTGTGGGGAGGGTAGAGGAACTCCAGCCCACCCTACTCCAGCTGCTTCTGACCTATGGCCTTTCAAAACCAGTTACCCTGGTACAGGGCTCAGGGCTCCGTACCCCCAGATGCATTCCCTGGGTCGCTTCCTGCCCTTTGCTCTGTCTCTGAGATCCCCTCCGACGCATCCGCTCCTTTGGTCCCCGCAGTTGAAAGGCTTCCTGCTGCACGACTAGGGTGTGCTGCCTTGGCGGGTTGGAGTCCCGGTGGCGTCTCAGCAGGCATCTGCAGCACACATCCATTCTCCTCAGCCACCCACACTGAGCTGAGCTGCTTCCTTTTATATTCTCCCTCCAGGGGACATGCCCACAAGAATGAGGGAGCATGGCCCAAAGCCAGTTTTTAAACCCTGCGTTGCCAATGCAGGGTTGATACGCCCCGTCACAGCCACAGCATTCTGGGTCGTTACCAAGCATGCACTGCTAAGTTCTCTGGATCAGTTTCTCTAGCTTGCCCGGATGATGCCAAAGCACTGGCCTCGGTAGCAACTAACTCAGCAGTTTTAGCATGGTAGGCTGTTACCAAGGTCCAGGCCTGTATGAGGTCAGTCACAGCACCTTGATCCCCCTGAGCTTATCTAGAGACCCTCAGTTCTGTAAGACAACTCTATCAGCATTTGGCTGGCAGGCTAATGTCAAGGCAAAGACTGGGCTTCTTGGAGCTTGCTGGTTCAGCAGCTCTTGCGTACTGGTCCGAAGCCAAGTAAGCCTCTGTGAAAGTCACAGCCACAGCGGCAGTGGTTAAAATAGGTCCACACAGGTGAGGGGAGTGCAGCCATTGTGGTGGTTGTAGATTGTCATAGGTATTGAGGTTCGCAGTGTTGTTGTAGCTATGTTGGTCCCAGGAAATCAGAGACACAAGGTGGGTGAGGCATTGTAGGAGCTGGTCCAATAAATATATTAACTCACGCGCCTTGGCTCAAGGTATTGACATCACCTTATGAGAGGATGTTGTGTCATCTCATGTGATGGGACATGGCACGTGGAAGAGAATGGGACAAAGGAATCAGCATAGCTGAAAGGAATCCATGTCCCCAAGTATGCTGGGAGGTGGGGGAAGAGGGGGTGAGAGAAAGAGAGAGAGAGAGATATTTTGTGTGTGTCTGTGAGTGTGAGAGAGAGAGAGAGAGAGAAACACTTGTGCTCCCAGCCTCTCTTTCTACTCTGTAGTGCCAGGAGGGGAGAGGCAACTGACAGGGCCGCTCTGTCTAAGGCAGGGGAAGTCAGCAGCAGGGTCTCCCTTCCCTGCTCCCCAAGGGGAGGTAGAGCTGAGTGAAGCAAGATCTGCCTTCCCCCCATCTCTGTGTCCAAGGGCATAGGAGGAACCAGCAAGGCATCAGGAAGAGGCAGACTGGGGCCTCCCAACTTGGACAATCCTCCTCCCACACCAGATGGGATGCTGCTGCTCTGCCTAGTGGCAGGAAAAACTCAGAGACCCATCAACTCCCCAGCCAGGCACCAGCCCCTCCTGCTGCTCCCACTTCAGGTTCTCCCTCACAGCACCAGCCAGCGAAGAGGCAGGAGGAGGGGGAGCTCTGGGAGAGCTGAGTTCTCCTAAGCCTAGAAGAGAAAAGGCAAAAGCTCTTGCTCTCTCTGCTTTAAGCATGTGCTCCCCCATGTGACCCCCGACTTTAAACTCTGGTTGATTGGCACAAGCTTATAAATTAAAGGAGAGTCCTACAGTGGTTGCTGAAATCCATCTGCCAGAACAAGAGGGCCCCACTGCCTGTGACCTCCCACCAGGAGAGGTACAGGGGCTCCCTCTCCAGCTGTTGTTGCTTGACCCTGCTGTGTCCTGCTCAGGTATTTCCAAACCTGTTTGACAGCAAGGTAGCAGCACTCCCAGCTTCCATTGTTACAGACATTCCACTTCCAAATGAGGAGCCAGCCTCATCAGAGAGAGGATCCTTGCTCTGCTGGGCCCTGAAATGTAGCATTTTGGTGGTGATCCTGTCAGGGAACATCAGGCAATTTCTCCAGAACACCAAGATTTGGTCTCCCTGTCATGTCAGATTTTAAAGCCCAAAGGGACCATGATGATCATTTAGTCTGACCTTCTACAGAACACCAGCCACTGAACTTCACCCAGCCAGGACTCCATCTGCTAGGCAGAGGGTCAGAATCTACAGGCAACACGAGAATAACAGCCTCACTGCGGTTCTTTGCCAGTCACTACATGGGGCTCTTTGAAGGGGTGCACTGGGGAGGAAAAGCATTCTGCCCAGGGTCATGACCCCATCTGGGGCCCATTAATAGGTTGTGGGGGATCATGGCCACCATTTCCTTATATGGCTAGACGAAAAAGGGGATGGGAGCATCCTGAAAAACGCTTGTTGCAAAATGGCATCAACCGTGTGGAAAAGGTAGAGAACCCCTGAGACAGAGGACATGGAGAGCCTAAGACAGGTGAGTTTGGTTCAGCCATCTCACTGCTATCGAGCTGCATTTTAAAGAATTCTTTCCTAAACTTGTTGAAAATTAGGAAAACCATAGACGTGAAGTGAAGAGCTAAAGGAGGCAGCAGAATCGGACGCTGCACGGACTGCAAAGTGTGCGGAACGGCGACCAGCTCTCCCATGCTGTGCGCGGTAGCTAGGCTTCACAGCAATTCTGTTCTAGGGGGACTCTAGGGAGACTGTTGCCTCAGAAGGTATCACTGCCACAGATTAACATTGCATTGGGTATTGGAGGCTGAAGCAAGGGCAGGCTGCCAATGGCCTCTCATGGGATGTATGGATCCAAGTGAAAGGTCTGTGCTTCCTGCTTCGCTCCCCGAGGTGGAATGGTATTACAGAAACAACACAGTCAGCAGGCAGTGTAGAGGAAGCATCTCTTGCTGTGCTGGGGCAATGCCTTCTGCTTGATGCAGAAGTGGCATTGAGCATCTAGCCCTGCTTGGGTTTGTAATGACCATCTTCTGGCCAGAGGCTGTCAGGTAGAGGAGGAAATGGGTTGATTCGCATGGACCGTTTCCAGTCCACAAGAAATAAAAAGGTATCTAAAACCAGTTGGACACTTGTCATATATTTTAAATGCACGAGGCAGGAAAAATAGGGAGATGAATTTTTGAGATAAGTTCTTTTCTATCAGAGGTTTCTATATACTAAAAGAAGTATCCTTCTCTCTGCTGTAGAGACCTGATCCAGCAAAGCACTTAAGCACTTGCTTAACTTTAAGCAGGTATCTGAACAGTCCCATTGATTTCAGTGGGACTACTCAGCTGCTTAAAGTTAAGCTCAGATTTAAGTGCTCTGTTGGATTGGGACCCTTTTGTCTTGTATAATTAAAGTTCAGAATAAGTAACTTGATGGCTAAGAGCCCCACTTTTACCGTTGGTCACTGATGTGCATCTTGATTTTCACTTAAGAAAAAGTCCCTAACATGTGACAAGAGTATTAAACCACTATTTCAATTAGACCTTACTCTAGAAAAAGTGTGCTGTATAACAGCACCAGAGGTGTATAAACTTTGTATTGTCCATTTTGTCATGAATGAGAGTATAATAAAACCTTTAAACAGCTTCATTTCCCACTAGCCTGTCATTTTTATATGCACACTTGTATAGACACATGCTACACATCATAAGCTGAATGACTAAAGGTTCATTTTTCTTCACATCCCTTTTCATAGATCTCAGATACCGTATTTTCAATCTGATTTTTATTTTAAGCTATTATTAGAAGCCCCATAGTGTTACATACCAAAAGGAAGTCACGGTGACAGAGAAGAGACTTTAAACAGTGACACACATTTCAGCCCTCATTAGTTATGTTTCAAGCCACCCATCTGTGAGGCTCCACCTTGAACTCTGATCAGAGCAAATATGTTTTTATTGCCATCCTGCAAGGTGTATGTGTTTTCAAAAAAATTAATTGGCCTTTTATATGCAGAACAGCAATTTGTATGCTGATAAAACTTGTTACTAAATTAATTCATGGTCCAGTCTTACAGTATATATTGGATCTGGATCACTTTATGGGTGAAAAATATTACATTTTGCTTTTAGGCTTTCAAGTTTTCTTAAAATGAGATAAATACAAGACAGTAGCAAATGTCCCCCTTCCCTGGTAGCTTAAAAAAATAATTGGTCCAATATCTAGATAAGAGTGAATGACGGGGGAGGGAGGGGGAGACAAGGAGCGGAGTTAATCTACCAATGCATGCTATGACAGTCATGTGAGCAACTATTACCCCTATAAATATTAATATAACCAACAGCAAATAGCAGAAGAATATATGAAGACTGTAAAACAGGTAAATAAATGCCATAGAGCTGATTAGAATTCCAGGCAGTGATTGTAAAACCATGCAATTCACTGTTCAGAATTCAGTTTTGTCACCTCAGTAACATAAATATAGATAGTATTATTGCCTTTATGAAATAACATTTGGTACAACATTTTATAATTACCATAAAACACCTGGATGAGTTAATTCTCACCTGAGTGCATGGCCAGTCATGGCTTTCAGCACAGCTGCTCAGAGCACACCTGCCATGGTTTCATTTACGTATGATTCAGTGCCCAATGAAGTCAATGGGAGTCTTTTCCTTGCCTTCAAGGGTGTTGAAATGGGCACCTATTAAGTGCTAGGCATTTTACACACTTTCCTCCCTCTATCCAATCCCACATCGTGGCTTGTCTTTCTCACATCTCTTCATGGATGTCTAGCTATCAACTTAAATGCAACACCTCTATCACGATGCCTACAGAACATGGCTGACAATGGCTAGTCAAGCAGGTGGTGACTGCTATGTATTATGCTATTTAAGCTATTATTAGAAGCCGCATAGTGTTATGTGCCAAAAGGAAGTCACGGAGAAGGGACTTTAAACAGTGACACAAACTTCAGCCCCCATTAGTTATGTTTCATGCCACCCATCTGTATTATGATCATCCTCATCCTCCCCAGGCACCTCTATTTGTCTATTTTATTCACCTGTGGTGTTTCATCATAATTCTAGACTATGAACACTCTGGGGTAGGAACTTTTAGTACAGTGCCTGGATCAACTGGCCCCTTATCATTGATTGCCACCACTGTAATACAAGCAATAATAATATGAAATGATGTCTACTTCAAAAAGAGCTTACATTCTACCCCTGACAGACAAAGGACAGGGGAAAAGGAGAACAAGGAACAATGCACACTTTCTTCTCTTAGGGTTCAGAGTAGTAGCCATGTTAGTCTGTATTAGCAAAAACAACGAGGAGTTCTTGTGGCACCTTAAAGACTAACAAATTTATTTGGGCATGAGCTTTCGTGGGCTAGAACTTGCCACTCTCATTATCACTTCATAAGTTATTTTTCCTCCCTTGGTATCCTGCTGTCAATTGAATTGTCTCGTTAGACTAACCTCACCCTTGGTAAGGCAATTCACATCTTTTCATGTATTTATACCTTCGCCTGTATTTTCCACTCCATGCATCTGATGAAGTAGGTTCTAGCCCACGAAAGCTTATGCCCAAATAAATTTGTTAGTCTCTAAGGTGCCACAGAGACTCCTCGTTGTTTTCTCTTAGGGTGAGATTCACCACTCTGCTGGGAGCCTATCCAGCAGTGACAACCTATTTTCTCCCTTACAGCTTAAATAGACCATTGCTTTAAAAATATTACTGGTTTTTCTAGTTCTTGATGTGATACCAGGTTACAGCTACAGATCTGAATTATTTGCATGCCTCTTGTGAAAGGTCAGAAGGTTACATGGCTTTCACTGGAATCATTGTAGAATGCCAGACAATATTAGCCAGTAACTATCAAATTAATGCATGTCACCGCTACATTCTCTGCAGTCAAACAACATTAGCCCAGGAGTTTCCCAATTCTCTTCCTGTGTTGCAATTGCACCTTATCTGCTCGTGAAGCATCCGTAAGCGACACTGGATTTTATTTTCTAGGCCTTTGAGTTGGATCATCTGTTGTTCATCAGCTAATGTTATTCCGAACAAGGTTACCAAGAAGAACTGTGCAGATCAGAGGCCCCTCAGCATCACTGGCATCCAAGATAATTATTTGTGACCCCCTCCTCTCGCTCTCATTCCAACTACCTTTATACATAGAAGAGTTACCAATTACCTTGGTACGGAGGGGTGAGCTGGAGGTGAAGAGCTCTGTATTCCTTCATCATTCCCCTGTGTAGGGCCAGCTTTATGGCTGCCTAGAGTGGCTGCCTAGAGGCCAGTTGGTCTCACCTTTTTCCATATTGTGACTCCATGTTATTAAAAATAAATAAATACACTCATGATTCCCCTCCCGTTGAGCCATAAAGAAAGGGAGGGGGATTGTGCCCCACCCTGGAGCAGTTCACACATAGCTTGGGGTTAAAAATCTATGGTTCAGAGCGCCATATCTAGGAGGTATTGTGACAAAGCATGGAGGCTTCACGACTAGCTGGTTGGAATTGCTACACTGGATACTGTCTCTGTAAGGGTAGCTGGAATGGGAGCCCCGTGGGACGGGGGGGAGGGAGTAAGAATTATATACCTATGGTGCCAATGCTGCTGCGGGGCAGCCTTGCCCCTGATCCACACAATCCCCCTCTTGGTAAACTTTATTCTGTGCTACATGATTGAAATGAGCTAAGCTGACTTGAGGTCACCCTCATTCTTATTAGCCTGACACCTCTGCTGTGTGTGTTATCCCCCCTGCCCCCGCAGCACTTAGCCACATTCATCATGGATAAGAGTGAAGCCATTGTGACAGTGGACGATGCCATCAGGAAGTTGATGCAGCTCAATTCTAAAGAGAAGATCTGGGCCCAGGAGATGCTGCTGCAGGTGAATGACAAGTCCATCCGACTGCTAGACTGCGAATCACAGGTAGGTTGTGACCTTTCTCCTCCAGGGCAATATGCAAAATGGGCAATAGACCGCATTCAAAAGTATGCCACTTTCCAGTTGGCTGGGGAGGGGTACCATGCTTTTCTGGGGCTACTAAACTGGGAAAAATTGATACAAAAAACTGCAACAGGGACTGGCTGATTTTAACCTGTAGGACAGAAGGGTTTCCTCTAGAGTTTGAGTGCACAGCAAGGTGGGACTAAACTAACTAACCAAACTCTCAGCTCCTTGCTGCTATGCTCAGGGGTGAACAATAAGTCAGACCTTGGTGGAAGTGACAGGCTAATGGAGATTGATGGGTCCAGTCAGAAGTCCACAAAACGGTTTGGGTGGAATTCATCATTATTAATTATTTGTATTTCTGTGGCTCTAGGAGCCCCCAACACAGATTGATGCCCTGTTGTGCGCATGTACACACAGACACACAGACACAGAAACACAGACAGAGAGTTCCTGCCCCAAAGGGTGTACAAGCTAAATAGTCAAGCCAAAGGGTGGGAGGAAAGTCTCATTATCCCCAGTTTAATAACAGGGAACTGAGGCATGGACGCACTTGCCCAAGGAGTGTGTGGCAATGCCACAAATAGAGCCCAGCTGTCCCGAGTCCCAGTCCAGTGCCTCAACCACAACAGCATCCTTGCTCTTGGTGCTCCCAACCCAGCCCCGTTCGCCTGTGTTAATGCAAGCCCAACACTGCTAGTTCACTGCTGCAGGTGGAGCATGGCAATGGGGTCACCTCCATAGCACCAATATCAATGCACCGTGCTGTAAGCCCAAGAAGCAGCCTGTACTCTGGGACCCCATCCCCAGAAAGCAAGGTGGGACCGTAGCTGGTCCCTAATTCCCAGGCTCATTCATCCTCCCCAGACACTGACGGGACTGTCTTCAGTATCCGACACAGAGCTTCAGGGACAGGGACTACCGGGAGGCACCTGCCCAATGAGGTCTTCTACTCCCTGCAGCAGTGACTGCGTAAGGCAATGCAGGGGATGGCTAGGCGATATTTTAACACCACTCCCAGGTGCATAACCCCCTCCCTGTTGTGTCACAGGAGGAGCTGGAGGACTTTCCCCTGCCGACGGTCCAGCTCTGCCAAACCGTGCTGAATCAGATGCGCTATGCCTCCATCCTCCTGCTGGTGTGCCAGGACTCCGAGCAGCACAAGCCCGACATCCACTTCTTCAACTGCGACGAGGTGGAGGTGAGCAGGGAGGGAAAGTGAGAGGAGCTCTAGGAGGGAGAAGTCATTGCTGCTTGGGGCTAGATTTTCAAACCTTCTCCCTGCTTGGGCACATCAAGATTAAAAACCAAACCAGAACTGTGTGGAAATGACGATGCAAGCCTCCATGTGTGGGAGCGAATGCAGAGTGGATGCACAGACGCACAGTCTGCATGAGCTTATCCTAAGCTAGCTCAAGTAAGGGTGCAGAGCAAAGAATATTGTCATGCCAGAGTACTTTGCATTGAACGTTGCCTTTCGTTCCACCCTGTCTAACATAGACCCAGAGCAGAGACATTTCACCAGAGTACGAATTACAGCGGCAATGCTTCCCATCCCTCCTTTTAGCTGGTAGAACTGGAGAGCGTTCTGCCGGCCTTAACTGCAATGCCTGGCCTGGCATTTACTGCTGCTGGAGATCCCCTTCTCAGTCAGAGTGGTGTAAACTGGTGCAGCTCCATTGAAATCAGTGCAACTGGCACGCAAAAGAATTATGTCAATACACCTGGAATTACTGGGAGGTTTTCCCTGCAGCCCTGTCCATTCTGGATCCTCAGTTGCCTCCTGCAATCCTATCCCTTCCTCTTCCAGAGAGCCAGTATGCGGCTGTGTAGCTTTGTCATCAGGCACACAGTCAGGAGTGCAGCCAAGAAGCTCTCTCCTTATCTACGCTGAGATTTCAGCCCCGTTGAGACTGCAGCTTTCAGTGAGCAAATCCCTAGTGTAAGCTCAGTTTACCGTCGGGCAACACAATTTGTATCCCAGTTCCAAATCAAAGGTGCAAATCATCAGTGTAAGCACATAACTACCCTCGCAGTTTGCACAGACACCAGTGGCTGAAATCCTAGGACATACGATGCCCAAGACTGTCAAAATCCTGCTGCTTCATAGCTAGACACTTGAAATTAATCCTCCTGCTTGAGAACCGGGTCCTTTCACCTGCACCAGTGTTCTCACTGGCTGCTCAGATAGAGGTAGGGAGAGCACTACACAGTGAAACTGCCAAGTGCCAAGTTCGCTTGTAATGCAATATGAGCCATAACCAGTGATATTCTCAGCCAGCTATTTCCCTATCACGCCACCTCCATCCTCTAGTTCATTCAAAGCAAAGCCTTTATGAGATCACTGTTTTGTGTTTAAGGCGGAGATGGTCCATGAGGACATAGAAAGTGCACTCGCCGATCACAAGCAGGGAAAGAAGATACGGCCGCAGACGCTCAAGTAAGTGCCGCAAACAGATGGGTTCCCAATGTGCCGTGAGGGAACAAATGCCCCCTGCTCTCATTGGCTACATAGAAGACAGAGTACGAAGGTGGACCACGCTGTCCTGGATTAGTCTGAATCCAGAGACAGGTTAAGGTCAGGCTGGGATTTGAGATTCAGGTTCAAGGCCAAATGAGAGCTCGAGTTTGTTGGCAGCAAAATCTTGCGCACTATTCTCAGGAGATTTTGTTCACATCTGAACGAGAGCAGGAAAATAGGCCCCCTCCTGGTTTTGGATCGAACCCAGAAATGAAACTAAAAGGGGAGGTTCAAATCCAACAGTTCAGGTTTATCACACACCTCCATTAAAAACAAAACCTCAAAGGGCTTTGAATTAGATGCTCTGCTTTAGGTCCGCCTATAATTAAAATGTTTAGGAGGACACAGGTAAAAGGCTAAAGTCAGACCTGGTATAAGCTGGCTCAGTTCCATTGCAATTTACAAAGAGTCTGAATTTCTTCACTCAAAGTTTAGCCCTCTTTTTGCTGTCTGGAAATGGGAACTGCAGGCACTTTGATAGCTAAATGTTCTCGTTTCACTGGGGTTCCGTTACCTTCTGTCCAAATGCCATTTTACAGCAATACTCTTTGGTAAATCACAAGTGATATTCTGGTTGCTGTGATACAATAGCGGGCTCTAGTTCATTCTCCGCTCCACATGAGAAAACCCACGAGCATCGTAAAATATTCTGCTGCTTCAAGGACACCAGCTGAAACTGCCTACACCAATATCAGTCAGAGTCTTCTGAAAGTATGGACCCTACAGACCAGTGGCTCTCAACCTTGCCAGACTACTGTACCCCTTTCAGGAGTTTGATTTGTCTTGCGTACCCACAAGTTTCACCTCACTTAAAAACTACCTGCTTACAAAATCAGAGCTAGAAATACAAAAAAGGGTCCCAGCACGCGATTCCTGAACAATTGCTGACTTCCTCATTTTTACCATAATTATAAAATAAATCATTGACAATATTTATATTCCACTTACATTTCAATGTGTAGTATATAGAACAGTATAAACAAGTTGTTGTCTGTATGAAATTTTAGTTTTTACTGACTTCCCTAGTGCTTTTTATGTAGCTTGTTGTAAAACTATGCAGTGGATCTAATTTACCTAGATTTCAGTAAGGCATTTGATACCGTGCCACATGGGGAATTATTAGTTAAATTGGAGAAGATGGGGATCAATATGAACATCAAAGGGTGGATAAGGAATTGGTTAAAGGGGAGACTGCAACAGGTCCTACTGAAAGGCGAACTGTCAGGTTGGAGGGAGGTTACCAGTGGAGTTCCTCAGGGATCGGTTTTGGGACCAATCTTATTTAATCTTTTTATTACTGACCTTGGCACAAAAAGTGGGAGTGTGCTAATAAAGTTTGCAGATGATACAAAGCTGGGAGGTATTGCCAATTCAGAGAAGGATCGGGATATTATACAGGAGGATCTGGATGACCTTGTAAACTGGAGCAATAGTAATAGGATGAAATTTAATAGTGAGAAGTGTAAGGTTATGCATTTAGGGATTAATAACAAGAATTTTAGTTATAAGTTGGGGACACATCAATTAGAAGTAACGGAAGAGGAGAAGGACCTTGGAGTATTGGTTGATCATAGGATGACTATGAGCTGCCAATGTGATATGGCTGTGAAAAAAGCTAATGCGGTTTTGGGATGCATCAGGAGAGGCATTTCCAGTAGGGATAAGGAGGTTTTAGTACCATTATACAAGGCACTGGTGAGACCTCACCTAGAATACTGTGTGCAGTTCTGGTCTCCCATGTTTAAAAAGGATGAATTCAAGCTGGAGCAGGTACAGAGAAGGGCTACTAGGATGATCCGAGGAATGGAAAACTTGTCTTATGAAAGGAGACTTAAGGAGCTTGGCTTGTTTAGCCTAACTAAAAGAAGGTTGAGGGGAGATATGATTGCTCTCTTTAAATATTTCAGAGGGATAAATACAGGAGAGGGAGAGGAATTATTTCAGCTCAGCACCAATGTGGACACAAGAACAAATGGGTATAAACTGGCCACCAGGAAGTTTAGACTTGAAATTAGACGAAGGTTTCTAACCATCAGAGGAGTGAAGTTTTGGAATAGCCTTCCAAGGGAAGCAGTGGGGGCAAAAGATCTATCTGGTTTTAAGATTCTACTTGATAAGTTTATGGAGGAGATGGTATGATGGGATTTTGGTAAGTAATTGATCTTTAAATATTCAGGGTAAATAGGACTAATCCCCTGAGATGGGATATTAGATGGATGGGATCTGAGTTACTACAGAAAATTCTTTTCTGGGTATCTGACTGGTGAATCTTGCTCATATGCTCAGGGTTTAGCTGATCGCCATATTTGCTATTGGGAAGGAATTTTCCTCCAGGGCAGATTGGAGAGGCCCTGGAGGTTTTTCGCCTTCCTCTGTAGCATGGGGCATGGGTGACTTGAGGGAGGCTTCTCTGCTCCTTGAAGTCTTTAAACCATGATTTAAGGACTTCAATAGCTCAGACATAGGTGAGGTTTTTCGTAGGTGGGTGAGATTCTGTGGCCTGCGCTGTGCAGGAGGTCAGACTAGATGATCAGAATGGTTCCTTCTGACCTTAGTATCTATGAATCTAACTAGGCAAATATCTAGATGAGTTGATGTACCCCTGGAAGACCTCTTTGTACCCCTGGGGGTACAAGTACCCCTGGTTGAGAACCACTGCTATAGACCAAACAGGAGGGAATTCAGTGTAATCAGTTAACATCTGTTCTTTTACTCATAGAAACTTACCAGAAATGCACATGGCAACATGTTCTCTTTTAATGTTATATTGTAAACTCCAAATGCTAATTAAATTGGGAGGTGACGTGTGCCAGCAAAATGCTTTATACTGAGATGGTTAGTGTTTCTGAAACCTTGAAAGAGCTGCATATATCTAGTGCAGAGGGAGGCTCAGATTAACCCACACCACTCAGTGTGGTGCTCTGTCTCCCTCTAGTGATGGCTGGGTCGCAGATGAGGCTGAAGGACCTGCTACAGCCTTGACTAACCGAGTGAGTCTTTTAGCTCAAGCAGTAGAGAGAGACTCAAGTGATAAGATCCAGACATATCAGGTTTGATCCTCACTGCTGATGGCCTATCCAGGGGTGCGATATTGCACAAACCTTGTGCACAAGGGTCAATTTCAGCCAGAACAAAATAGCACACACTGAGTTTCCCTTCCCTGCTCCAACTGGCCACTCTCCTGAGAACAGGAAAGGCTGCTCTTGGTGGTAGGATGAATTGCTTTTGTGTTCTTTACCCTGCAGAGTAAACCAAGAGAAAATAAAGCAGCGACAATCTATACTCCCATCGCCTCAAGGGCCAGCTCCTATCCCTATCCAGCACGAGATGCGAGGCTCACCAATGAACCACAAGAACCGTGTGGCTCCCACTCCAGAGCATAATGAACCAGGTACTGGAGACCTTCAATTGCTCTGTAATAGGAATGTGTGACTAATGCAAACAGGCTGACTCCCAACCTGGACCTCTGGAACTGCACTGAACTCATTTTGGGTCTGACGTCATCATAACACGAGAAAGCAAATATCATTTCACAGAGTTGTAAAGTGGTTACTAAAAAGAAAAGGAGTACTTGTGGCACCTTAGAGACTAACAAATTTATTAGAGCATAAGCTTTCGTGAGCTACAGCTCACTTCATCGGATGCAAGTGGTTACTGTAGAACTGGAAAACAAACACCCTTTGTTTATGCATTTCAAAAATGCAACCAACAGTTCATATTTCTACCTGCCAGGCTAGCAACTGGCAACCTGAGCAATGCGAGTGGGCTCAATGAATCAAAGCCCGGAAGCTGCTTTTGAGGTCATGTTATTATCATTTGTATTATGGTAGCACCTAGAGGTCCCAATAGAGATGAGGGCCCTACTAGGCAGAGTGCAAACACATAGTAAGGGACAGTCCTTGCCTAATGACTTTACAGTGTAAACAGACAAGACAAAGGGGATACAACAGACAAGTAGAAGATCAGGAACTGAATTCCTGGCCCCATTAAAGACTCAATGGAGCCAGGATTTCACCCAGAGAGACTAAGTGACTGGCCAAAGATCCTATAGGGGTCTGCAGAAGAGCCTGGGATAGAACTAAGGTCTCCTAAGTACCAGGCTAGTGCCTTAAACACAAGACCAGCCTTCCTTCATTAGTCCTGATATTTTGTTTCACTTTGATCAGAAAGTTGTTTATTTTTCCTCCCAGAAAGAAGTTCCCAATTTCTTTCTTTGAAAAAACACGGGTGGGGTAAAATGGCCAAAAGATTTTACACACCTTTATTACAGTTATATGAGTTGCTAACACTATGAGGTTTGCATTCTACCTGCTCTTTTTCTAGGCTCGAGAAAAGCCAATGTAACCAGGGTACAACATGAAACTCCAAATACAGTAAAAGCTGTGTTATCTGGCAAGCTCTATAAACCAGCATTTCTGATCTTCAATGGGGTTGCCAGGTGTCCGGTTTTCTACCTGAATGCCTGGTCGAAAAGGGACCCAGGCGGCTCCGGTCTGCACCGCTGACTGGGCCATTAAAAGTCTGGTTAGCGTGGGACTGGCAGGCTCCCTACTTGGCTACACATGGCTCCCCGGAAGCGGCGACATGTCCCTGCTGCTCCTAGATGGAGGGCCATGGGGGCTCCATGCGCTGCCCCTACCCTGCCCCACATGCTGGCTTTGCAGCTCCCATTGGCCAGAGATGGCACTTGCAGGCAGAGGCAGTGCGCAGGGCTGCCCGGCCATGCCTCTGCCTAGGAGCAGCAGGGACATGTCACCACTTTCCAGGATCCGCCTGAGGTGAGCGTCGCCCAGATCCGGCACCGCGAAGCCCCTCCCATGCCCTAACCCTCTTCCCTGAGCCCCCTCCCACACCCAAACTCCCTCCCAGGGCCCGTGCCCTGCACCCCAACCCCCAGCCCTGAGCCCCCTCCCGCATCCAAACTGCCTCCTTTTTAGTTAACTGGAATTTTTGACTTACCGGCACCCCCCACATGCCTGATAAAGCTGTTACTGCACATAGAATCGTAGAAATGTAGGTCTGGAAGGGACCTTGAGAGGTCAGACAGTCCCATTCCCCTATGTGCTGAGACAGAACCAAGTAAACCTTACAGGTGTTTGTCTAACCTGTTCTTAAAACCCCCAATGATGGGGATTCCACAACCTCCCTTGGAAGCCTATTCTAGTACTTAACTATCCTTATAGTTAGAAGATTTTTCCTAATACCTAACCTAAATCTCCCTTGCTGCAGACTAAGACAATTACTTCTTATCCTATCTTCAGAGGACATGGAGAATAATCAATCATTGTCTTTTTTATAACAGCCGGGTTCTTCTCCCAGACTTCTTTTCTCAAGACTAAATATACCCTGTATTTTTAAACTTTCCTCATAGGTCACTTTTTCTAAATCTTTTATCATTTTTGTTGCTCTCCTCTGGACTCTCTCCAATTTGTCCACATCTTTCTAAAGTTTGGCGCCCAAAACTGGATATAGCAAGTAGAGCAGGACAATTACCTCCCATGTCTTATATATGACACTCCTTCTCAGACACTCCAGAATGATATTTCCCGTTTTCACAACTGCATCACATTGTTGATTCATATTCAATCTGTGATTCACTATATCCCCCATATCCTTTCTGCAATACTACTTAGCCAGTTATTCCCCATTTTGTACCTGAGCATTTGATTTTTCCTTTCTCAGTGTAGTATTTTGCACTTGTCTTTACTGAATTTCATCGTTGACCAATTCTCCAATTTATCAAGATCCTGAGGAGAGGAAATACTCTTTGTCCTCTACTATCCATCCTTGGGAAACAGCTGATATGTTCTTCTGTGTAGAGAAATACTATTTTAGATTCAGCTTTGCATAATGAAAATAATATGCAGCTGGGATTAGAAGATAGAAATTTGATTATTTTTTTAAGCATGTACACACAATACATAAAAAGAAAAGGAGTACGTCCTGGAGACGTTTCTGAATCCAGGAACAAGACATTCTAAATCTAGTATGTATTGTGTTTCAGAGTAGCAGCCGTGTTAGTCTGTATTCGCAAAAAGAAAAGGAGTTCTTGTGGCACCTTAGAGACTAACAAATTTATTAGAGCATAAGCTTTCGTGAGCTACAGCTCACTTCATCGGATGCATTTGGTGCATTTTTTCCACCAAATGCATCCAATGAAGTGAGCTGTAGCTCACGAAAGCTTATGCTTTAATAAATGTTAGTCTCTAAGGTGCCACAAGAACTCCTTTTCTTTTTGCGAATACAGACTAACACGGCTGCTACTCTGAAACACAATACATACTAGATTTAGAATGTCTTGTTCCTGGATTCAGAAACGTCTCCAGGATAAAAAGGAAAATAATATTTATTACTTGTATTATTGCAATACCTAGTGGCTTCAATCAATATCAGAGTCTCATTGTGGCAGATGCTGTATAAACACTCACTAAGAGACAGTACCTGCCCCAGACAGCTTTACAATCAAAATAGACAAGACAGAAAAAGAAAGTATTACTATCTCCATTACGTGATAATCTAGTAGATCTTTTCCAGCTCTCATTTTTATGATCCTAAACTATCCTGGTATATCTCTTCCTGCTCTCTCAGACCAAATATGTAAATTACACACTTGGATGATGTAGCTGGTGTTGGTGCCCCAACATATGCACAGAAACATAGAACTTACAAATGTAGCCCCAGCAGCAGTAACTGTACATCATACTACTGTTACATTTTCATCTGCATAGCAGTATAGTTATCACAGAGAACACTCTGTTCAGGATTCAGAACCAAGGCCATATACACATGAGCAAACTGGAGCTGAAAAGTCAAATGATTTGCTGTTGCTGTTCCATAGCACGGGCACTGCCATTAAAAGAAACCAAGTAGCACAAGACCAGAAAATACCATCCAAGCTATAGTTTAAACAGAGGTTGCCATTCACCCTCCAAGCCACCAACTTCATCCATCTTCCACAACAAGGACCACAATGATAGGCCCAGGACATAATCTATTATGATGCTACATTTCTCATCTAGCTGACTTCATTGCTGTAATGTGACTCCAGCCAGTTATGTCCCCTTCGCTTCCCAGGTGTAATCCTCAATTACGTGACTATCTGGATAGACCATTGTGAAGACATAGTCCTCAATCCTGCAAAGAGCTCTGTGCAGGTGGATTAGGTCAGTGTGTGCAGCAGTCTGCCCATGATCAGTGACATCAATGGGGCCTTAAACTGTAGAGATCACTAGCTCATTACAAACCTGCAAACATGCATCCTGGCAGATTGCCATGTGCAAAGAGGGCACAGCTCACAATCCTAAATAGTTAGCATTGGCCACAGATTGCAGAGACAAGACTTTGGAATATGTTGGCAACTGACCTCTTCTGGGACAGTCTCTTTCAATGAGATATCTCAATGGGACTTCAAAAATGCCAAGGAAGATTTTTGTATCACTCATTGTATACTTGGCATGAAACCGATCTCTCTGGTTTCCCCACTCCTATATCTAATATCTATGATGTACCAAGTCCCATTAACAGGATCTGAAGGGCACTTACTGGCATTCTGTTTCTGGTTCCACAAATTACTTCCTTTACTATTTTTCCAATACAGACTTCACTAAGAAACATGGTATCCCCTCCCCAGCCACAAGCACAGCTGTGTCTGAACTCTCCCTGCTGACCTATACCTTCATGTTCATGGTCAGACTGGGACTTTTCCATGGCCTCTGGATTACAGTCACCAGTTACACCACGCAGTGTAGTCAAGTGTATGTCTTATCCTACCTTCATAAAGGAGGTTAGAACTGTGCACCTTCTCCAAAAATACAAGCTCTGGTCCCTTCAGCTGAAGCAGGATATTTAACAGCTATTATTAGGGTTTTACACAACATAGGCTGCAGCCACTAGAGGGCAAGATAGTCACACTTGAGCAGGTCTGCATTCTATCCACCCAAGGACAGTGCTGTCCAGACTCTAGACAATGCACTACTAGGTCTCCCACTGAACACTTTTGTTTATTATTTGCTTTACAGTAACACCCTGGGGCCCACTTAGTATCTGAGACCCATTGTACGGGGCTGGATATTTTAGAGTTAAGCCTCCTGTATTTTTATAGGCAACACTTCTGGTGCATCTCATCATCATAAAATGGCCAAGACCTACACACCCTTAACTCTGCTCTTCACAGTATGTTCCAAATGCTTTATGGAATTCTCCAAATCTGCCCACTACATCAACAGGGCTGGCACTGCTTAAGTTCAGAGACCGTGTCCAGATAAAATGGAGTCCAGTGTGCATCAGTGGGCCAGTACAATACTTTGAATGTAGATGCCTCACTGAGTCGGTTCACCATTCAGACATAATTCAGTGCTTTCTCTAGAATACCTGTACAGACTAGTCACTTAATCCCCTCAATTAGGGATGATATGCAGGCAGATTTTGTGGTTCTCTGCCAAACCAATCTCCCAATGCTCCTGTATTATATATTCTGTGCATTTTTCTGAACTCCTATGGCACTTGCTAAAGGAGACTCCTGGGACTTTGAACTCTTGTTTCCTGAACTTAGTCGTTATTCTTTTAACGAAAAGCTGACCCAGAAACTGCTTATTCTGAAATACCGATATGTCATTGACCAGTCTGTCATTTGAAAACCTATGGACTACCTGTGTCTTTGTTTTTATTTACTCCAGGGTAAGCTTATGCAAATTAAATGGAATTACATCAAGAGGCAGCACATACAAGTCTGCACAGAGCTCCTCTGATCTTTGTACAAGCATGTATAAAATATCAGTCAAGCAGAAATCCTGGCACCCTGGGGCTAGCAGACGAGCTTTTGCATTTATTTGTGTCTTTTATTCTCTCTTTTCTTCAGTCATCCCTTGTATTTTTGATCTTTTGCCCATGTCACAATAGAAGCTTCTGCTGATGGATGGTGTGTATGTGTATTTCAGTCAACCTTGACCTAAGAGTGCACGTGGCAGCCCACATTGTGTTGCTTCGAGGTGTCAAGAGACTGCAGGTCAGATCTCCAGCAGCCTAACAACACTGAAGTCAATGGAGCTACAGCTGAGGATCTGGCCCTGCATATTGTTTTCAGTAGCTACAACTAACTGGCTGTTGTTTCTTATGATTCATGCACTGTTTGCATTTGCAAGCGGACAATAAATCAATACGCAGACAGGTGCTACACCTCTGAAGGGCTTAATTAGCAACATTGATCTCCTCCTAGCTGAATGTTTTCTGTATTCCCATAGACACATTTTTGTAACCCAGCATAAATTAACATACAAAACCAATCAAGTTTTATCACTCAGTTGGGCACAATGCCTTTATTATTTTTTGGGAGTGCACACACTTTTTCATCCTTCTGATTGTTAACACCTTGCCGTTTGCTTGCTTGGCAGAATTTGAACGAAGCAGCTCCAGCTCCCAGGAGCATGAAGAGTCCCGAGTGATCTTAGCACAGAAGATCGAAAAAGAAACGGTTGGTAGCTGGAGTTGGGCATCCGTAACAGGCAAAGAGATGTGGGGAGAAAGGAAAGAAGTTTGTCCTTCATGGACAAATTGTGTGAAATTTAATCATTTAAAACTGGCACCTAGATACCCACCAAGAGGAGATGGACAAGAGAGATGATGATGCATAGGTCAGATTGTGCCATTTGTACGTGCCTTTCTCCTTGAGTAGTTGGGACTTTTCAAAGAGTGAGGTACTAACTTGATATGGAAAAGAGTGCCCTGATTAGGCCCAGAGATACTATTTATGCAGTTTATTTTTTCCAGTTGCAGTCCCATTCACAGGTGGTCAGATACCACATTGATGGATGCAGTAGAAGTGCCTAAACACAGAATTTAGTGCCTGGAAATCACACTGTTAGGAAAAGATCAATTCCACTTTATTTCATGCCTTGATAAACAGCCCCTCCAGGGCCTCTAAGGAAGTGATCACTAGACCCTGGGACTAAGGTCCTGGTGGAAGTTATACTTCAACGCTTGGGCTCCTAAGTCTGATGCAGTAGCTGCTCATTGGCCCTGGGTTCAGCATTTTTGTTTCTTTGCTCCATTCACAGCAAACCCTGAACTGCACCCTGGATGACATTGAGGAGTTTGTTGCTCGGCTTCAGAAAGCGGCAGAGGCATTCAAACAGCTGAACCAACGGAAGAAAGGGAAGAAGAACAAGAAGAAAGCGCCAGCAGGTATATTCCATCAACCAGCATAATAAGCAAGTGGGTAAACAAGAGGACTGAGTTAATGACTTGGGAGGAAATCTAAGCAGGCACAAATTGGTGTCTTCCTGAAGCCTTCAAGTTCAGGTTCAGTGACATAACAATACATTCAGCACCAGTTTATGACCCAGCTTAGTAAGCCCTTCCCTCTGGGAACCCATTCCTAGAGTACAGCAAAGATTGCAGCATAGAGAAAAGATGTTCGCATTGTCTTTATTATGTACGTGATGCAGTGCTAGGCCTCCTGAAATCCAATGAGCCAAATATCCCCTTGTCATTAAAGCCAATTCCTTTAATTTACTGGAAATTTGCAAGCATGCTTTGCTCAAATAATCTTTCTTCCCAACTTCTTTTCAGAGGGTGTACTGACTCTTAGAGCAAGACCTCCAACGGAGGCAGAGTTCATCGACTGCTTCCAGAAAACCAAGCTGGCTCTCAACCTCCTGGTAAGGTGCAAATGTATTTCATTCCCTTTCTAGGCTGCACGAAGAGTGCTGTGTGCCTGTGCTGTATACCTATAGAACACAACTACTAGGCATGTACATTGGAAAAGAACTGTGATCTCTCAAAACCAACAGAAAATAATACTGAAGCACCTGCGTTATTTCCTCCTCGTTATTTTACTGCAGGGGTGGGGTGGGACATATTCTAGACTCCTACGTCACAGTCACTTGTTGACAAAATGCTGGTTAAGGTTTTTATATAATGTTTCCTGAGGCAGGTTTCTAAAGGTAAAAAGGTGGAAGGTCCAGGCACAAAAATATTGTTACCACTTTTGACCCAACCTTCTAGTCAAAGTTCAGCCCTGGAGGTTGCTCTGGTAGGGAGGAGAATTGAAGGATGGAGTCTGGTACCTTTGAGGCAATCGTGTTTATTTACACAGAATGCACAAAGTCTGGTTCCCTGAAAACAGTAAGAACCAAACAACAGGAGACAGTGTCCTTGCTCACAGCACCAGACTTCTTTCAGCTGGCACCCCCCAATGGTGCCCTCGCTCTCTCTTGCTTTTCCCAGGATTGTGCTACCAGCTGCTTGCTAGGCCACTATCTGTCTCACTTCTCCATCCACACACACACACACACCCTTACCCAAGGGCAATGACCTGTGGAGCCCACTGCCCAGATGGTCAGGGTTACTGAGCAGGCTCACGTACCCCCTTTAGTCTTAGGCAGGATGACTCGGCTGTCTCTCAAAGCTATATTAAATGCGGGGTGGAGATCACAACAGTTTAAATAAGGTTTAACCCAGCCCTCAACAACACGTACATATTTGCAGGCCAACATTTGTATGAGCACAATTATCACAGCTGTGCATGCAAATGGGCCATTAGACATCTAGATACTCATTTGGGCACAAGTCAGTATTTTTGCACATATACTTCCACCTGCTGCCTTTAAAAAAATCTGACTAGTTATGCAATCTTTCTACTTCTCTGTTTCGATGGGGGGCAGGAAAGAAAAAAGGTTGTAAATAGGAAAGAAAGAACCATTGTGCTTGAACACGATTCACATCGGACACTTTATATACAGCGTTACTTTGTATGAGCTCCTAAAATACTGGCCCACGTGAAGTCCATAGGTAAGTGAGCATATCCATGCTTCTAATTTCCCCCCCAAAATGCTCTATATAGCTCTTACTTTCCATTTCCCCTCTGGATGAGTTGCCCTGTTACAAACAGTACAGCGAGGTACTACCAAGCGTGAAGATGTACCAAATGCTGTTGATTCTGCTTAATTATACATATTAGAAAAGCAAGGTAATGACTCTGTTTGAATGAATTCTATCGTTTCATAGCACTCTAACCAAGCTTGCCCAATGAACCAGATCTAGCAAGATTTGTTTTAAGGAAGTTAGTGGCAGAGAAACCACAGACTGTAAACAAGACTAGGGCAACTAGCGGACCAACTCCACACTTTTTGACTGCAACTGAATATTAACCCACCAGGAAACAAGCTGGCAGTGCCAGCAAACCCCACCACTCCTCCCCATAGTGACCAGTACTCGCAGGGAAGGGACCTGGGGCAAACTCTGATAGGATAACTACTACCAGAGGCCAGATTATGAGGCCACAAAGGCAGCATTCAGGGCTGCAAGAAGTGTCCTTAAAAACTGTGCTAAAGAGGTGGCCAAGGATTCACCTGGAGTGCAGGAATCCTTAGTTGGCAGGGCTGGATTTACCCCAATCCTTCCTGATTCCCTCAGCCAACGGGCTGGGGAGGGGGCATGACCAGGGCAGAATTCTGTTCTAGCTGTCACAAGTTAAATCAGCCCCGAAGCTGCTGTTAAATTGATGCTGGAGGCCAGCCCACAATCAGGGGAGGTTTAGAGCCACCTTTGCTCCATCCCTGCATCTAGGATTAAACCACAAAGAGGAGGAGGAATTATGTAGTTTGCTCCAGAGGGTGAGGGCTCAGGTTAGGAAAAATGGGATGTAATTAAGTGAAGCAAAATGTAGGCTGAATACCAGGGGAAAACACCAAGCTACAAGTTCTGTGAGACCGGGGAATGATCACCTAAGGGAAGTGGTGGAAGTACCATCTCTTGAGTCATTTTAAAAAGTGGTCTGGATGGGAGGATATTGTAGGGAACAGTCTTGCACCAGTTCTCTAGGAGTCACCTAGTAAGTCTTTCCCATTGCTAATTTTTCTGACTCTGATAGAAAGAATCACTCTGGCTCTTCAACTTTGCCTCGTTGGAAGAAAAGTGACACTAGAAGCATTGAGGTGTTCCAGTTAGAACGGAAACAGTTTGGGACCAGGGTCAGCTCTGTTAGGCATTTCTACAGTGCCTAGCACAGTGGGGCTAGAGTGTCTAGGTGTTACAGCACTACAAATAATTAATACTATAAAACCAACAGCTTTAAGACTAGAGCTGGCTGCGAGAGGATTTTTCCCTGAAAAAGTTTGTTTTCATCTAAACAAAAGGTTCATGTTAGCAACATTTCAGATTGTAATTAAAAAAAACCAAAAAATTTTTGGTTTGATAAATATGGGATTTTTGGCAAAAATTCCTATTTATTGGAAAACCCTTTTTCTGTTGGAAAAAATTATTTCAGTGGAAGATTTACAACCAGCCTCTTTGGAAAGTTAATATGGTGACTTGTTTAGAACTTTGTCGTAGATAAAATTCAGTTGTTGCATGTTACAATTAGGAGTGGGGTACATTATTAATACATTCACACCGGGCCACATGAAAGTTTGAAATGTGTATGTAAAGGCGGCACAATGTTGATCTTAATTTCCCTTTAAATAGCTCTTGCCTGAGCATAAATCCATAAAGGCTGGATCTACACACAAATTTTGTATGCGATAAACATGATAAGAGTGTGAATTTAAAAAAACCCAACAGAATGGTTATGCTGGTACAACTCACAGGATGGATGCAGTTATACCAGCATAAAGGTGCTGTCACAAATCAGGGCAGCTCTTCCTGTATTTCCCACTTGTGTTCCAGCCAGGGCACCCACTCCAGGGTCCTAGCTCTTCAGTCGTCACTTCTCTTGAGAGGACACCTGCATCTCTCGCCTCCTGACAGGGGTTTTTCAAGTTTACACAGTTCCCTGCCTAGACTGTGAATTCCGCAGCAAGTCAGACTGCCTAAGACAGCTTGCATCCATACGTTGCGTTTTCCTCAGAGGCAATAAACAGAAATTGCCCACAATTATATGTTACGGCACTGCTCTTTCTAAGCAAGCCCAGTTATTCTTAAGGTGAAAGCATTACAGAGAAAACATATTATGGACAATAAAAACCCTACACATGTGCTAATAAGCTTACCAGAGCTCACCCCCAATTCCAGCAAGGGCTCTGGTAGGTGATTAGACCTTCAAACCCCACACAGGAGTTTTTCTGCGGCTATAAGTTTGTAACAGCTTTTCGTGCAGAACAAGCACACATATGAATAGGTTTGCCTTTCCTGTATACAGTGTGGGTCTTTGATCTTCAGAGCCCATGAATAGCTAATCAGTCAGACAATGGCTCTCTCTTCAGGGAGTAGCTTCAAAAGGTTGAGTCTGGAGGTGGGAATTTTCATTCACCTCCCTCCAGGTGTTTTCTAGGAAACCCACTTAACTTTGTTTGTTCCAAAAATTCTTTCGTGTCTTGATTGTTTAAAATAGTCCTTTGAAGCTCATAACACTTCCCAGAGTTTACACTGGCCATGTCTGCCTCCTAGAGAAGTTGCATACAATCCCACATCCACATATAAATTTTGCATTTACAATACAATGGAGTCCAAATCTACTGAAACTTAATTCAATAAGATCTCCCAAAGATATTGAAGGAAATTGCCATCTCTGTCATAAGTGCCTTAAACTGGTAGAGCTTATTCCCCTTCCCATATGGGAGTAGTTATACTGATATAAAAGTGCCTTTATACCAGTATAACTTCATCTACACTAGGGGGTTTGTACCATCTTAACTATACTGGCATGGTTAGCTCCATACATCTTGTGGGTTTAGATGAGCCCTGAGGTTATAGACACAAACTGCTGCCCTGAGGGAACATAAAGGGGAAGTAGCAATTACAATATTAATAAATTAAACTAGCCCCAGTAAAAACACAGCATTTGCAGAATCCCAGGTTGTGTAACTGCACACGCCTTAGGAGGGCTCACTTCACTTCACTTATACACATCAATTCTTTTTTACATTTTCTTCTCCACATTAATATTTAAAACACACACCATCAGCCTAACGTTACTCAGAACCTATGTAGCACTTCCCCAACAGGAATCTGTCCTTGCATCACGCTTGGGAATTGGGCAGCTCCACTTTGCATATGGAACCACTGAGCAGAGAGGTTAAGTGATTAACCCAAGACCACAGAGTGGGATTCGGTGCTAGAGCTGGGACTAAATACAGCCGTTCCTGGCTCCTAGGGCTGTGCTCAGATGACCTCACCTGTCTCTCACAACAGGATGCATGCAGCGGAAATAATTAAGGCACAAAAATAAGGATTTTAGCACATGCAGAGCCGCAGTACTTTGTAGTTCCAGTGAGAAATCTAATTTTCCATTGTAGCAATGCCAACAATTTGTGACAGAGAGAGAAAATAAAGGAGGCATAGACTGAAGTGGTGTCACTACATCTCCCATTGATTGCTGTAAAAATACACTTGATTATCATAATTTAATCCGAGGCATTTGTTCTTCTTTTGCAACACAGCCCATTTCAAAAGCCAGAGCATTTAAGCCTTGACTATTCTTGGGATTCTGCAATCAGTGGCCAACAACTTCTCTAGATACATTGGTGCAAATATACACAATCGCCTTCGGCCCTGTCTACACCACAGCTGTGCAGCTTTGCCACTGTAGCATAGATGCTTCCCACATCGGTGGAAGGGGTTTTTCCATCACTGTAGTAAATCCACCTCTCCAAGAAGTGGTAGCTAGGTTGACAGAAGAATTTTTTTCCGTCAACTTAGCTGCATGTCTATAGTGGGATTTAGCTCAACTTAATGATGTCACACACAGCCTTGAACAATGCAGCTAGGTCGACCTAAGTTTTAGGTGTAACCCAGGCTTCACTGAAGAATTTTCCCTGTTGGTAATTTGCTGAATACATTTGCAGGGCACCTAGCTCACAATGGGGTCAATGTCTAAATACCTCTGAAGATCTAGACCTTTCTCTCTACTCAGAGCTTTATGGTCCAGGTTTTCAAAAATGACCAGTGCTTTTGGGTTCCCAACTCAGAACACCTTGAAAGGTTGTGATTTTCTGAGGGCAGATGCTTGGCACTTTCTGAAAAATCAGGCCTCTTTATGGTGTCTCAAAATGGACACCAAAGGAAAAAAAGAAAAAAGAATTGAGTCACCCAAAATCATTATATCACTTGGGCTAGGTCCCATGATTGGAAGCTAACCATTTATTTTTTTTAGTTCTCAGTCTCCTACAGTAAGGGAAAGTACCAGAAAACATTAATCTCTCTGTATCACAGAAGATAGGAACCAAAAGCCAGGTTTGGATTAATCTGGGATTCTTCTCTTTTCAGGCCAAACTGAGAAAGCATATCCAGAACCCAAGTGCTTCAGAACTAGTACATTTCCTGTTTGGGCCACTGGAACTGGTAACCCTTTAAATACAATTCTTATTCTTACTAATGTGCCTGTATAAAAAGCAGCATCAGTAGAGAATAAGAGAGACAGAAAGATACTGGACATGATCCAGCTAAGGGCAGGTGTGCCAGTATTAGCTGTACAAGTGCTAGGTAAGAAGTTACAAGCAGACAGGGAGCATAGATCCTGATCCTGCATTAGTGATCAGCATTGTAGCAATGCCAATCGTGGGCATGTAGCTCCCCAAATTATCCCAGAATACTAGCAGGTGCAAATGTAACCAATGTTTGGGGCATGTTGTGTGTTCCCCACAGTCTAGTACAGTTCCTGCTCACAAGATTTAGTCCTTTACTTCAAACTATAGAGTCTTGTGTTCTTAGCATTGGCAGTCCCTGATCATAACCAAGGCGGCAGCCATTGCAGAAAGTCAGAGGGGCAGTACACAGCCAAGCACCTCACTTGTTAGATTAGGACAGCTCTGAAACCCAATTTCCTCAGACACTGTTTTTATCCGGGGCACTTGCAGGGAGTGTATGGGAATTCAGACTCCTGTGCAAAACTGCATGGCGAATTCACAGCCATACCTTGAAACAGCGTAACACTCACCTGGGTTCAGGTTTAATTACAGACTTGAATATGGCTCAAACTATTCACTAGGGTTGCGAGCCTTTTCAGACTTAGGGCCTACAGTAGTGAGAACAAAATATGGTTCCAATTTGGAGTGGCCCTGGCCCCCAGTTTCAAGCAAATATTACTCAATATTTGCCCTGAAATACTATGAGAGATTCCCAGTTTCAATGAGAAGCTTAGAGAAATTGATTTGTAGTTTGAGATTGTGGGATTTGTTCATGAAGTGAAAGTTTGTAACTGGCATTGTGTGTATGTGACCTAGATCATCCATAGCTGCGGAGGCACTGAACTCGCAAGGTCTATCCTCAGCCCGCTTCTCTCTAAAGACACCACAGATTTCCTGAGAGGACACCTGACACCAAAAGAGATGATGCTCTGGGAGTCCATGGGCGAGACGTGGACCAGATCCAGGTGAGAGTTAGTCTGGGTAAAGGGACAATAAGCAGATTTCCAAGTTCTAAGAACAATTCAGACCAGCATTTCACTTCTGCAGCCCGTTCAGGGGGGCTGAGCATGAGGGCAGGATTTCGTCCAATAGGTTGAAAAACTAGGGGCCTGATTCACTGTTGTCCTCCACCTGTGTGGCTATTTACACCCTCTGCACTGATGTAAGTAATGTCAGCGGGTGCAGAGCAGTGGGGACTTGGGTCCTAGAAATGTATCATTTGAGGATCTCACTCTGCATATCATTTTTCCCTCCCATCTTCTAAGAGCGGAATGGCCTAGAGAGGCTGTTGTCCCAACCTACATCCCAAAGTTCCGCAGTGGATGGGAGCCGCCCCAGGAAATCTTCCGTGGAGCCCCATGGGAAATAGACATTGGACATTTACAAGAAGAGGTAGGTCTCATGCCACAAGTCATCTTCCTTTTCTACCAACTTACTCGGCCAGCAGGCCAGATCCTCTGCTATCCCAGTTTACACCAGCTACAGATCTGGTCCTGTATTTCGAAGCTGACCTCAGGGACAAATGCCAGGTTCACAGCAAGAGCCTTGCTGTTTTTCAGCTGGGTTGATGCAGACGTGATATCTACTGACAGGTTTCAGAGTAGCAGCCGTGTTAGTCTATATTCGCAAAAAGAAAAGGAGGACTTGTGGCACCTTAGAGACTTAAACATTTATTTGAGCATAAGCTTTCGTGAGCTACAGCTCACTTCATCGGATGCATTCGGTGGAAAATTCAGTGGGGAGATTTATATACACAGAAAACATGAAACAATGGGTGTTACTATACACACTGTAAGGAGAGTGATCACTTAAGATAAGCTATTACCAGCAGGAGAGGGCGGGGGGGAGGGAAGAAAACCTTTTGTAGTGATAATCAAGGTGGGCCATTTCCAGCAGTTGACAAGAACATCTGAGGAACAGTGTGTGGGGGGGAGGGAAATAACATGGGGAAATAGTTTTACTTTGTGTAAAGACCCATCCACTCCCTGTCTCTATTCAAGCCTAAGTTAATTGTATCCAGTTTGCAAATAAATTCCAATTCAGCAGTCTCTCATTGGAGTCTGTTTTTGAAGTTTTTTTGTTGAAGAATAGCCTTTGTCTGTAAGCAAAGACTGGCCTGTCTCCCAAGATCTGTGAGAGTGATGGGTCGTCCTTCAGGATAGGTTGTAGATCCTTGATGATGCGTTGGAGAGGTTTTAGTTGGGGGCTGAAGGTGATGGCTAGTGGCGTTCTGTCATTTTCTTTGTTGGGCCTGTCCTGTAGTAGGTGACTTCTGGATACTCGTCTGGCTCTGTCAACCTGTTTCTTCACTTCAGCAGGTGGGTATTGCAGTTGTAAGAATGCTTGATAGAGATCTTGTAAGTGTTTGTCTCTGTCTGAGGGGTTGGAGCAAAGGCCAGTCCTTGCTTACAGACAGCCCCCCAGCCTGAAGCAAATACTCACCAGCAACCACACACCACACAACAGAACCACTAACCCAGGAATCTATCCTTGCAACAAAGCCTGTTGCCAACTGTGTCCACATATCTATTCAGGGGACACCATCATAGGGCCTAATCACATCAGCTACACTATCAGAGGCTCATTCACCTGCACATCTACCAATGTGATATATGCCATCACGTGCCAGCAATGCCCCTCTGCTATGTACATTGGTCAAACTGGACAGTCTCTATGTAAAAGAATAAATGGACACAAATCAGACGTCAAGAATTATGACATTCAAAAACCAGTCGGAGAACACTTCAATCTCTCTGGTCACTCGATTACAGACCTGAGAGTGGCTATTCTTCAACAAAAAAACTTCAAAAACAGACTCCAACGAGAGACTGCTGAATTGGAATTAATTTGCAAACTGGATACAATTAACTTAGGCTTGAATAGAGACTGGGAGTGGAGGAGTCATTACACAAAGCAAAACTATTTCCCCATGTTATTCCCCACCCCCACCCCACTGTTCCTCAGATGCTCTTGTTAACTGCTGGAAATGGCCCACCTTGATTATCACTACAAAAGGTTTTCTTCCCTCCCCGCCCCCACCTGCGCTCTCCTCCTGGTAATAGCTCATCTTAAGTGATCACTCTCCTTACAGTGTGTATGGTAACACCCATTGTTTCATGTTCTCTGTGTATATAAATCTCCCCACTGTATTTTCCACTGAATGCATCCGATGAAGTGAGCTGTAGCTCACAAAAGCTTATGCTCAAATAAATTTGTTAGTCTCTAAGGTGCCACAAGTACTCCTTTTCTTTTTGTGATATCTACTGACTTTCTTGAGATGAGGCAATGGGCTTTATTCTCCACTCCATTACTGCAGTGAAATGCCATTGAATTCAATGGAGTTCACCAATTTTATGCTGGTATGAGCGGGGAATCAGGTGCAAAGAGTCAGTGGGTTGGTTGGGCTAGAACTCAGGTTCCTAGCTCTCTGTTGCCAGTACTAAATCTCATAGGGCAGGTCTGCACTGCAAAAAAAACCCAACACCCAAAAACCTGCAGCAGTGAACCTCAGAGCCTGGCTCAATAGATTCAGGCTTACACGATGGCGCTAAAACTAGCAGTGCAGATGTTCCGACTCAGGCTCTGACACCCAACCTCATTGCTGGGTTTCGGAACTCAAGCAGGAACATCTAGTGCTATTTTTATAGCTGTAGTGCAAGCCTGAGTCTATAGACCTGGGCTCTGAGACACACTACAGTGGGTGTTCTTTGCAGTGTAGACTTACTCACAGCATATACACTGTACAAAGCAGAGGCCTGTCACTGCGCAGCTTGCTGGCTTGCCCTATTGCTGTAACCCTCTTAACAAGTTATTCTTGATTCTTCCTGAAAATTACAGGCTCTGGCTAGAGACGGTTGGACTTATTCTTTACCAGACCCTGGAGCTGTCATGATCAGCAGCAATATTTTAATCCAGAAATCTAGTTACCATCTACAGCATCCTGGCCTCTTCAGCAGTAGCCCAGGAATCACACCATACTTCACGGGTGGTGGTGCCATCAGGGGCTTCCCAAATATACAAAATATCCATTGACCTAACTGAGCTACAATGGAGTTTGTGATGGAGTCTGAAATACAGTAAAGGGGTCGATCAAGAGCAGAATTCATTTTTACTAATCTGAAGAAACTAGAAACTCGGAAATACATTCATGGATTTTAAGGCCAGAAGGGAACACTGTGATCAGCCAGCCTGACCTGTATGACACAGACCTTAGCATTTCTCCCAGCAGAGGGAATTATTCTTCCCAATCCCTACAATGTAAGCAAGCCACAAACAAGCAAAATAACTTGTGCTTCAACTAGAGGATCTGTTTTGAAAGACAGCCAATCTTGATTTAAAGATTTCAGGCGATGATAAGTTTACAACGACCACCTTCCTGTATCTGATGCAGATTTACGCTCTCTCAGTAACACTATGACTCCATTTTACCATTCCAGCTGTCATCAGCCAATGGATATCCCTATCGTAACTCATCAATAAAACGTGGCCAGACGCCTGATCAAACACAAGCAGTGGATGCCTTTAAACAAGGTGTTACTCAACATGTAAATAGGTAATGTACTAGTCCCGGTGCTTAGCACAATGGAGCCGTGATCCTTGATTGGTGGCCCCAGGCATTATCACAATACAAAACTAAATACTAAGATATTTGTCCTCCCACCCCCCCTTTGGTATGTCTTTGCTATCATTAATTCATGCTAGTTGTCTACATCCAGAGATGTCAAAGACCAGTCAAATAATTATTCATGCATGTACTGCCTGCCTGAAAAGCATTTTAATCAGCACATATGCAAGGAAATGGGTTACCACAAGTGTATTTCATCTTTGGAAGAATTATCAGCTGATTTTGTCAGTCAGTCAGTCAATATACTTTTATTTTCAGACCATCATGGTGACATTAAGAAGTTGGTGGAGGTTCTGTTTCCCTGCATATTATCCTGTGTTTGGGATACTCTGTTGCAATGTTTGTTCAAGTGGAACAGTTGTATGGCTACAGAAGTTAGGTTGCTCCTTTATGTTCATTCCCCCTAGTATTACGTATTTAGGGAAAAACACTTTAAGGATAGAATACATGCTAAAACCTACAGCTGGTCAAGAGTTTTCTGCTGAGATTTTTGTTGTTGAACAATGCAGTATTTTGCAAAAAAAGTGTGATTTCAACAACATTTTTGATTTTTAATGAAAAATTCTAAATAAAAAATGTTTTTGTTTGTCAAAAAGCAAAATGAAAATTTCCATTTTAAACAAAATTGTTTCAGATTCCTCCTCCCTCCTCAACAAATTGAAATTTTCCCCAAAATATTTTAAATTAAGTAGTTTTGTTTAAAAAAAAAATTCAACCAACTCTATATAACAGCTAGGCATTTATCATCATCATTATTATTACCAAAACATCTTATTCTAGTATCTGTTGTGATTTAAAAAACTGTCATGGAGATGAGGATGGGCCAAACCCAGAACTCCAGAGCTGAAACCCTCAGATCCAAACTCCAGAAAAACTCAGATGTGAATCAGATCTAAACTTCAGGATTCAGAATTCTTTCTAATGAGCCAAAGCAGAAAGCCAGATGTGATATCCCCCTTTCCCTCCTCCCGTGCTCCCTCCCAGCCCACACGCAGGAGTTTGGGAAAATTCAAATTCTAACAACTATGTTAGCCAATTCCAGTTAATTGGAAATCAATTAACACATTATAAACTCTGGTGTAGACTGAGGCCAGGACTACACTGCAGATCTATATCGGTATAACTACCTCGCTCAGAGGTTTGAAAAATCCACATTCCTGAGCGATGCAGTTATACCGAACTAGCCCCCCATGTACACAGCACTATGTTGATGTGAAAGCTTCTCCCATCGACATTGCTACTGTCTCTCAAGGAGGTGGATTAACTACAGCAATGGGAGAAGCTCTCTCATCACCATAGGAGCATCTTCTCTCACCTTCACCTGTAGCACTGCACATGAAGACAAGCCTATATTCAAGAAAAGCATGTGGCCCACTGCATTCCACCTTTTATAGCCAGAATGGGGAGTTCTTTGGTAGGAATTATAAATCAGTTAGGTATATGAATAATTTTTATTTTGCAGTGTTTTATCGATGTAACATCAATTTTCAGCAGCCACCGTTACAAAAGAAATCTCTCTCAAAAAGTTTTGGTGCATGAAGAATTTATTCTTACAGACATTTAGTTCTTTTATCAGTAAATTCCCAGAAGCAGGCCTTGCTGTCTTTATGTTTCTCGTTTTACCAGCTTATCCACCTTTCAGATAGGATTATATTTAGCAGCATCCATGACACAGCTATAGTCATATAGGCCTTGATTCCAGTTAAGCACATGCTTAAGTACTTTCTGGAATCAGGGCCAGGTCTACACTAAAAAAGGTTTGCTGGTATAATCCTCCTAGTGTAAACACAGCTTGTTTTGGCAAAAAAAAGTTTTATGCAAATACCCTGAGCAAAATAAGCTATACAAGCAAAAGCACTAGGGTTTTTGCTAGTATTCAAGTGTGTGTGTGTGTGTATGTGTGTGTGTGTCACACACACGCAAACACCACCCCTCTGCCCGCTGAGCTGGCACTGCTATACCAGGAAAAATTCAAGTGTAGACCTGGTCTTAGTAATGGTGGGCAAAAAACCTGCTGCAGGTTCCTCTGCAGTTAAACTCCTCAAGTGCCAGCCCTTCCCCTGGTGACTCACTTTGCGGCTGGCATGCTACAAAAATACAACTCAAACATTCCTCCCTCTCCCTGCCTTCAGGGCAACTGCTGGGAAAGGTTACCACTCCCTTTCCTGTCTAGTAGATTCAGGCTGCCAATGAATTGATTCCAAACTGCAGCCAGCACCACAGCCTTGCTATTGACATACTGTACAAGGCTATAATTATTATGACAATTTATTGCCTGGAACACAAGTTCTCCCAAGCCAGGAAGACTAGAGGCAACATCTTATGGCAGACCTCACAGCTGGTTCTCTGTAGGCCACTGCTCACATAAAATGGAGCATATATAAATATATGTTTAAGAGCCATCATCTTTTGTACTTGGCATAGACCTTCCAGTTGCCAGTTTTTGGGTGGGGTGAGGGTGGTTTGGGACATACTAAAATAATAATAATAAAAAAAATCATGACACTGAGTATGTGTGTTCCATAACAACGTGCTGGTTATAAGCCAATCAAAAGTTAGGATTGTGGGGGGAAACACACCTTTTGGGGAAGAACTATTACTAGACATCCCAAAACCACATAGTGGGCTGGGTGTCAATATCTAGACAATCAGATCAAGAATGTGAGTGTGTGTATTCCAGGGATGCAAAGCTAAAATAATATTTGGACGACATTAGCAAGGTTGGGCCAGATTCTCAGCTGGCATTCATCAATGGAGCTACACCTCCTTCACGTATATCAGCATAGCTCCACCAGAGGAGAATTTGGCCTGCTCATTTTACACTCGCTATAAAGGCAGAAAGCTCCCAGCCATCTGCATTGCATAGCCACAGACCTGAAGATCCATAGAGAAAACATCTCCCTGGTTCTAGTTTACACCATTTAAACATGGTAGCTTCCCCTTCCCCAAGATAAGGAGCCTGCTTCTCTCTTAAGAAGTCATTTACCCCGTGCAGAGTGGTAGTGTTTCATACCCATTTTGCACCTGTGTAAATGGCTACCCAGGGTGCCAAGGCACTATAGAATCAGGCCCATGAAGTCTGCTCAGATTATGACATGAACAGCTGACATGCTCTGGTTAGCTGGGCTACTATAACTTTGTTTCAGTACAGTAAATTCAAGGGTTTTCTGTGCCTCACAAAATTGTCTTAGTCCTCATTTCAGCATAGAAACTACTAAATGGAGAACAAATCTGTCTTTTTGTATGGTCTGCTTACATCAACCTCACAGCTATGCACTGGTCATTGGTTGAAGAGCCTGTGCTTTGCATTTGTGCAGGACTTTTTACTGTAATGTGATGAAAATCTTTTCACTTCCTGGTCACAAGGAAGGGGACTTGTCCAAGGCCTTTGCCACATTAACAATCTGCAGTCTCTTTAGCTGCATGCTAACTATAGTTCCTCCAGTACTGGCTTTACTGACATGGCTGTCAGAGGAGCCCTGATTATAACCTCATTTTGTCTCTTGAAGGAATTTCGAGGCACAAGGGATGGCACTGCCGAAGAAATATGCCAAAATCCACTATGATTTCACTGCTCGAAATGCCAATGAACTCTCAGTGCTGAAGGATGAAGTCCTGGAGGTAAATTAATAAACTCAGAAGCAAATCTTTATAATCCCTGCTTTCTAGAGAGGGAAAGAAGATGCACCAAGAGACTGAAAAATCCCAAATAGTTTTCCTCTGGAAGTTCTGAATGGCAACATGATATTTCATTCGGATAGTAAGCTTTAAATCTAAGTAAGAAAAGGAAGGGTGGTACTTTTCCAGTGCCTTAGCACATGGGCTAAACTGAGATTTGAGACCACACTCTGGATTAAAAAATAGCAGCAAATAAAAGGAAACCATATTATAATACAGCGTCTGACAACATACTGAGCCCAATTTCCAAGCAGAGGGTTCAGTCTTGCAGCACTGAGAACTCTGGCCTGAATGCAGCAAAGCACTTAAACCTTTGCTTAATATGCTCACCTTTAAGCATGTGAGTAGCCCCACTAAAATTCATTGTTTGGTGCAAGAAGAGCTTTTCTGCCTTAAATTTCAGTATGATGGTGAACTCGGGGACTATTTTCCACTAAAATGTGATACAGAATTTTTAACCAACACCAGTCTCTCTCATTGCGACACACTTTGCTGTCACAAAATACATGATATGACTTTAGTCTACATGTTCAGGCTACATTGGATTAAGAGATAGACTTCTGTTAAATATGTATCTGGAATAACTGTACGGTTGCATCACATTGGGTTAGCAAATTTGTAGAAAGAAAAGGAGTACTTGTGGCACCTTAGAGACTAACAAATTTATTAGAGCATAAGCTTTCGTGAGCTACAGCTCACTTCATCGGATGCATTTGGTGGAAAAAACAGAGGAGAGATTTATATATACACACACACAGAGTGTGTATATATAAATCTCTCCTCTGTTTTTTCCACCAAATGCATCCGATGAAGTGAGCTGTAGCTCACGAAAGCTTATGCTCTAATAAATTTGTTAGTCTGTATTCGCAAAAAGAAAAGGAGTACTTGTGGCACCTTAGAGACTAACACGGCTGCTACTCTGAAACCTGTCAAATTTGTAGAGTAGGAAACCTGACATTTGGTTTGTCAAATATAATTATATTAAAATCTTAATGCAAATAAACACTGAAGCCCAGGCATGCGGTTCTGAAATCTTTGGGTTAAGGACAGCTTTCACACACCATTTTTAATCAGAGTTCAAAATAGAACAAGCCTGTAAGAAGAGACAGGTGATGATGCGAAGAAGAAGATATTCTGCTACCAATACACCATCTTTTCCATGTCCTGTTTATGTAATGGATGGGCTGTCATCAGGTTATATGAAAATCCTGCAGGCACTTTTTCCACCTCTGGCAGGATTCACTGTTAAAGAGTTTTTGGTTTTTTTTTAAATGCAAAAGCAAGGCAAGCATTTCTAGACATGATCTCTCTCATCAACTAAAGCTTTAAAAAAACAAGATGCAAATTAAGCAGAAGCCAGGGGTTCCTAAGGACATTAGATACGTTTTTCCTCAGAGTTGTTGCCCAATAGGCCACTATTACGATTGTTTTATCAATCCTTTTCAGGGAGTGTTTATTAAGGCGACATTGGAATTTAATGTTACATGAAGCTTTTGCAGTTTCCTTGCCTGCATTACAAAGCTCCCATATAATTGTGTGTGTTTTTTCCGCATGTGCAAGCCCATGCGAAGATGTGAAATTTTTGTTACCTTGCACGTGTCATGAATGCCTGATGGTCTCAATGGCTGAATTACTTTTTCCCCCTCACAGGTGTTGGAAGATAATAAGCAGTGGTGGAAACTGCTAAACCGGAGCGGGCAGGCTGGTTATGTCCCCTATAACATCCTGGATGTGGTGAAACTGGAAGATTATGAACAGCTCTATAATCAGGTGATGTTTCATTGGTGATCAACTGCGGTGCATAATCAGCTGCTTATGGCCAGCTTCAGTAGGCATAAAAAAACGGAGGTGGGAGGGGATACCTGTAGACCTTTTAAGACACCTTCTCCCTGACTGTATAGATTTTCATGAGTTGTGCTGTCCTCACACCAAAGTGTTATTAGGGAGTCAATGCCCTACATAGACACCTCACAGCTGGTGTAGGGGGTGGAGTGATGAAGTAAAGCTCCACAATGAAGACCCAATTAGGCTTTCAGCAGAAAGCTCTGTGAAAACAGCTGCTGGGCGCTTGGATAGAGATACAGCTCCACACCCAGTTGCTAGAGGATAAGGTTATCACTTGAGACAGGATTTTTTGCTTTATGTACAATCCTGTAGTTTCTTTGTTTTCATAGATGTGCCCTACACCAGAAGTTCTCAACCTTTTTCTTTCTAAGCTCCCCGCCACCCCAACATGCTATAAAAACTCCACAGCCCACCTGTACCACAATAAACTGGTTTTCTGCATATAAAAGCCAGGGTCGGTGTTCAGGAGTAGCAAGCAGGTTATTTGCCTGGGGCCCCATGTCACAGGGGCCCCCACAAAGCTACATTGCTCAGGCTTCAGCTTCAGCCCTAGGTGGCGGGGCTCAGGAACCTGGGCTTCAGCCCCATGCGGTGTGGCTTCAGCTTTCTGCCCTGGGCCCAGCGAGTCTAATGCTGGCCCTGCTTGGAGGCCCCCCATAAACTTGTTCCAAGTCCCTTAGGTCCCCAGACCCCTAGTTGAGAACCACTGCCCCACACCACCAAGAAAGACCTCAGAGAAGCCATACTCGCTTACCAAAAGGCCTGAGTCATCATTGCTCTGCACTATGTTGTCACTGACTCCATTGCAATGTGGGAGTAAACACTACTAGCTCTGACTCATTGGCATTTCGCAACCACTGTGCACTGGTTGAAATCCCTGTGCAAGCTGCACGGCAATAGAAATCAGGCCTTTGGTTTTGTTCCTGAGCCAGCTAGCCCCCTCCACCAGCTTGCAGGCATTTTGCACATCTCTAGCCTTCCATTCAAGGATCTCAAAGTAATGTAGAGATGTTAATGAACTAGCCCTTGTAATGTTGTTGGGAGTGTAGGTCATTATCATGATCACCATAGGCATAATGACATATGAGGAAATAGGCACAAAACCCCAGATTCACAGAGGGATTTAGGCACCCAACTCTCATTGAAATCAGTGGGAGTTAGGTGCCTAAATACCATTAAGGATCTGGGCCAAGGTGATTAAGGGTCTGATGTCATGGGGACTAAGCCCCTGCAGCTCCCATTGATTTGACCTGGAGTGGTAAGTGCTCAGCACTTACCAGAATCAGGTCTTAAGGCCCCATTCCTGCAAACACTTACGCAGGTGCTTAACTTTACTACTGTGAGTAGTCCCAAGGAAAGGAAGAGGTCACTCACCAAGTCAGTGACACAGCTGCAAATAATATCTAGTTCTCCAACGTCCTAGTCCTATGGCTTAACCATGAGATTACATCACCCCCATCAAGATAGCCCCATGGTCATCTGTTCTCTTTTCTGTTATTACCAATTATTAATTAACTTTTATACTGTGGCAACCACTAGAGAACAACCATGTCAGGGCTCCGTTGTGCTAGGCACTGTATAAATACATAGTAAAATGACAGTCCCTGTTCCAAAGAGTTTACAAGATTGAACAGGTGGGTGACAAGCAAGTGAGTCAGGGTTGGTGGAAATAGGATAATAAAGAGAATAGGAGGCATGCAATTCTTAGCCAGTCAGTAGTCACAAATTGCCACCTACCTACCTCATCTAATCGCATCGCTTACAAGTAGGTGGCAGTAGAATTTCACAATTTTAAGCATAATGATTTTTTGTTCTCTGATTATATGGCCAAGCCA